>NW_022900937.1:31098104-31106184 GCF_012274545.1 Fukomys damarensis | reverse complement strand
GGGTGCGGAGGTGGAGGTGGGGAGGAGTGTTCTTTCAGTTTGATTAGAGGCTGGAGGGGCAGATGGGCCATCTGGACTTGAGTGAACCTAAGGACCTGCTTCTCTGTAGCTGGAAGAAGGAAGTCCTTTATCAGAGTCTGGAAGCAACAAGAAGTGCCTGGAGCTGGGGAGCCAGGAGTGAGGATGCCCCAAAAGGGGACCATGGAATGGAGACCATCCTTGAGAATTTCAGGGCTGGGAGCCCCATATTTAAAGGAGATTTATAACCTTTTGGAGGAGGACTTCTTCTTTCTAGGGAATGAAACCTAAGAAAGGAAATTCAGATCCTTGTGAAATTGGTTTTCTTTATTAATAGTGCCTAATGGCCTGTAATTAAGGCACAACTTGTTAGCTAAACCAACAATTACCATTTGTTTGAAGCTCAAAGAGTGGATAATGAATGGCCTATTCAGCACTTTTCCCTCCTTCAATGGCTTGAACAAGAGTTGGTTGAGATTCAAAGCCCTCCTCTGTCTCTCTCTCCCTCCCTCTCTCTCTCCTTTCCTCCCTCTGTTTCTCTCCCTCTTTCTCTCCTTCATGTTCTTCCTCCATTCCTCTGTCCCTGCTTTTATTCCCCTCCCTTTCTCTTTTCCTTCTTCTCCCCATATCTTCCATGCCACCCAGACAGTCACAGGAACTGGCGCACACGTGCGCGCACACACACACAATCATATGCACACGCACGCACCCACCCTCCACAGTGGAATTCCTTGACTCACAGAGAAATTCGCTGTCTCTCTTTTTGAGCCTTGAAGGAAACCTGCCCTCCAGATAAAATTTATCTCAGGACTTTCCTTACCATTCCACCAGTGTCAGCGCCCCAAAGTGTTTCTTCCAACTGGAGCCCCAGAAGGCAGGGTGGGCAGGATGCTAAACAGAGTGGACAGGTCCTGTTTTGATGGAAAAATCCCTGAGGAGCAGGACCACCCAGCTGGAAGGCAGCAGCACAGCTCAGTGGGAGGCAGATGTTGGGTCGAAGGACCCATTGCCACTGTTGAAGGGCAGAAGTGAGGGGGTGGAGGGGAAGGGGACGTTCAGGGACAGGAAGCGAATGGAGGAGCCTGGGAGGGGTATCTAGACCAGCAATGGTCATCATTCCCCAAAAGCAAAGTCGGACAGGAACGGGGTTGGGGGAGATGGGCTGTGCATGGGGAGGGGAGGGCCTTCAGACTTCTCTTCACTCTCTGGTCTCAGCCTGACTGAAAAGAGACTTTTTTTGGCCACAGGTATATTGTGGATGCTTACGGCCGGGGTGAGTAGTGTTTTCTCCTGCACACACCTGTGTTTTTAATAGGTAGGGAGAAGTCCTATGGGGAGCAAGCTTTTGGCGTACAGAGGGAGAAGATCTGTCTCCCATGAAAAGGAAAACAGAGCTTTTCTGATATTGTTGGATGCAGGGCATCGCTAGGCCCCTAAATAATCAAGTAGAGGATAGAAAACTAGGTTGAAATTAAGGGTTGGGAGTGTCCCTTAGTTTATACAGGACAGTTTTTCCATAACTATTTCTTTAATTTGTTTTAACTTTAACTTTGAGTCAAAGTCCCACTAAATTGTCCAGGCTAACCTTGAATCAGAATCTTCCCGCCTTAGCTTCCTCAGCTTCCAAAGTGGTGAGATGACATGCATGCACCTTCATCACCTTCGTAACTACTTCTTTTTTTATTTTCATTGAGTTTATTGGTACATTTTAGGTATACAGTACAGTTAAATTCTTTATTGGGATCCTGTACCTCTACATGACAGGTCTTGGTTCTCATTTTTTCCCCTTGTCCCTGCTCTCCCTTCACCCCCTCCTCCCCTCCCCATTTACAAACACTTTATTTCCATTTTTTCATTTTCTCCTATTTTTTTCCCTTATTATCTTTCCCCTACCCTTCCCACTTTCCCTACACCTTTAGCCCTTTTCTTCCTATAGTAGTGAGCTTTTATGCAGCTCAAATTTTTATTTTTTAATCCTCTTTGCTTTTAAAATGAAGTTGGCTGGGTATGGTAGTGTATGTCTGTAATCCCAACCCTCAAGAAGCTGAAGCAGGAGGGTGTCAAGATGGAGGCCAGCCTGAACTACACTGAAAGTTCAAGCCAGCCTGAGCTATACAGTGAGAGCCTCAAAAATTACATTAAATTTGAAAAATAAAAGGAGGTTAGAAATACTTATTTATATATGCTGGGAAGGCTTTCTGAGTACTGAATAATTAGTGTAAAAGTCCACAGTAAGATGGTTCTTGCACAATCACTGTTCATGTATAATAATAGCTATTACTTATTATGGACTAAATTATGCCCTTCACCCCCAACTTTGTACATTGAAGCCTCCCTCCTCAGTGTAATCATATCTGAAAATTGGGCCTAAAAAGGTAATTATGGTGAAATACATAATAAGGACGGGACCCTAATCTGACAGTGCTGCCAGATGAAGATAGTCAGAAATCTCTCTCTCTCCTTTCCCCGCTTCTTCCCCCGACGAGACAAGGCCATATGAAGGTACAACAGTAAGGCAGCCTTCTATAAACCCAAACCAGAAGCCCTATTTGATGATGCCATGCCTCGATTTTTGGCTTCTGATCTTCAGAACTTCAAGAAAATAGATGTTTGTAGTTTCAGTCACCCGGTCTGTGATACTTTGTTTTGCCAAGCTGTGCAGACCATGGTACTTAAGTCTCACCTCTGTCCCTCTGCTTCAGTCACCTCAGAGTCACTAATAAGGACAAGAATTGAGGAATACAGAGAGGAAGACTCTGATGGCCAGGGGACGTGACACCTGCACCCGGGATATGCAACTGAGAAGTCCCTTTCTATCCTGGAGGTCCTAGATACCCTTTGGTTTAGATTCACCTAACCCTTTTCAGTTCACAGTATGACCGTTAGTCTCGGTCTTTCAACTTCATTGGATTAAGAAACACCTAGGAAATTTGTAGTGAGTACTTCTGCATGTACTTGGTGGGTCATGGAGGGTGACCTTGGGTTTTGTGTCTGGCCTCTCCCCTTCCTCTCTGACCCTGTTCCCCTGCTCTGCTTCCCGGCCTCAATGAACTGAGCAGCTTTGCTTTCCCCACAGCCTTCCGCCATGATGTTCCTGCCTTGGAGTAGCCTGTCAGGGACTGAATCCTCTGTGACTGTGAGCCACATTAACCCTTTTCCCCTTTAAGTTGTGGGTGTTGGGTATTCTGTCTGAGCAACGAGAAAACTGACTAATAAAACAGATAATGCACACAAACAGGTCCAGAGGAGAAGCACACTTTGCCTGAACAATGTTTCAGGAAGACCATTTTTTTCCAACGCTGCAGGTAGTATGGATTATTTGGGGAACTTCATAGTGTCCATGGTTTCCCAAGACAGGAGCATGCATATTTTTATAGGATGTTTCAGTGAGTTAAAAATAGAGTCAGGGAAATTTCCAAAAGTCAAGTCCATGAATACTGTGGGAGCTGGAGGTCCCTGTGTATAGAGAAGATAAGATTGTGCAAGGTCATTCATCAAACACAGTCAAATCACGATGCTGTAGTCACCTGCTCCCCAGAGTTATAAAAGTTGGCTAAAAATAGGACTTCTTCTTTCTTAATCTGGCACACTCATTTCCCATAGTCTATGGCTGCAGGCAGAATTCCACCGGGCAGTAGAATTCAAGAGGTTGAGTGAGTTGTCCTGTGATATTTATTCTTGTGCAATTGCAGTGGCTTAGTTTAGACTTGAATAAAAAGAGACATTTCTGTATTCCTCTGTCTTCCAGTCTAGCAGCCCCTAACCTTTCTGGCAGCAGGGAGCAGTTTTGTGGAAGACCATTTTTCCATAGATGGGAGGAGAATAGTTTCAGGATTATTCAAATACAATACATGCATTGTGTACTGTATTTCTCTTACTACATTGTGCACTATTCTTCTGTTATTATCACATGAGATTCTCATTGGCCTCTATCCCCATCATGCACAGTTCCCAGTAGGGTCTGTGCTCCTGTGAGAATGTAATGCTCTTATCCAATTGGAGGCTGGGCTTGGCGGTGAGGGAGCGATTGGAGCTCAGCTTCTCTTGTGTTCAGTCAAATCCATCAAGCATACCTCTCAGTGGTCAGTGGAGCTTGTGGTAAAGTCCCCGACACACAAACTGCTCACTTCTGGCCTTCTTTCTTCCTCTTCTTTTGACAGTATTGTATTATCTTTGCATATTAAAGGAGAAAGCAGGCATGCAAGTGTGAGCCTTGAATTTGGAAGAGAGCTGATGAAATGATTATAGAAAGTGCACCAAGCCTCTTTGGGTTTTGGTTTTGCCTTCTGTTCAGTGGAAACGATGTTCCTCATAGTTCCTTTGCCAACCTTTCTCTTTCCCCCAAATGAGGCCTAGCTGGAAAATAATCAGCTGTGAAAAGTAGAAATCAAAATCTCCAGCCCCATCAGCCTGCCTTCGCCTCACCTGCTGTCACTGTTCTCTAGTTTGGCGGCTGCTCTGTGAGGCAGGAGAGGTAAGGATGGGCTGACTGGGGCTGGCATTTTTGGTCTCTAGTTTTCTGGGCTGATTATTTTTCAGCTAGGTCTTATTTTCAGGGAAACATGGCATTGTCATTGTTCAGGCGTCCACAAGAAAGCAGGGAAAAGTTTGTTCTGCAAGTCAGTGTAACTGATGCTGGAAAGAGAAGGGCTTGTAAGTGGACCAGCTCGGTACCTCAGCATCTATGCATAACTAGCATGAAACTCGAATTCTCTTTCCAGGAAGGTGAAAAATTCCAGGAGAGAATTATGCACACATCCTTGCAGGTGAGAATAATCCTCGGATGCAAGTATGTTACATTATCATAAGAATACATGGGTATCATGGATTTCAAGTCCTCTGTGGATATTGTTAGTTCAAAACGTATGATTAAATTATCAAGTAGGCATTTTGTCCTTACCTGAAAGTGGTGGGCTTGTGTGTTTGTTTGTTTCTTTTGCACTGATACTGGTGATTGAATCCAGGGCCTTTGCACTAAGCCCCTTTTTACTTTTTATTTTGAGACAGGATCTTGCTAAATCTCTAAGTTGCCTGGTTGGGCTTGAATTTGGAACCTTCTGCTTCAGCCTCCAGAGCGCTAGGATTACAGGTGTGCATCACCATTCCTAGCTTTAAAAGTTAATATTTTAAGACTATGTAACTGTGTTATAAGAGGGTGCATTGAAATCTTGGAGCTTGAATGCAGAAGCCAGCCTGATCCCTGTGTCCGTCCTGCCCACCCTGTGATCTTTGGGGCATCTTCGGTCTCTCAAGTATTTTTGAGGCCAAAGGCTCAGTGGGAGTCTCCACGGCCAATCATAAAACAGTGATATTAGGCGAATCACAAATTCTACATGCTCCTCCCTAACCTGGCTAATGAAAATAGTTATGGAATGAATAAATAATGTAGGATACTTCAATGTGAAAACATTTAATTTCTAGCACTTTGGCTAAATGACATATCTTTATCAGCCCAAGTTTTGAGTTTTCTTCAACAGGCAAGAGGGAACCTGTGTCTTTGATGATAACATTACGGATAAGAGAAGAATAATGAACTTTAAAGGAAACCTTAGGAGACCAAGGCATATCTTAAACTGATGAGCTCCTTGTGTGAATATTACCTAGCAACATAGCTGTGATTTTTCTCTGGGAGGTGAGTAGAGGATACATCCTGGCATTTCCTCATTTACACACTGGTAATCACTTTCCTGAGCCTAACTATGTTAGAATGACATTTCTATGTCCTAAGGAACTGAATTTTTAAAATAATAAACTACACGAATTGAAGGACTTGAAATTATTCACATAAATTGTGAAACAAAACACAATCATTTGATGATTTAAAATATTGACTTCGCTATCAATAGAAACCCAGAAATCAAAGACGCTGTATCAACATCATCTCATGATCAAATCTGCTGATACACACACTGGATAATCATCAGAGGTGACCACTTCTAATGCCTTCTCTCCTGGACATGCATCTCTGTCCTCTTCAGCAAAGAGTCGTTTCCCCTTGACTGGCTGGTGACTCGTTGTAACTCAAATAAAGGTGGTTCCGAGTGCCCGAGGGGCTGGATATCCATGGGGTCATCTCCACCACCTCTATGAGCAGCTGTCCAAAGAGAAATCTGCTCGGTGGAGGAGTAACTGTGCATAATGAACAATGTTTTAGTGTTGAAATTGACTTTTGTGGAGGCAGATTTTAACTGGGCCTCCACATTCTACAAGACAGCTTTAGGTAAAGAGCCGTATTTATTGTTCACTGTGTAGAAAACAAGGCCCAGAGAAATAAACGATTTCCTCCATCTGGGATGTGGTGGCTGTAGGTGCAGTGGGTACTTGGGTTACGTCCATGCTCCTAGTGGCTTTAGGATAAAGATCATCCACCCGTGTTCCCAGCAGCTGCTAAGGGATGCCGTCAGGATGCAAGGCCAAGTTCCTCTGATTTTGAAGGCCGTGCTACACACTCCTTCATCCCAGCATCTTTTCTGTCACTGTTGAGCGTCCTCCTACTTTATCTGAATCAGATGATCCTGGTGCTCACTCACCTGGTTTATCACTGCCTTCTCAGTAGGCCTGCCTTTTCTTTGATATTTCAGGATGGGAATTGTGTACCTGAAAAATGGCCAAGCCTGACCTGCCTGGGACAGGAAGTGTGTGGAGGGTGATGGAGGCAGGGAAGAGACAGGACCAGGGCATGTGATCAGAATGAGATACTCACAAAACACAAGGAGGTGCTGAAATCTCAGCAATCCTGACAAATAATAGTTTAATTCTACATTTTTAACATGAAAATGATTGCAAAATATCCATAGGGAATAAAACAAGTAGATCAAAATTTTAAGTAAAGACAGAATTTGACTTTGCACTTGGCTGACTCATGAACACTGCTTCACCTCTGTTACCTCCTGACCTGGAGGAAGGAGAAGGAAGAGAGAGCTGGACCAGAGAAAATGAGAACCAAGAACAGAACCTCTGGTTCTTCAATCCTCCAGGCTTCTCGGAACAAAACGGGGGCCTCCTGGACCCCAGAGATGTGGTCTCAGAGAGTTGATGGTGATTTTAGAACAAGCATGCAGGCTTTCTCAGTAAACTCCCAATCTCAGGAGGACATCAAGACTGTGTTCCAGCCTGGACTCAAGACTAACTCACCATGAGATGTGAGGCCAACCGTTCTCTCTGGGCCTCAGTTTACCCCTCGGTAAAGGAGAGTTTGGGAACCGATGCTTTCTGAGATTTTCCTCCAACTCAGATGATCTAGAAAGCTATGGACTGGCAGTTCCCAGGGTGGACACTCTGTCCCTCATTCTGTGTGGAAGAGAAGAGTCCCAGGGAAAGCTTGGACTCTACAACATGTGGATGTCTGCCATCTGTTAGCCTTCCTGACCTCTTGTCCTTTAGTCTGGGGATCAGTGGATCCCAAGAGCAAGCCAGAAGACACTCCCACGCTGGTCCCCAAAACTCGGTCCTTCCAGGTTGACTAAGTTCTTATCTTCTTGTGGCTGTATAACATGGTTCAGCTACCTCATAGCTGCATTTGTATTCTAGATAACAGCGACTGTGTAAAGATCCATAACAGCCCGACAATGTCAGCCAAGAGGCAGCGCAGCACAGCAGTCCTCTCTGGCTGGTTTAGAGCTCAGCATCTTCTTCTTATCAGATGCACTGGTCAGGTTACAGCCAGGAGGCAGACTATAAAGGTTATGAATACACCACATGATTAAAAAGATATAAGGTTGCTAACCGGGCGATTGGCAAGGTAAGAAGAGTACTCTAAATTATCACAGAGGCAGCCATCTCAGGGTGTGTCCATGCCCCTTAGGAATGAAGGAATGAGCTGAAGACTTTGAGAAGATTGGGGCTTTGAATTGAATCAGTGCCCTGGGACCAAAATCAAAGACTTTGAGAACAGGATGTGCTGACTGGAAGTGCGTTCCGAGGACACAGATGAGGGACCCTGTTCCACAAGGCGGAGGAAATCGGGGGCTGGGGATTTACCTCACTGGTGCTGCTGCCTGCCTCGCAAGCGCAAGGTCCTGAGTTCGATCCCTGGTACATTAAAAAAAAAAAAAAAAAAAAA
>NW_022900937.1:31052091-31097859 GCF_012274545.1 Fukomys damarensis | reverse complement strand
ATAAAAAAAAAAAAAAAAAAAAAGACAAAAGAGTGAGGAAATCCGGCTGCAACTGGGAGGGGCGGATCTTGGCAAGGGTGACAGGGGTTGCTAGGGAGCACCGAGCTCACAGAGTGAAGTGAGAGAGATGCAGAGGGAAAGGGTGGGGATTTCCAGGGGCGTAAACGGGAACCCAGTGAGCGGCACACTTTTCTGTCCCAGGTGCTCGAGGCACTGTGGAAGGGGGTTTCGAGCTGAGAGTCTAGGGCTCAGTAATGGCCACCCTGGCTTTGTGACCTTAAGGCAGTTACCTGTCTGCTTTCTGTGTATCCACTGCGGTAGGCGAACGGGAATGGCATTCTCTGTCAGGGCTGCTGCAAAGTCTAAATGAGTCAGTGCTGGTAAAGTGCACAGAACTGTTCAGCACAAGATAACTGCTCAACAGAATTTGTGTTTGGTGGTTCATTTTATGTGTTGATTTGGATCAGCTGAGAGGGGCCCAGGGAGCTGATAAAATATTAATCCTGGGTGTGTTTGTGAGGCTGTTAGGAAGATACCAGCATCTCAGTAGGGAGACTGAGTAGAGCGGGTGGGTCTCCCCGGGGTAGACTGGCTTCCCTGGGTTTACTGAAGGCCTGAGCAGAATGGTAAGGTCAAGGAAGGATGAATGTTCTCTGACAGAGCTGCGAGGCCACCTCCTCCTGACCTCCAGCATCAGCACTTCGGCTCCTGGACACCAGGATTTGGACCGAATCCCTGCATCAGCCAGCCCGTTCTTCAGTCTGCATACGGCAGGTGGAAGGGCCTTACTGACCTTTATAACCTCATGAGACAGCTCGTTTCCGCAGTACGTTCAGCACGAGTGCGCATGCCATACAGCAGCGCCTCCATTCACACACTTAATTTGTCTCATGATTCTGAGGAAGATGGCTGTGGTCATGTTCATCTCCCAGGGTGGAGTTCGAAGATGGAAACAAAGAGTGCATCTGTGGGCAAACCAAATTGTTGGCAAGCAGCAGCATCTGTGAACCGAGGCATTGCTGTTCTTCACACACTTGTGAGTATTAGTGTAGTATTGGTTCTGTTTATCTGGAAGAACCTGAACTGTATCGGATCTGGTGCTACTGTACAAAACAAAGAGGAGAAACCAAATATAGAAGTGTGTCTGCCCTGCCCCTCTACCAGAATGGCATTTTCCTGACATTCTGTGTCTGTTTTTAGAGTGACTCTGGGAAGTGAATCTCATCTTCTGCCTGTTGTTACACAGGAGAGCAAAGTTTAGAGATATCAGTAATTTGCTGAGGGTGCTCAGGCAGAAGAAATTTTGTTGACCAGAATGCAAGTTTAGCCTGTTCCCTTTCAAAGACTGCCTTCGTGTGTGTGTGTGTGTGTGTGTGTGTGAGAGAGAGAGAGAGAGAGAGAGAGAGAGAGAGAGAGGGAGAGAGAGAGACTAAAGAATGAGCCCAGTACCTACACACTGAGCCACATCTCAGCCTTAATTTATTTGAGACAGGATCTCACTAACTTGCTGTGTTGCCCAGGCTGGACTCACACTTACAACCCTCCTGCCTCAGCCTCCCAGAGTGTGGGGATCACAGGTGTGCACCACTATACCATGCTTCAATGTTGTCAGGAGGTGAGTAATTCTAATTCCCCTGTTTGGGGGGTGGGGAGGGTATCGGGGATCAAATTCAGGATCTGGCATTTGTGAGGCATGTGTTGGAAGCACTAAGCCAAACCCCCGGCCCCAAGCAATTCTAACTCCTAAACCACCCCTTCCTCATGAAAAGTTGTCAGGCCTTTCTCTCCTTACATCCCAAATAAGCCATGTCTAAAGGCAAATGGAATAGTGCTTGGGACACCTAATCAAACAGCACCAAAACGTTACCAAAAACACTGACAATGATCTCAAATCCTCTGTGCATCGGCTCTAACACATCGAATGTGTTCCTGTAAATTGCAGCCCTGTGCAGTAATGTGCCATAAAAACCACAAGACTCACGGAAGAAATGAGGTGGCAACAGTCCGGACTTTATCAATGACTCATAGTCATACAGTCATCCAAAAAAAATAAAATAAAAAAAATCATAAAACAGTAGCGGGCTTGTACACCTGTCCAGCAGTTAAGATACACGCGGATATCACCATAAAGAAGACACTTTAACCTCGGAGAATCCTGGACTTTGCTTGTGGAATTCAGAGCCAGAAGGGGGCAGCTCGTGAGCTCCTGTGAAGGGCAGGAAGGAGGCAGTGGAAATCAGAGGCGGCTCTATCCCCCGCTGTCGGTGGGCGCGGCTCCTATTACAGTCACCGCAGTGGCTGGTGGAAGGATAAGGTGTGCTCTGCATTTTCTTAGGAAGCCCCTCCGGTCAGCTGTGTGCAGGATGTGGCAGAAGGAAGAACCCAGACACGAATGTCTGCTCGCAGTGTGCTGACACTGTTCTCTGGCATATTGATCATGCTGGAGGACAACAAGCATGATCAGAACAAGCGCTGCAGTAAAACTGATTGTTTTCAGATCTAAAAACCTAGCGGGGGAAAAAAATACAAGATGGGAGAGTTAGGCTTAACAACGGTATGGGTTAGGATGTCTCCTCATTTGTCAACCGGCAGTGTGAAAGCTGCGTCCTGTGGTGAAAAAATCCAGGTTGCATTAAAAAAATTGTTTGATAGCAGCAGCAGCATTAATAATAAAGTATTTCATAGACAGGGATCTGTATGGGGAGATTATGTTAATTGTTCAAACACACAATTACACTGACTCCTGAGGGGGCCAGAAACAGCTCTTTCCTGGGAGGGAGAGATTGGCCAAGAAAGACACTTCGGGTGCCTTACAGTGCATAGGTGCCATTGTCTCTTGGGGTTGGGTTTGGAAAACCCCCTAGCAGCTTCCTAGGAGTAGATAAGAGCTGGACTGAGGCCAGGATTCAAGCCTGAACAAGTCGGCTTCCTTGTTTTCTGTTATGGTTGAGATGTCCCTCAAGAGCCCCAGGTGCTCTTAGTTGGGGCTTTTGGAAAGTGATGGATGATGGGGGTTTAGAATTGACTTGCAGTTAGGAGGTGGGGAGGGTCATTGTGGGTGTCACCTGGAAGTGTTTCTCTCCCAGGCTCCTCCCCTTTCTCCTTGCTTCCTGTTCGCCATACCACCAGCAGCTCTCCTTCTCCAGACCCTTCTGCCATGCTGTTCTGCCCTGGAGCAAGCTGACCATGGACTTAAACATGAGCCAAAATAAACCCCTCTTCTTTTTAGTTGTGGGTGTCAGGTAACTGTGTCTCAGTGACAAGGAAATTAACTAAGACAACATCATAAGGCTCTGGCACAGGGTTCTTACTTAAAAGGTGAAATGCCCGAGACATCGGTTTAAGGAGGACAGGGAGGAGTCCCCGTGTCACCTGTTGGTATCTAGCCAGCCTCTGGGTCTACAGAGGTAAGCAGGAAATATGCTTGACTGGAAACATGATGGATTTCATTACATCAGCTAACTAAGTACAAATGTACCTGTGGAAAATGATGTGGCCAGCGTTGCGGGTGGGGGAGGTTGAAGGAGTGAAAACAAAAGGTCTACAAATATGTAAACCCAATATAATCCCCAATGTCAATAAAATGGCCTCTGATTTACAGTGGTTTTCTCTGGGTACTGACATTTATGGTGACTTTTGTAGTCAGGATTATATCTTTAGGTCATTTCCCGAATTATCTAAATTAACCCTGCACATTACTTTAAAAGTTGGACAGAGGTTGCTTTAAGGACAAATAATTTTATTGGGTGATTTAGTTTGAGTATTTCTCAAGCTGGGGACTTTTTGGGATAGGATGATGTCTTATAAAGAGGACATTCACATACTTGTTTTCTTCTCTTTGTCTAAGAAAGCCAGACTTTCTTTCAGCTCAGTGAGGCTGGGAATTCTCACAGTTAGCTAGAGTCTTGCAGAGCTTGTGATGGGCTGAAGCAGAAGAATCTTGATTTCAGGGTTTTCTGTTTCAGAGCAAGACGGAATCCAGGAACACGAGGGCCCTCTGGTCTTGACTTACTCTCTCTGTTTACGCTAATTGTATGTGTTAGCTCATTGTGCCTGGAGGTGGTGCAGAATTAAGGTATACTAGCATTGACTGCATCAACCATGATTTCTAGTGGAATTTTCTTCAGGGTGTTTGAGGGTTCTATGGAAAATATTAGTTTCAGATTTTTATTCCATCAAAATGCATATTATTTCAAAAACAAACAATTTCTTCATGAATGTACATCTTTTTCATAATGTTGTAGTCACTCAATATAATATACCAGGGATGATTGCAATATATACCAAAGGCAAAATCCGGCCCATGGCCTGTTTATGTATGGCCCATGAATTAAGAGTGTATTTCACACATTTAATTGATCAAAAACAAATAGAAAGCAGAATCATGTTTCTTGACCTGTGGAAGCTATATGAAATTAAAATTTCAGTGTCCATAAAGTTTTACTGGGACACAAACATGGCCTATTGTCTATGGCAGCTTTTGGTCTACAGTGGTGGATTTGAGTAGTTGCTATAGAAACCAAGTGGCCATCAAGCCTGAAATACTTACTCTCTGGCCCTTTATAGAAACATTTGGCTGACTTCTATAATAGATCTATGTCAGTTTTGATAGGAAACTTGGAATAACTTCAAACTATATCAAGGTCAGATTAGATCATACTGAGAAACAGATTCAGAATTGTGTGCTGGAAGAAGTTGGGAGAAGATGGCGTCCCATTTTGACATGGCTCAGACCCTCATGCTCTGTCCTCTGCATCACTCTGCCACTCTCTGAGCCTGCTCTGTCCCTACTGGACACAAAGCTCATGTCACAGCTTAACCCACCTGTCCTGCTGCCCTCCCAAGACTGTGCCAAACGTGCCTTTCCAAAGTGAAGCTGGTCCCATCCGGGCACTCCGAGCTCCCCTGCTGGTCTCTCACTGTGGTCTTTGTGCCTTGGGAATCTTGGGTTCTTTGGAGGATGTGGAGGTACTGCATGATGTTTGCTAAGTAGGAATGTAACCAGTGGGGCCAAAGAAACTTTAGAATATTTTTTTCTTTAGATTCAATCAGCTTAACCCAACTGCCTTGAGCCAAGGATGTAGCTACCACTCCCTTGTCTCTAAAGATGGTGGTCCTAGGAAGTCCAGTCTGGTTCCTTTTCCACAGAGAAAGATATAGCAATCTTGGCATTGTCTGCTGTTTCATTCTATTCATTCTCCCCTGTTTCTTACTATAATAGAATTGAGAATCTGGACTCAGTTGGTTTATGGATATGTGAATCCCCCATCTCTGTGGAGCTATCTTTAAATAAAGTCTTTTATTTCTGCCACCAAAAATAGCTTACCATGGTTTGTTTGGAAGTAGCAAGCAAATGGACCTGAGCAGCTAGTATAAGGAAGAGTTGTGGTTTTTTCTTTCTATGCCCTCATTTCAAACAGAACAGGTCTATTTTTGTATTATCACTATATTGCATTTTATTCCGAGAGTGGATCCATTTTCTTAAAAATATACAGCTTGAGAACTAATAAGAGGTAAAGTTTAGGTCCCTTGTCGTGGGCTGGTGTGATTCGGTGTGGCATTCAGTCACTGTTCACTAAATACTGGATGTGTTCCTGCCCATTTCTAGGACTCCCATTGAGGTGTGGCTTGGGTGCTGGGTTATTCCCAGGGATCACTCCATAGGCATGAGTCCTGCACTCCCGGGCTGAGAAGGCCAACAGCTTATGCGTCTCTTCCCTCTCTTACCCTTCCTATGCCAGTCACCTTGAAGCTGCTTGTCCAGAATGTCCTAGCCAAGGAAATGTGGAGCACACATGGGCCTAAATCTCTGAACGGCCATGTGGAACCTTGTTCTGCCCCTTGAAATGTTACTTGAGACACGTGTGTGAGCTTCAAGCACGTGGCTCTAGTGGAGAACCTCTGTTTGGGTTTCCTCTGCTGAGAAATCTATCTGTTCCTGGCTTACCTGTCATTTGCTATCTGGCCATGAGGTGGTTGACTGAGGGACTGGATCATTCATTCGCTCATTCAACACCACAGACACATATGGAGAGCCTAGTGTGTAGAGGCTGGGCACCAAGGGTTTATGCGTCAGCCTTACTCTCCACTCTGAGCAACTGACAGCAGGGTTGCTTTAGCTCCACAGTTCCGCTCCGCAGAGAGCCGCCTCCCAGGCATTTTGCACTCTGTGTATCCCAGAGCTCACTGTAGCAGTTCACATGTCTCTAACCTGGTCTTTGTGGACGGAGGACCCTCAGGATGGGATCAGCTGTGTCATACAAACACACTATGATACTTCCTGTTGTTTGCCAGTCTGATAGAAAGATTCTGGAAGCAAAGCTTAGTAGAATTGTCTGCCTAGATCAAGGTGGCCAACATGTCCCAGGCGGTAGAGGAAAGTAAAACCTTTTACATCTCAGGGTGCTCTTATTCCGTGATTCTCAGCATCTAGCTATTAGGAAACACGCCTGTCCCTGATGATGGGAATGCTCTCCATCTACTTTGTTCTACCCAACAGCCCACCAGGCATAGTGGCATAGACCTGGGACCAGCACTTTGGGAGGCTGAGGCAGAAGGATCTCAAGTTCAAACCCAGCCTGTATAATTAGCAAGACACTGCCAAAAAAAACAAAACAAAAAAAACCACCTGATATAAAAAAATCTGGCCACATATTATCACCAAATAATGGAAGTGAGGTTAATGTGATGGAGGATTAATTTTTAACTTTAATATCATTTAATTGGCTTTTCTTTAAGTAGCTACCTGTGACTAGGAGAGTACACTATGGCCCGATGTAGCTCCAGATCACTGATGGTGAACCTTTTAGAGCTTTCAATGATACACATAGCTTGCTTCGGTGCACGTACCAAAGGTTGGCCACTGCTGCACTAGATGATATTTAGATGTTTGTTTAAGTGCTTTGTCGCCATAGCTGAAATATAATGTTTAAGAATCAGTGGAACAGAACATGACAGGTTGTCTCCATCCAAGTGCTGAAGTGTAATTTTCTCCAATGATTCTCCTCTCGCAGGCACTGCTTTTGACCCCCTGTTAATGAGACACAGCTCCGGACCACAGTCTGGGCCTCTGGACCGATGTCTGAGGGCTCCAGAGTCACGCACTCCCTGCGCTCCGAGACCTCTGCTGTGAGACAGCCTCTCACAGTGGACCAGCACGTTCAGCCACCCACAGATTTATCCAAGTAGACACGTGCTGATGTCTTTTGCCTTCAAGAAGAAATGGTTGAAAATTCTGTATGTGGCAGGAACAGCTATCCTAGGTGCTAGGGTTACACAGATCAGCAGAAGGCGCCGGACTTTGGGGGTTTTGCGTTGGTGGTGGAGCCTAGATGACAGCTATAAGTAAACACCATACGTAGCTAGGTCACAGGGTGTTAGCGGTACTGTTTCAAAAGAAGCAGCAGAAGGCCAGGGAGAGGAACAGTTATGAGAGTGAGGGCTGGCTGGCTGGTGAAGAGTGGTGTGGATGCCAGGGAAGGTGCATGGACATTGACCATTGTGTCTGTCATGGTTCTGAGCCTGAGACCCAGCATCTGTACCTGGAAGGTGTGGGCAGAAGTGGATGATGTAGCCCTGAACTGAATGGGAGGTCATCTTGGTGATCTGGATCATTCTAAGCTGCTAGTACCTCTTCCTTTTTAATTTTAAATTGAATTTATTGGTACATTCTAGGTAGACAGTACAGTTACATTCATTACTGGGATCCTGTACCTTTACGTGCCAGGTCTTGGATCTCATTTTTCCCCTTTTCCCCACCCTCCCTTCACTCCCTCCTCCCCTCCCCACCTTCAAACACTTTAATTCCATTTTTACATTTTCTCATATTT
The DNA here is from genome assembly GCF_012274545.1 of Fukomys damarensis. Classification (NCBI taxonomy): domain Eukaryota; kingdom Metazoa; phylum Chordata; class Mammalia; order Rodentia; family Bathyergidae; genus Fukomys; species Fukomys damarensis. The sequence continues at coordinate 31,090,030 of NW_022900937.1, read as the reverse complement.
TTTTCCTTTTCCCTTATTCCCCTTTCCCTATCCTTCTCACTGTCCCTACACCTTTGGTTCTTTTCTTCCTATTTCACATTGGTAAATGTCCCATTAGGATCTTGAGTACTATTTTAGTTTTTCACACCAGAGAAACTATATGGTATTTGCATATGTGTGACTTATTTATTTCACTTAGGAGTATATCCTCAAAATGTACCCATTTACCTATGAATGAATCTACTTTCTCATTCTTTATGGCTGAGTAGTATTCCATTTTATAGAAAAACCACATCTTCTTTATCCAGTTCGAAACTGATGGGCAGATGGGCTGTTTCCAAGTTTTAGCTATCACAGACTGTGTCGCTATAAACATGGGTGTGCATATATCACTGGGCACCTATTTTTTAAAAAACAATTTTGAGCCCCAGGGTCTCACTAAGTTGCTAAACTGTCCAGGCTGGGCTTGAACTTGAGATCCTCCTGCCTTGGCTTCCCAGGGTCTTGGGATCACATTATTTGCCATTACATGTGGTTGAGGGCAGTTTCACAGTGAATGACAACTTGTCCCTGGGTATCTCACGGCAGAGAAGCTTGGTGTAGAGAGCACATTCTTGCCTGCTTAGCTGGATCCCAGAGGTCCAGTCCTCCCTTCAGCTGGAGCTGTGAGGGCCTTTTGAGGTGTCCCTGCCTTGTGGACGTGTGGTGACTTTTCCATGTGGCTCCCATGTGCTCCTTCTCCACCCAGCAGTCTCTAAGCCTCAAGGTTGCTAGGTGCACCTCTAGGTGCCCTGTAGCTCAGGCTGGCCTTGAACTTGCCGCCTTCCTGCCCAGGGTCCCGAGTGCTGGGATTGCAGGCCTGCACCCCTGCTCCCAGCTTTCCAATTTCCTTCTGTACCTAAGGATGCCAGCTCTAACGGTCTAGGGGTCACTACCCGATTATGAGCTCCTCCTGGGCAACCGGCTACATCCAATAAAGGGTAGGGACTTGACCCAGGCCCAAGACTGCGGAATGAAGTCAGCTTCAAGCACATCTGGCCCTTATTCTTTCACATGATGGCAAATCATCACGGTCCCAGGAAACCTTTCCCTCTACACGGAGACGTGCTCACCACAGTGATTTACTGACCGGTTTCAGCAATCACGCCCACATGAAAGACACCAATGTTATAATGATGTTTTGGATGTAAAACAGGAAAAAAAAAGTCTTATTTGGATCTCTTTTCCCCTATTTTCAAAATATTGCACTGGCAGCTTCAGCAGAAGCAGTCTATCGCCTGCAAAGGAGGAGCAGAGCCAACATATGTGTGTGCGTCGTGTCAATAGAAGCCCGGAGTTTTACACGAGCGGGGAGCTCCGGTGGGGAGCGGGCAGCCTGCCACGTCCGCGGCTTCCTTCTCCGCCGGATCCCCTAGCATCACGCCCGGTTTGCAGAGAGCGGGAGCTGACATCCCCGGCTATTCGGAGAGCACCATGACCATACTCCGCCTTCCCCGGGCTTCAGAACCCACCCAAGCGGCTGGCCTCACTCATACACCGGGAACACAGCCCTCTGAGCTCCGCTTTCTAACCAATCAGCAGCCAAAGGCCGGAGGGACCTATTAAAGGCAAGGCGGCCTTTGGACTGCTGCACTGGGGTTTGAGACCAGTACAGCAGGAGGATTCTAGAGTTCGCATCCTCTCCATCCTAGCATTGAGAAACGGAGGTTTGAAACCTAAAAGCCAGGACCGAAGGTTGAAGATCAATATACATCTCATTACGAAAGGCAAAACGAAACAAATCCCAGACTTCCTAAAAACGTGAAGATTGGAAATCGGCCCCTGTGTAAAAAATGTGTTATGGGATTAAGAATAACAAAGGTGTTTGAAGGTTTGCTCTGTTTCTGGATTTGGAGCTCACTACATCTCAGAGGTTTAGGGCTGGACACTTGGTGCACATAGGGGAAACTGAGGCTGAGAAGCGCTAGGCCGCTGCTGAGCAGAACTCCACCTGTATTCACAGCAAAGGCAAACTTGCCCTGTCTCCTCCTACGTGTCTTTGTTTTGATTCTGGATCCAAAAGAAAGCTTGTCACAACCCAGTGTTCCTCCTCCTGTGGAGGACCCCACGGAGCCTTCACCCCAACGCTGACCCCGCTGTGAGCTGCCGCTGCTCCTGACCCTGCATCTGGGTGGTGGGGCGCGGATCTGGGCTCTTCTCCCGCTCTGCTCCTTTGCAGCACATCCCAGCCTTCGGTAAGAGTCAGAGTCTGTCTGCGTCTCACCCCGAATCCTGGGCATCAGCTGGCCTGGCCACTGCAGCTCCCTTGACCCTCTGCTTCCTGCTGCAGATTGGCAGCATGCTGGGCCCTGAAGTGGCTGGGTAGCGGGGGTCCAGTTTCTCTCTTTTCCTTCCTTGTCAAGCTCTTCATAGACAATGCCGCTCCTCAGGCGAGATCACACTTCAGAAAGCAGATTCTGGAACTAGTAGCCTAGGTGGCTGAGGCAGGAGCGTCTCAAGTTCAACCCCAGTCAGGGGAACTTAGGAACTTAGCTAGATCCTGTCTCAAAACAAAAACAACAAAAAGTCTGATGTAGCTCATTGTGAAGGTCAGTGCCAATACCCACACACACATACACACACACATACACACATACACACACATACACACACACATACACACATACACACACATACACACATACACACACACATACACACACATACACACACACATACACACACACATACACACACATACACACATACACACACATACACACACATACACACATACACACATACACACACACATACACACACATACACACCAACATAAACACACACATACACACACATACACACACACATAAACACACACACATACACACACACAATGACTTGATTCAAATAAAGGAATTGGAGGGGCTTTTTCGGTAGCATGAGGGCTGGTTCCTCAATGACTCCTTCCTAGGTTGACCCTGAAGTCTGCTTCTGTCTTCTTTGAGCTTGGAGAACTGTGTAGGCCGAGCACTCTCCTCCCCGGCAGGTTTGAGAGGTGGCGTCCACCAGTCGTGGACACTGGGATATTTTTCTGCAGTTGAGTGAATGGCTGCACGCTGGACTGATGGATGGATGGGCTGAGAGTGGGGCCTTTCAGAAATCTTTACGGGAAGTCGGCAAGGTCAAGTGTAGCAGGATGGCGTAGGAAACCTATAGCAACCTGGGGAAGACAAGGACAGAGTTTGGGGCACCGGTGGGGTAAATCCACCTGAGAATTTATAGGCAGGCAGATAAAAACTCTTTGCCCTACAACTATTTCTATTACTTTCTGTTTTCTACCACATTTTCTTTGTAGTTTGGCTCCATAAAATATGGTGTTAAAGTTAAGACACTGGAAGCCAGGTGAGGTGGTGCATGTTTGTAATCCTGGCACTCTGGGAGGCTGAGGCAGGAGGATCACAAGTTTGAGCCCGGCCTGGACTGACTTAGAAGAGTGACTTAGAAGAAAGAGCTTGTCTCAAATAAGTTTTAAGTTAGTATAAAGGATTGAGGATGTGGCTCAGTACAGTGGTCTTGGGTTCAATCCCCAGTGCCATAAACAACAACCTCAAAAGCAATTAAAACAACACTGAGTCCATTTAAGGTGTGGGAGAGAGGAAAGAGGGCAGCTTTCCAGTCTCCACGAGGGCTCATAACTGCTGCAAGTATCTAAGAATTCCCTTGAATCCAGTGTGTTTCATTGTTGGGTAAACTACATTTGGAATATAGTTGATAATTTCAAATTACTTTCGACCCATGAATATTAATTTGGTTTCTTTTTCAAGTTTACTTTTAAATCGATGACTTAAATTGTACGTATGTGTTGTATAAAACATGGTGTTTTGAATGCATATGAATGTATTCGTGGAGTGGCCAAAGCAAGGTATCTTGGAAATCTATCACCGCACATTTCTTCCCCTCTGTGTTAAGAATGCTTAAAATCTACTCTCAGCAGTTTCTAAGTACATTGTATCATTTTGACTCTAGTGACCACAATGTACAATTGAGCCCTTGAATTTATTCCTCTTGTACAAGTGTTTGTCTTTCTGTGCCTTTTTTATTTCACTTAATGCAGTGTCCTACTGATTCATCCTTATGGTTGTCAATGGCTGGATCTCTGTCTTTTTAAAGGGTGTGTAGTATTCTCCTGCGCATGTTGACATTTCCTTTATTCGTTCACTGGTTGAAGATACTTAGGCCTGGTTTCTTATCTTTGCTCTTGTAATTAAGGCTACAGTGAGCTACAGCCTGCAACAATCCGACTTCACATCCTCTGTAAATAGGCTCTCGTGTAATTTTGGATTCCCAGTGTCTCTGAACTAGATCGGTGGTAGGAAGAATCTGTTATTTGAATTGATCGGTTACATGGGAAGGGAAACTGAGGCCCAGGGAAGGAAGGTGACCTGGTGGAAGAATGCCCCATCTGTCTCTCTGTACCAGGCTTTTCCGGGGGCCTAGCCCAGGGCCTCCATGAAGCTGGCTTCGGCACACTCCCTAGTCAGTCCACCCCTCCTCGCCTGTATTCATGGGAATATTCACCCGACCAGTGCTTAGTGACCTCTGGATCCTGAGGGGACGTAACAGGTGTGAACAAAATCTACAATGAAAGTTTAAAATTTCTAAAATATCGATTACATTATATACATAGCCATGAGTCTCTCTCACCCCACCCCTTTTGAGCACACTCATCCCATTGTCCCTGCCACTTCCTGCTGCAGCTCTGGGGTCCTCTTTCCTGAGGGTCTTTAGCTGCGCTGTCCTGGCTGCCTCGATGTCCTGAATGGATTCGAAGCGCTTCACTTTCATGGTCATTTTGACTTTGGGGAGGAGCCAGGAGCCCCACAGTGCCAGATGCAGTGACTAAGGGGCAGGAGGCACGGCGTTGTGTTTTTAGGAGCTGCCTTTCTGTTGGGTGGCGCTCAGCAGCAGTCACTGTTTCTGTGACCACACCAGGTAAAGACTCTCAGGAAAGAGGATTCCAGAGCTGCCGCAGGAAGTATCCAGAACTACGGGATGAGAGGAGGAGAAGGATGGCAAAGCGAGGAGGAGAATTTTGAGGGAGATTCTTGGCACTGTGTCTTTTCCTATAATAATTTTAAAAAGTGAAACCTTCACTGTGATTTTCCTGTCCGTAGATGGCTGTGTCTCCGTGCAGGCCACAGAGCTAAGACAGCTCTCGCATGGCCTGCTGCGTTTCCGTACACATGGTCCACGCCGTTCTGCAAGTTTGGCTGCTGGTCATCATTTCTCCACTGTCATTTGCTTCACTGATATCAACTTTATGCCCCCATTCTGGTGCCCTGTTGTGCATGCGATGGCTGGTTATTTAGTGCTGAATCATAAAACTGTCCCTCTGAGGACATTGTGCGGGCAGTGAAACTCCACGGTTCATACCACTGATGTGCAAAAGAGGCCGTAGTGTGTCCTTCTCTGAGCAGAGGAGAAAGCACCCCTCACAGCACCTCCAGCTGCCATCCCGTGGCTAGCAGCAGTTTTACAATTTAAAAGATGTTTAAAACATCTAACATTCACATTTAAAGATGTTAAAATATGGGATTTAGAATGCATGAAATACATGGTTTTGGTAAGAAATCTTTTTTTTTTTTTCCTGAAGTCTGTGGGGTCTTTCAGAAGCCAGGTCTCACACTGTAAACGTGGCATAGAAGACGATAGCAGAGAAGAACAGGAAACTAGCATTTATCAGACACCTGCCAGCTGGTGGGTAAGGGTTACTGGTGTCCCCTGGCTTGTTTAGCTGCTCACCGCCCTGATCAGGGATGACCAGCACTTTAAACACTTTGCAGAATATCTTTAAAAGTTATGCTGGATATGCCCTGCATGTCTTAAAGCACGGAAAAAGACAGAAAATGGCACTGGTGAAATGAAGGAATGGGTAGTGATTAAGTAACCGGGTCTCGGTCAGGCATTTAGTTGCTATTAAATCAAAACAGGGATCTGTGGTTTTTGGCTGACTCAAAGTCGTGCTTCTGGCCATGGCTGATGCGGTTCACTGTGGGGTGGGATGGTGACTACGTGACGTGTTAACTTATGGAAGCCAAAAATGTGTTGGCTGAGTCGGTTGGGGGAAGGAGGAAGAAAGGGAAGGGAGGGGGGACTGCAGAAGGAGAAGAAGGCAGAAAAGGAAAGGTGAAAGATAAGAGAACAATGAATATAGATATAAAAAACAGAAAAGAGGAAGGAAGGGAGGGTGGGAGGCAGGAAGGAGGGATGGATAAGATTAGAATTCGGGAGGCCTGGGTTCTGGTCTTGCTGTTGGTGCACGTTTACCAAGGGACTTTGGACATGTTGCTCCTCTCCTCCCCATCTTCTCAAATTCACAGGCTGGATGCTTGGCCATCGTCCCAGCACTCTGGGATTCTGAGGCAAGAGGATTGCAAGTTCGAGTCCAGCCTGTACAATTTAGCAACTTGGAGGGAGGCTCCTGTCTCAAACCAATTTTTTTTTTCTTTTGAAAAGAGTGGGAGCTGTAGTTCATAGTCAAGGCCCTGGGTTCAATCCCCAGAGACCCCTTCTCCAAATTAGCTGATTCAATTTTGTGACACAGAGCTGAATAGATGGTGCTATTATCTCACTGTAGCAGGCTGTGATACATAGTCAAGGTGAATTTCCTGTACCCCTAGAAATACCATTTTTACCATGCTTTAATTGAATCATAGCAATAATACACATTTCTTGTAGAAACTTTGGAAAATATGGGAAAATGTGAAAGAAAAGATAATCATACCAAGTAGAGATCATCCTTATTAATATTTTAATGTGTCATCTTCTAGTCCTGTTAATGCACAGCCATTTATAAACTTATTGAGTGTGTTGCATAGATTTTAATTCCCTTTAAAATTATTTGTATTTATTAATTTAAATAATAGCCCATCCTTTAAAGCATTATCATTAAAACACTAATTTTTTAGTGATTATATATAAAGACACCAAATGGATTGTCTATAATTAATTTGAACCTTTTCTTTTTGGCAGTACTGGGGATTAAACCCAGTGCCTTTGCACTGAACTACAACCCCAGGCATTTAAAACAAAATTTTAAGGGGCCAGGGGTTTAGCTCAACGGTTCAGTGGCCTGCCTTGCAAGCACAAGGACCTGAGTTCGATTCCCGGTACCAAAAAAAAAAAAAAAACAAAACAAACCAAACAAATTTTTATTTTAACAAAGGGGCTTGCCGAGTCCCTAATTTGTCCAAGCTGGACTCAAACTCAGCAATGCTCCTGCCTCAGCCTCCTACCATGCTGGTATAAGTGGCATGCATTACCATGCCCTGCTAAATATATTTCTATTCTTGATATTTTTTTCAGTTATTTTCGTTGCTTTGCTATTACAAAAATATAGGTGTAAGCAACTATGCCCATCACTCATTTATGCTATCCTAAGTAAATCGGATGGATTAGAATTACTACCTTAGAGGATGAGGGACAATTTCAAATTATCCTGCAGAAAATTTGCCAACAGCAAGAGGCAATGAGGGTGTTTGTTATACAACATTGGCCAGTGTCAGATGACACATAGAAGAGCCGCAAGGAAAGCTGTACAGTGTATTTTCTCAACGTTCCTAGAACAAATTTTATTTTACCTGTGTGTTAATATTCATTTCATTGATCTCTGGGAAGGTTAGCATTTTTATTTTATATTTAGTTTGCCATTTGAAGTGGTTCTTATAAAAACTATCTTTTATATCATCTGCACTTTTTTTTGAGGGGTGGGGAGATATGTTCATTCTTTTACCACAAATTTTGAGTTTTTAACTGATAAAAATGGAGAATGTTGGTATGTTTGTTAGAGATTTTTTTTGCCATATTTTCTTTTATTATTGTGTAAGGTGTTTTGTTTATAATATCTCAGGAAATATATTTTTAGGACTCAAGTCCAGTTCCCTGAAGCCATGGAAATGTATTCCCTTCCCACCAGAAATAAATTCTTTTCATGATAGCGCAGAACTCTTAAAACAATAAACAGAAGATTCACATCAGAACTATCTCTGTGTTTTCAGTGGGGCCCAGTTCTCAGCCCTTAAAAATAGCAAAAATGAATGTACAACACTCTAAAAAATTCTATAGCTATTTTTAGTACAGAATCTCCAAAGGACAGGGTAGGCATCGCTGTATCAGGGAAGATTTGGCCCCTCTTCCTGGGCAGTCTCGGTGAAGGTAGGACCCATCTTCCCTGTGGGAACGTCGCTGCTTCCGAAGAGGAATGGGATCTTTACCCGAGCTGGCACAGTGAGGACTGAAAGCCTTGTTGGGAACCTCCTCGACAACGGATCGGTACTGTTCTGCCTGCCTGAACTCGAGTCATTGGGATGCAGGCTTAGATATCACATGATTTCTCTTATATGAGAAACCCAGAGTATAAATAAAGAGCAAAGTAAAAGGCAGGGGCCGGAAACAGGGAGCTGGAGTTTGTTCCAGTGGGAAGAGGTGGAGGGAGGGGGTGAGGCCCTACGATGTGCTGTTTGCCTGCGCCAGCCCCATACGCGAGGTGCAGTCATTCTGCACTGCGAACACGGACTCAAACATTAACGGCCTCGAAAAGGAATAATGTGAAAAATGGATCCAACACGTTCATCAGTGATTGTCTTTTACAGCCCTGCTCACTCGCCCTTGAGGACCCCAAGTCCCTGTATGCAGCCCCGGACTTGCCCTCTCAGCCACTAAGCCCGAATCTGCAGCCCTCCACCTGCATGCTCCGCCTCGGGACCTGGGCCGGTCTTCTGGAAAAAAGAAAAAAGAACCCCTCCCAAACATTGGGAATTGAACCCAGGACCTACATACTGAGCTACATCCCTAGACTAATTTTTTACTTTGAGACAGGGCCTCACCAAGTTGCCCAGGCTGGGCCTCAACTTGACATCCTTCTGCCTCAGCCTCCCAGAGTGTTGGAATTACAGACGTGTCCTTTTACGAGATTATGTGTAAATCATCATCATCGCTGTTCTCATCTTTTTACTTGAAATTGTGTTACCATCTTTTTCTCAAAATAGGTTTTAGAGGTTATGGAGTAATTCACAATAAATAAGAACTTCGGGTGCTTTCTATTTTGTCTTCAACTTGATGATGTTGACTGACAACTTTGCACTCAGACAGCTTTGATTGGATTCCAGTTACTTTCTTAGGACAAATTCCTAGGTGAGAGGCATTTCCTTAAATGTGTGTGTGTGTGTGTGTGTGTGTGTGTGTGTGTGTGTGTATTGGCATAAATACTAATACCATGCAAAAGAAAGCAAAATATATTTGTCTTCAGATCATACTTCTAGATGTTTTTAGTACATACGAACATTCTGCTTTGAGTTCCTTAGAGTGTGTACATATTTCCTTTCTTTTCTTTTTAGGTACTGGCTAGGGAACCAGGATCCTTCTCACTGAGCTATATCCCCAGCCCGTTTTTATTTCTTATTTTGGGACGGAGTCTTGCTAGTTTGCTCAGTTGTCCAGGTTGAGCTCAATTTGTGATCCTCCTGCCTCTGTCCCCCAGAGCACTAAGATTACAGGTGTGGGCCATCAGGACTGGCCACTGGCTAAAAACTTTAAGTCTCAGATTTTCTTAGAATTCTAAATAGGGCTTTGAGGCTATGTCATTAGTCTCAAATACACATGGTAGCAAATTTTCTTGTGTGACGCATGCAGCCTTTGCACCTGGTTGTAGCCCCTCATTTCAGTTTTTCTCCCTTTTGCTGCTCCCTGCTGTCCCTCTCAGCCTCCTCAACTCCTCTCTTTCCTGGACATCAGTCCCATTGTTGTGGGGCTCTGGTGTTCGATGATTAGCACCATGGAAAGCACTCCACTCATTCACTACTTGGAGCCTGATTTTGGTCATGTATTTCCCCCCACCCCTTCTTTCTTTGCTTCTTTCCACTATTGGAGGTTGAACCCAGAGCCTTCACACCAAACTACATCATCCCCACCCCTTTTTATTTTTTTATTTTGGGGATAAGTCACTATCTGACCAAGGCTGTGCTCGAACTTGTGATCTTCCTGCCTCAGCCTCCCAGAGTGCTAGGATTGCAGGTATGGGCCACCATGCAGTCCTAGCTTACAGTTGGCTATTTCTACTTTGCTTATTTGTGTTTTCAGTCGCGAAGATGCAGTATGTTTCCAAGAGCATCTAAATGTTTTAAAAACTTGAAAGGTCTGAGCCCTTCACATCAGAGCGGGAGGGCAGGGCTTCCCTTAGGAAATGCACCGCAGTTCGGGGATGAGTGGTTGACAGCGGGAGATGAAGGTGCAAAGGTAGCGCAGGCCCAGGGGTGCTGGTGCTCAGTCACAGCAGTACGGGGGTTCCGGTCTCCCCACACCTTCCATGAGGGCCTCATGGAGAAGAGCGGGAGCCTCCCACGGAGGGGAGCGGGAGTCTCTTCCGTGAACATTCGGCGGACGTCAGGGTCTCAGGCAGTGGACCGGAAGCGCACTCGGAAAGCACTGAGGTCCACCCGCAGCTGCAGGAAGGGCTGGCCCCGGCCGCCACGTCTGTGTTACCTAAGGGGACATCATTTCCTCCACCCGCCAAGGGGGGCCTTATCGATGAGACGAGCACACTGGGGGGGCAGTGGACGGACCTAGGGGTGTTGGCGCTTGGTCTGCACACGTTTCCGCCGTTTCCTTTTCATTTATATTTTGAAAAATTGGAAGATGCAAAGGGTGCTAGGGTGAGAATTTCTCTTTTGTTTCCCACCAATGTGTGGAGACCTCTCTTATTGTCTATCATTTGGGTGTCTTTTCAGGGGTACTTTTAACAAATACAACAAACACACCTGTGTGTGTGTGTTGGCTTGTGTTTGGTAACATTAATACAACATTTATATAACTGTGCATGCAGACAGCCGCAGTTTCTGTCTTCTTTTCCACATAAAGGGTAAACGCTGCATGCCCTGTTCGACTCTCCCTTTTACTTAGCAGCCTACCTCTGAAAACGTTCCGATTTGGTATGGAGTGACTGATCACTCATTTTTGCTCAATATGTGCAAGCTCTATATTCCTATTTCAGTATTGAGGTACCTTAAAGATATTTCTGACATCTTTATTAGAACCAATGTTGCAGTGAGTAATCCTAAACACAACTCATTGTGCCCATACGTTGTTTCAGTTTAGCTGTAGAATACAGTTCGAGAGGAAAAATTGCTGAACCAAGGCCAGGTATGCTTTAAATTTCAATTTCTTTTTTCCCCTACAATATTTTTTATTTACTTTTTGACTAGTTAATGCATGGATTTGGTGCACATTTCAAAAGAATCAATTAATAGTGAAAATGAATCTTGTGTTTTCTAAGACCAATTTCTCTCCCTTTGTAACTTCTAGTTAATTGAAAATTTAATCATTTAATTATTTTAATTATTTGCTCCAGTTTGGTCATTTAAGTTTAGAGCATACTTTCTTTCTTTTCTTTTTTTTTTTTTTGGTGTTGGGATTGAACTTGGGGCCTTGCGCTTGTGAGGCAGGCGATGGAATCACTGAGCTAAATCCCCAGCCCTAGAGCATACTTTCTTATGGTCACACTTTTTAATTTTACTTATATTTGGCAATACCAAGGTTGCTGAGAGTTTAAAATATGTAGTTGCACATGTCTTGGGTTGGATGATGGCTTGTCGTGTGTTAAAATTTAAAAGTCATTTAAATTTCGTTTAGCAGTGCCATTCTTAGGAAATTTACTTCTCATTTATTTTGTACATGTTCATAAATATCAGTGTAGAATAGTATCCATTGCAACATTATTTTAAAGAGTAAACAACAAATGAGCAAAACGGAAAAATTAATGAGCATATCAATAGTGGGCTGCTTAACTTCATTAAAGCACAGCCTGGAATTCTGTGCCTCTTTTGTAAAAATGAACTCTCAGTGTAATAATACTGAAAGGATTCTGAAACTTTTAGAGTAAGACAAATGCAAAAGGGAAAGGAGTGTGCATGACACGAATGGATTATGCAGACAAAACAGAAGGTGATAATATTTACAGGTAACCTTCATGCTGGTGACGTTAAAGACAGAGCACCTGTAGGAAAAGAGGCCCAAGGTAAAGCCAGGAGGACAAGGCTGGTCAGAGAGCGGGAGCCAGAGCTCAAGAGTTAATGAGGATCAGCCGGACAGTTAAATCCAGGGCTGCCACCAGCCAGGTAACAGCAAGGTGGCGGAGGGCCCTTCTGACAGCTTCTGCTCATTTCTGTCTGGAAAATATTTCTCCTCTCACTTTGTTCTTTTACTGAACCACTTAGGACAGAAGCCAGGAGGCACCTGCAGACATGATGCTTGCTACGTGCCTCGACTCCTTATAGGCCCAGTTTCTGATTTAAGCAAGATTGTTTTAGTCCTTAAGTTGACCTTAGTTTGACTCAGAGTGGTCTGAGCCCTTATTGTTTTTTATATAAAAATTGTAGACAGAAAGTCCCAGTAGCATCCCACTTTTGGGCTCCCTTCCTGACTACTAGGAGCTGTTTCTCTGTTCTTAGTAAACACACTTCCTGTCCACCTTCTTTGGCCTTGACTTCACTCTTTGATTTTGTGAGACACCGACCCAGATTACTCTGTCACAGTAGCTTTTGAGGAGAGCAGAATAATGAATTTTTTCTATGATAATTTCTGTGTCACCAGTGTGTATGTAGGCTCGAGTGTACATGTATGTGTACCATGCTTCCCCCAAATAAGACCTAACCAGAAGATAACAGACAAACACCAGCCCCAATCACTTTGCCTCACCTGCCTTACAGAGCAGCCACCCAGCAAGAGAACAGTGAAGTGTAATCCTCTGTGTGACACTGGCATCACCATGGTCATGACCAGCGCTTATTTTCTGGTTAGGTCTTATTTTCAGAGCAACATGTGTGTGTGTGTGTGTGTGTGTGTGTGTGTGTGTGTGAGAGAGAGAGAGAGAGAGAGAGAGAGAGAGAGAGATTTTCTAAATAATCTCAGATGTATAAGACATCTTCAAGTTGATCTAATGAAACCTTTATCTTTGCCTTTTTATCTTAGATATGTGCTCAAGATGAAAACAGAAGAATTATAAATGTGATAGAAGAAAAGAGCTACCAAGTCGGAAAGGTATAGCGTGACTTTTAACCAAATGGTGGCTTTCTGTGTTTTTCTAGGTAAAACCACATTGAGAGTCACATAAAACGTACATCCAGGGATCAGATTCTGGGGAATTGTGACTCAACCGGGATAGGGAGTGGCTCAGTGTACATTAACAAAACAAATGATGGCAACCATAAATCATGGGTGTGTGTTTCCCAGGGGACCTTCGAGACAGGTCATGCAGTGTGGTAGGGCCCCTGGGTCCCTCTCAGGCCTGAAATTGGGACATCAAATCATCACATTTTCATTCATATCTATATCTATATCTATCTATCTATCTATCTATCTATCTATCTATCTATCTATCTCCAGCTCACGTGTATTATTTTAGTCTATTTGAAGGTCATATAGTTAGTAGAAAACATGTGAACTTTATAGCCAGAATCAACTAAGTTTGAATTTTGACCCTAAAAGTTTCCTTATGAAGAATACTAGGAAATTATCTCACTTCTTTGAGCAGCTACATTGACCCAAAAAAAGCCAGTATGAGACTGAAAGATTGTACATGTAACACACTTAATGCAGCATGTGGAATACCGAGGCACTCAGTGAGAGCTGGTGTTATTTTTAAAGGAAGACCTGATACTACACGATCATCTTTACTGTGTTAAACGCTAGCGTGCAACAGGTGTCGGCAACAAAATAAGCTCGCTTTTCAAGCAAGCTAAATGGAGGTGCCCTCGAGATGCAGTAATTGAGGGGCAGAGCAGGGACTCTTGCAGGTCTCTGCTCTTTGCGGATGGCTTTCAGGAAGCTGCTCTTCAGGGCTCTTAGGGGACTTTTAATTACACTGCTTGCAAATGCAGTGTGATTTCATCCTAGATCATGGCATCAACTCTAGTCCCGGGGGGTGGGGAGTTGGTAAGCAATCACAGCATCTAGGACTTAAGAGAGGAAAAAGTCATACCTCACATCATTTCGCTGACTTGTGCCCAGCTGTGGGGTTTCACAGGGCCTCCAGGCACATTTTCGAGATCTGCTTCTAAATACCCCGTGTAATGTGTCACGATGCTGAGTATAGCATGTTAGAGCTGGAAGAGACTTCAGGGACAACCCAGTTATTAGTTTGTTCATTAACTTATGCATGCACTAAATATAACTTCAGAGCACAATGATTTAGTGTCTGTGGTGATACAGGTGTTCTGCTAATCGCTTTCCACCCGTAATCGGCAGTTCTTCCGCCGCTTGTCAGGAAGGCATCCTTGCCGCAGGTTATAGCCGAACGACTTGCAATCCAGTGAGTTTAGAAGGCTGCTAGAGGTGACATCATTCACAGGGCTGGGAGCTGTGGCGGAAGCCAGATGTGTCTGGGTGCAGAGCCCACAGACTCTCCCTCCGCCCCGCTCAGTGCTCTGCGTGCCGGACGGCAGTGCGGCGGTGTCTGAGCCCCCTGCATAAAAGCAGTGAGACGGCAGAAGGTCTTGTGGTCGGAGGATGGCCGCTGTAGGGCTGCCTCTAGGGGGCTGTGTGGCTCGGCCAGCCCAGTACTGCAGCTGCCACGCCAAGGACCCACCCCACCCCACGGATGGGAGGAGTGGTGGGAAACTTGCGGGGGAAGGATTGGAATTCTTCCTGGTCTCCTTTGCTCTGATTTCCATCCTCTCCACGTGAAGATTATTCCTTTGTCGCTTACCCCTGTTCTCGTCCCACAGCTCACTGTCTCAGAGGAGAAAACACCGTTGTTGCCCTTCTAGATCCTCCTTCAGATGAAACGTGCACCTGATGCCATACACATGGGTGCTGAAGTTGATGGACTGTTTTCTGGTCTTTCCCGTAGCGAGTCATTGAGCTCTCTGGCCCTGTACCTTCTTCTGAAGGTATCTGTTCTACAGCTACAGTTGCTCTCCCTGGATTCTACCAACTCGCTTTCAGCATCACTGACTTCCCTGCAGGTGCTGATTCAAAGGCCCCACGCTGTGGGCATTAGGGTTAAGGGAAGGAGGAGTGGGCAGCAGGAAGATGATCTTACAGTCTTGGGGCTCAAAGCAGGGTGTCCACGCCTTACTGGAGTAAATCCCAGGGCCTCTGGGGTGGGGAGAGGTGGCAGAGAGGCACTCTTTCCGGTGGTCGTGGAAAACAGGGTAGAAATGATCCAGGAACCACATGATTTTATCCATTCGTTCTCTGCAAACGCTCCCGTAGGGTCTCGCAAGTCCTATTAAACAGCAAGTAAAAGACTGTGTAGACCGTGAACAAAATGAGAACGCGCAATGTGAGGCTCAGTTCAGGTTCAAATTCAAGGTGGGAGGTGTGTATCTGTGGTGAGGTTTTCTAAGCAAGGAGGTATGGGCTGTCTCGGAGGGGTGGTGCTGTGTTTGGGAAGCAGGGCTCTAGCTTGCACCGTCCTTGCTTTTCTCACCACCTCCCTGGCTCATTTTCCACGCTGACCACCTTCACTTCCATCCTCTGAGGGCTCTGTCCCAGCCCCGAGGCCTCAGGGAAGAGGGGACCTGTCAGTCTCACCTAGGCCTCTGAAAGCCAAACAGCAGGCTCCTGTCTCCGTGTTTAACGAGAAAAGCCCCAACTCAGGAAGGCTGGTTCCAAGGTTTTATGGGGGATCTCAGCCAAATGGCTTCGCCAAGAATCCAACAAGCCCTGGCCTCTCTTCCCCCCCCCTCCCCGCCCCCCCCCCCCCCCCCCCCCCCCGGGAGCTGCAAAATGCAAATGGCTCGGGTAAAACAGAAGAGCAATTTCCCAAGCAGGAGACTGGGAGCTTTTAACGAGCTGAAGTGAGCCTGCCTGTTCCTCCCCTGGTCTTCTAGTTGGCTAATTAGATTGCCGTTTGTAAGGAGGCTTTGAGGGCTCAGAGAGAGGACTGAGGGTGGGGCTCCCGGCAGCAACACAGATTGAGCTGAGAGTAAGGCGGAAGCCGGGCAGTGGGCCTGCAAGCACTTTGCATAGATCTTTCCTTTTCGACTGTTCTGCCTCTTTCCTTCCTCCTAGTCATACCTCAAATCATAATTGGCAGAGATTTGAATTTTTCGAAGGGAGATGTTGTACTCAAATGAAGCATGCGGATTTTCCCAAAGAGGATAAGATACATTGTCAGTTTGGGATCCATCCCTTCGTTCCTGTTGCTGGCTCCTCTTTCTGCATCTTCTCCTCCTGCTCCTCTTACTCTCCCTTCCCCATTTCTCCTCTCTCTCTTCTTGTTCCTCTCCTCCTCCTCCTCCTCCTCTTCTTTTTCTTTCTCCTCGCCTGTTCCTCTTCTTCCTTCTTTTCTAAGTCCTCCCCCTCCTTCTCTTCCTCTTCGCCTGCATCTTCTCTTTCTTAATTTTGTTAGATTCTAAGGTAGGTGCAGTTCCAGAAAATAACTGTGCTGCATGTTTAAGAGAGATAACCCAGGCACACAGAGCATTCACAAATAATTCGGAAAGTAACCACACCAACTGTACAGATAGAATACAACAGCAAAGGAGGGCAGTGAGAAGAGATGATGTGGGACAGAGGACACCTTGAACTGGGTCTTATGAATCAAATTACTTTTTATGCTAAAACACAAAAGCAATAAGAAAAGTGAAAATGAGAGTTAAGAGGACAGAAGGTTGGAATACGATGAGCAAGAGACTGTTTTAAAATGGATGGTGAGCTTCTGGTTGGTTAAGTGATGGATGTATGAACTCTGCTGTGTTTCCTGGCCATCATGAATTGAACAGCTTTGCTCTCCACTGTGCTCTTCCTCCATGATGCTCCTGCCTTGGAGTAGCCAACCATGGACTGAAATCCCTGAATCCGTGAGTCCATTAAACCTCTCCTCCTTTAAGATGTGGGGATTGTGTTCAAGCTGACCATGGCAACACCAGAGGTGCAGAGGAATCTGAAAAATGCACGAATGCTGTGGCATCTCCAGCTCAGCGGGGCTGGCCAGGCTGGATTTCTAGAAGCTCATGTCATAATAAGGAGAAATAAAGGAGGAAAATCAGGAGAGCCAGGACAGCATGTTCTTGTTACAGCCGCAGACCTGTTTGATCTCATCACACACATTTACACTTGTCACAAATGACAAGATTGTCTGGGAGATGAAATGCCCTAAACTTGCCACCGTAAAATCAGTGGAGATAGTGAAAGTGCCATGTCTAATGCAGAATATATACTCTGGATCTGGATTACTGTTTTATGCTTTGAATTATTCATTGTAATAATGGGGCTAAGCAAATTATGCTGTTTTGAGGGAAATCATAATAATTAGATCAGAGTTCATATTTAAAACAGGCTTGTGTATTTTCCTTGTGCTTGTTACCATGCTAGATAGTGAGGAAAGAGATCAAAAGACAATGGGACTAGGTGAAGTGGCACAGGTCTCCGACCCCAGCATTCGGGGAGGCTGAGGCAGAAAGATCAGAACTTTGAGCCCAGCCTGGACCATTTCACTAGACTCTGTCTCAAAATAAAACATAAAAAAGGACGGGGGATATACTCAGGGTGAAGGCCCTGGATTCAGTTCTTAGTACCCCCCCAATAACAACAACGATGACGAAAACAGTTACCATTTTCAAGTAGCTCTGTGTCAAGGAAAGGAGATGGTTCTCTAAGCAGTGTATTTCTGGACATGTGTTAGAATGGCCGTTGTGGACTTTTTGGAAGGAAGTGACAGAGTGCAGAAGGAGTGATCAATTCAAACTTGATTGGCCAGAGATAAGAAGTGGTGTGAGTGTTGACAAATGAGAATAAACATATGCATGCCAGTACTCACACATAGGCATGCACTGGGTTGATTTGTGACATAATATGCATGGAATGTATGTTTAATAAAGGGGCATTTCTAAACAAATGACGTTCTCTGGGGACTGTGCAGATACTATGTCAGAGACTTTACGTGAGCCTTGATTGAATGTAATTTATTCATTACCCCAGCGATAGTCATTGACATCTTCTGATTTCACAGCCTCTGTTCATTTCAAATTTCCCCTGGACTTGGATATTAGTGGACAATAAGGGAAGCGCTCAGCAGCCTCACAGAATAGTCACTTCCCATTTGGATTCTGGCTTGATGATTCAATTTAAAAGACATCATAGCTTAATGAGAAGAGAAATAGACTTGCTGCCTGAAATATCGGTCTCTATTCTTTTCTGATTGTTTCCTGGGGTGAATGCCTGGCACCCAGATTCCTATCTGTGAGATGAGAAGAAAAAGAATACAGTTTCAGTGCAGTCATAAAAATAGTAAAACAAGCTACCAGCCACATAATGGTCATTTAAGCGATGGTGTGAGTGACTTTGACTTTTGGAATCAAATGTTCTCATTCCAAGAAATCAAGCCCACAGACTATTAGAAAATTATGAAAATTTCCTGTTCTCTAAGAACATTCAAAGCAGTTTGTCTAGGATCTAACAGCAAATTTAAAAGTTTTTAATGTGAAAATGGGCCATTTTGCAATGTGGTCTTGATTTTACCTTTGTAACATCTTTATTACTTACAGAAAACAGAATGGGATCTATGTTTGTGGATAAAATAAATTCTCTTTTGTGCTTTGTGCCTCAAATAATATATTTCCTAGAAGAAGCCAAACAATTGTGTAAAATATTCTCTACTTTAGTATCAGATTTAAATTTCAAAACCCAATATTACATTGTCACTCTTTCGCTGAAAATGCTTCTGAAGTTTTTGAAGTCCAAAAAAGTCAAGCCAAAATTAGCTGATCTTTGTACGAGGCTTTACAGTTTGGTTCTGTGTTCACTGCTTCTTTACACACTGAACTTTGATAAGGAGAAACTCTCTCCTTCTCTCCACTCTTCTTGTGTCCCTTCATAGCTCCTTATTTGAAGTATGATCAAGAAATATGATGGATAATGCATTATTTTTAAATTTGTTAGAGTGAAAGACACACTGCCATTAATTTGCCTCAGAATCCTCCCCCTCACTTCACACACACTCATCCCACCGTCCTCGCCACTTCCTGCAGCAGCTCTGGAGTCCTCTCTCTGAGGGTCTTTAGCTGTGCTGCCCTGGCTATTTCGATGTCTTGAATGGATTCAAAACTTTCCCCTTTCATGGTCATCTTGACTTTGGGGCAGAGCCAGATGTTGCACAGGGGCAGATCTGGTAAATGCGGGGGATAAGGACAGACTGTCATGGTTTTATTTGACACAAAATGGAAAAGTTGGATAACTAAGGGATATTATAAAATATTGTAATGTTTACATTTTAAAATTTAGTACAGTAAAAGACATATTGTCATTAATCATCTCGAAGATACTCAAAATACTCTTCTTCCCTTTTAACCCATTTATCTTACAATTCTTGGCAATGTGTCTTTTACTATAAAAAGTTTTTTTTTTTCAAATTTAGACATTCACCATGTCTCTCAATCATTATTTCTGTGCAAATATCAGTCAGTTTTTTCCTGCACAACCATTCTCAAGCAAGGTCCACAGATTCCTAACAAATCTATAGATAGGAAGCCTGTGAATTTGGCTGGGAAATTTTTCTTTCACGTTTTCTTTCCCCATTTGCAACAACAGAAATGTGTCATTTCCTTCTATTATGAGTTCAGTAAACAGATTACAGCTGTAGTTCTTATGGTCACATAATTTTTAAGATGATAGATTTTTCTCATGCCACATTACAATTGTAGATACCTGCAGATACTGTTTATGCCAAGTACAACTTTGAAAGTGTAGTAGTGTCAGACCATTGGTAGAGCATCGTGTTTATAAGATCCACAGGCCTGGGAGTGTGGCTGAGACACACAGCATTACTCTACGATGCTCAGGACCATGGGCTCAATCTCCAGCACCCCAAAAGAAAAGCACACAAATAAAACTATGGCAATGTTAACAAAGAGACAATGGTTTACAATTTAAAAAAGACTTTAAAATTGTATTTTAGTACAGCATCTGTGATGGTTAACTGCTGTGTTAACTTGAGAATAAAATGCCCAACTGGTTGGCTTAGCATAGTTCTGGGTGGCTGAATGGGTTTACTGTGATGGGAGCCCCATCCTGGGTGTGAGTAGCACCAACCAATTGGATCATAGCCTGGGTGGAATAAAGAGAAAAAAGAGGCAGGCAGCTGCAATTTCTTCAGCGGAGCTTCCATCTTCACCTTAGCCTTGAATGTCATCTCCCAGTGCCCAGTACAGATCATTTCTGTTCCTCGTAAGGACTTGCACCGTACTCTACAGCGAAAACCCAGACTTGCTACTTTGGACTGGATCCTTTGGCTCTCCAGCATGCAGACGACCCTTTTGCACTCTTCTACACCTGACTCTGTAGATGGCCATTGTAAGCCTACTTTGTACATACTTACATTTAGATATCTTATATTAAATCTGCTTCTCTAGTGAGCACTGACTGATACAACATTGTAAGTCTGTAGTTTCTTTTGTAAACCTCTGTGTTTGTTTTACTGCATTTAGACGTCATGCTATATTTGAATGCTTAAATAGCATTACTCTGAGAAGGACATGAGAGGTTCCGCTAGATTGTTCAACAGATCCCTGGCATGAGAAAGTAGAGGGAATCCAGTTGTCTTCCAGCTGGACCAGAGCTCATTGGATCCGCCCATGAACTCTCATCTAGTGGTCTTGGTGATGAGCATGGTTCTCAGCGTAGTGTCCACAACCAACTTTGAATTTGGTGACCCCCTGGGAAGCATGAGCGAGTGGTGTTCATTCAATTGAGGAAAATGTCTAAATAAACCTCTGGGGCTGGAGTGCCGATGAGGTCATTTTGTCTGTGACTGCAACTCTGTGCAAGTGACATTTACTTGATCACTTCAAAACCTCTTGGTTTTTCTACTTTGTCACACTGCTGTTAAAGGACCTGGCCAGGTCTGCTCTTTGAGGAGCCAGAAGAATGTTTTATTAAAAAAAAAAATCTTTCTTTTTTTTTTTTGAGTTTATTGGTACATTTTAGGTATACAGTACAGTTACATTCATTATTGGGATCTTGTACCTTTACATGACAGGTCTTGGTTCTCATTTTTCCCCTTGTCCCTGCCCTCCCTTCATCCCCTCTGATCCTCCCCATTTACAAACACTTTATTTCTATTTTTTCATTTTCTCATATTTTTTCTTTTCCCTTATTACCTCTCCCCTACCCTTCCTACTTTTCGTATCCTTTAGCCCCTTTCTTCCTATTTCACATTGTTAATTATCTCACCAGGATCTTATGTACTATTACAGTTTTTCATACCAGAGAAACTATTTGGTAGGTACCATAAGGACTTAACTACTATGCTTGGGACATGCGCTTTGTCTGTGCATATGTGACATCCACAACATACATATACATTCTCAATAATTTATATATTAAAGTGTATGTGCATTTTGGAAAGGAGGACAATTTATATTTAGGTAATAGAATTGCAGCATATTTCGGCCATAGTAAATTACATTGACTTGTAACATGACGGGTCAACAAATAGTTTGTGTCTTTAAATGACTTTCTATATTAAATCATGTGTAGTGGGAAAACATTTTGTTGTATTATTAATGTGATTTTTTTTTTCATGAATATGTCCTGTGGCTCTGTTGACTTCCTCCCTTCAAGCAGAATGCAGAGTTAAGCGGCAGATCTGGGTGAACTGTCAAAAATAGAAACGATTCAGAACAATGTTTAATTTTATCTTACCCAGAAGGAAGAGGAATACGGGAGAGATGATGCTAGATAGACCAGTGGCTCCCTGGGGAGAAGAGGTGGAAGGAAGACTCCCAGAGTAGCGGCCTACCCTCAGAAGGGTGGTGTTAGTCAGAAAACCTTATGCCAGTTTATGAAATCAACTTGCCGAGAGTGACATAGAAACCACAAGATATTTTCCATGGGTGATGATCAACAGCTGGTGGACTGACTAGCTCTCATCTCACCAGGTGGGGAGAAGTATGGTGCTATCTGTGTCACTGTGGACAGAAGGCTGTGACCCCTGACAATGGCTGCGGTCAGGTTGTTTGTGTCTCCCCAAAGTTCGGATGTTAAGCCTAATCCCCAGTGTGGTATTGGGTGGCGCCTTTGGGAGGAGATGTGATGATGAATTAATTATAAACGAAGTGACCATGAGGAGCTTGTCCTGACCCTTCCCCAAAGTGAGAACACAGAGCAGGGGTCATGAAAGACATCAAATCTGCTGGCACCTTGATCGTGGACATTTCAGCCCCCAGAGTTGTGAGCAGTACATTTCTGTTGTTTGTAAATTACCAACTGTGGTGTATTTGGTTACTGCATCCCACTATGACCAAGACAGTCCAAGACAGGAGACACAACACCTCTCTCCAGTACTGTCAATGGTATAGGACAGTGTATGTCTCCTAGAATTTAAAAGGGACACCAGAAAGAGAGTAGGTGAGCCACTGCAAGAAACCTCAGTGGAATTTCCAGTCCGGTGGCATGGGATTTGCAAACATTGATAATAAACTCGGGGAGAGGGAGATTATTGCTTAATCCTTAAACTCTTGGATTCACTACTTGTCAGTACACACATATGGTACCTGAACATGTACATATACAGAAGAGATGGTTCATATTCTAAGTGTCCCAAGAGCCAGGGTTGGGGTCTTAATCCCTAATAAAACAATATTAGGTGCTGTGACTCTTGAGAAGGATTAGCTGCTTTCCTGATGGATGAATGCAGGTCGCATAAGTGGGCTTGACATTGTAAGTTCCTCCCTGCTGCTCTGCCTTGCGTCTGCCCTCACCATGTGATGCCTGCTACTAAATTATGGTGTGGTGACCCCTGTGGAGACCAGGGTACCATGCTCTCACCCTACCCAGGCTCCAGAACCATGCACTAATAAATTTCTGTTCTCTATAAATTATCCAGTTTTAGACACTTTGTCATAGCAACACAAGTAGATGTGTCCTTTTAAGATACTTCTATGCCTGCCTTCCCCCAAACAACTTTTTAGTGACCTAATATAGACATGTTTTACTTCATGTTGTTTGTAAATTTATCACATTTTTTCCATTTAAATATAAAAAAATGCAACTCAGTTTTCTGCAAGGTACCTTTTAGTGATACTCTGAAATTTCCATTCCATACATCAGGGCTTCATAAGCTCTATGTATATTTTTATCTCTTTACAAAGAAACTGAGATATTCCGAAGAGCCTTATAAATGTATTTTTCAATCAGAGTATTGCTCCTAACTTCAACTACAGCAATACGTGCACGAGATAGAAATGTGACTTAAACTAAAATCTTAAAATAAAAGGCAGACTTCATAGCACGGTTCATGTGGTTTTGCCACTAATACTGGACATTTCCTGCCTTGACTCATTCGTTGACTTTTCTGTTCTGTAAATAACATTAACCTTGTGTAGAAGTTTGTGCCCTCATTATTTCTTCTATGAGATGAGATGAAAATATACAGTAAATGTTAAAATTTAAAAATAATTATTATAGCAAAAGACACCTTGCCATTAAGTCCATTCAGAATTCTCCCTCTCACTTCACTCACACTCATCCCATTGTTCTTGCCTCTTCCTGCAGCAGGTCTGGAGTCCTCTTTCCTGAGGGTCTCTGTGAGATGTGCTCACAAATATGGTGACTGCTGCTTCCCCTTTGCCATCCAATGGAAAGGCAGTCTGTAAAAAGAGGACGCGGTGTCCTCATTTACCTTAGTCACTGAGTCTGGTACCGTGGGATTTCCGGCTCTTTCGCAAAGTCAAGATGACCATGAAAGGGAGACATTCTGAATCAATTTAGGACACCAAGGCAGCCAGGACAGAGCAGCTAAAGCCCCTCAGGAAAGAGGACTCCAGAGCCACTGCAGGAAGTGGCGAGGACGAGGGGACGAGTGTGTTCTAAGCAATGTGGGAAGATTTTCAGGGCGGCCTATGGTAATGTGTCTTTTACTATAATACATTTTTTATGGAAATATTCATATTTGTTGGTCATACTTCATGTATGGAAAGCTGTTCCCCCAATTCCTCATCGATGCTCTTGTCCCATCTTTGATAATCTCCAGCCCAACAGGGCCACGCAGGTCGCACTGATCTGACATGTCCCCTCTGCCACTGTTGCTCCTGGACATGTGAACTTCTCCATGTCTGTGTCCAGAGGGGCCTCACAGACCTTCCCTCTTAGGTGCTGCCCGGGGAGCCAGGCTGCAGGGTGGGTGCTGGGCCTAGTCTGACATGCGGGCTTCTCCTGATCGCTAGAGCAGTGTCTCCTTTATGTCACAGGAAGGAAGTACTGAGTCATTGCAAAGGAAGTAATATTTTTTTCCTTCTATTTTGTCCTTTAACAAGGGCAGCTGCTTTGCTAATTCTCCAATGATACATGAGCTACAAATACTCTTTAGTAGTTTTTGCTTGGATTTTAAATTTTAAAAATTTTATTTTATTTATTTTTTTATCGGTTTACTTACTTGTTCATCTTTCATTTTCACATTTATTTATCATCTATTTTTACCCACTAGAAAGATAAATTCCACAGGATAATGACCAAAACTGTTTGGTTTTGCTCTGTAATTCCTGGCTTAGAATGTTATATTGTTCTTATTGGTTACTTGACAATTATTTATAAGATTAGTTTGTAGTAAAAACTTCTCTTGCATAATTTCAAATGTCATTAATGTATTACATGCTATGAATTTCAGACACAATAATGATTTCTTATGCCCTCTGGTTCCCTTCAAATGACACAATTCCTGCTCTTCCCAATAGCGTGTACCTCCTGATCATGAGTTCTTGATTCTTTAGTTTTATTCTGCCCAGAATGTTCTCTCGCCTTGCTAGATAGGTTTGAAGAAGTTCTACGCTCCCTGAATGTGTCTGGATTTTCCAGTTAGGTCTCCTACATTGTGTCCTCCTGCCCTGTACTTGCCAGGAAGTTTGCCCAATTCCTGGGAAATTCTCCAGATACCTTCTCCTGCGTCTTGGAATCACTGAATTAGAAATTGTGTCTTTTAAACAGACTAATTTATTTACAGATATACGCCCTCCCTTCCACTGTACTGTACTGTTAACTTCTACAGGAAGTGTGATTTGCATCTTTGTATTACCTATTAGGCACATGGTAGAAATACTGGATAATTTGTAGTAAAAAAAGGCATCCATCTTAGAAGATGCTTACACAGTCCTTCTCAATAGGGCCTCTCAACCCCTATGAGTGGAGGAAGAGTTAGAGGTCATCTGTTTGCCCATAACCATGGTGACAGACACAGAGACAAACGGTGTGCACTGGGGGTGAGGCACATGGGGCTAGGGATGGGTGCCGTCCATGCAGGGTAGATAAGGGAAGAAACGCAGTGGGATAGAAAAAGCAGCACTGCTTTCAGAGATTAAGAGGCCTGCTTAGAAGATGAGCGGACCCACAGCACGCAGTGACAAACTGTGACAAACATCAACCAGAATAAAGTCACTGCTCACAGGGGAAATAGGAGAAATGGGGGTGAGAGACCCAGAGAGGGAAGTAAGTAGTCACATGGAGGAACAAACAGAAATAAGGTTGGGTGCTTAACGTGCGCACTGAATGAGAGGCTCAGTGAAGCCCAGCCCTGCCTTTGTTCCACCCACCCCAAACACGATGGGCAACACCAGAAGGCACAGACACCAGGAGCCCTCGGGGGCACTTCTCCTTCGTCGCCCGCTCTTCGGGCACTGGGGGCCTCTCTGCGCGGGGAGGACGCCACGGGCCCCTGAGCTGCGCTCTCCGGCTGACTTGCACCTGTCTGTGCTATTTTGGCAGGAAATGCCCCCAGCAACTGACTTCATATTTCCAGCAACTTGAACAACGTTATAAAAAGTGGAAAGTGTTCAATAAACATTTGTTGACTGCATTTGATGGAAAAAAACAGATGTACTGGACAGAAGTTAATAGAACTCGTCAATCTTCATCACAGCTGTCCCTGCTGAGTATGAGTACCCTTTCTTTCTCTCC
Organism: Fukomys damarensis; assembly: GCF_012274545.1. NCBI lineage: Eukaryota > Metazoa > Chordata > Mammalia > Rodentia > Bathyergidae > Fukomys > Fukomys damarensis. Next base: position 31,064,125 of record NW_022900937.1, on the reverse strand, counting down.
CAAAAGATGATAATGTGTGTATGTGTGTGTGTGTGTGTGTGTGTGTGTGTGTGTAATTTTAAAGCTGTCATTATTTTCAAAATGCCATAACCTTTTTTGGGTAGTACTTTGGGTTGAACCAAGGTCTTCACACTGAGCAACCTCCCTAGACCTTATTTTAAGTTTTTAAACAATAAGTCTCTAAATTACCCAGGCTGGGTTCAAAGTTGAACCTGCTCAGCCTCCTGCCTCAGCCTCCAAGTGTGCTGAGATTACAGGTATGTGCCACCATACCCAGTTTGAAACATGATGACTTCTAATAAGCAAACCATGTTCATGCCTCATCCCTAAGTTCAATTTCAAGATGACAAACTATTCCACAATTTCTTTTCAAAAGTAACATTGGAATCTACTTCTCAGTGTCTCAGGCAGGCCCAGTCTGGCCTGGTGTGGACTAGAACAAGGGTTTAGTGCTTTCCATGTAGAAGTGCATCCTACCGCACACAGACTCTGGAGTCCTTGTTTTCTTTTCTAACTTCAGCATGTACTAAGCAGGACCACTTGAAAACATTTTTGCCCCAAGGCCATTTCCACAGAGGCAAAGGCGGCCTTGCAACGTCAGCTCAATGCTCCACTTGTTGAAGATAAGCTGTTGAACAGTTCAAAGGCAGTTAGGTTCCCTAACAGATGCTTTTGTCTGGGATAAGTGTATTTGCCTTTGCTCTTTAATCTGAGACTGCTTATCAATGAAACAGTCACCCTGACATTGAGGCAGTGGCAGATTAACAATGGTTTCACAGAAGGGCATGTTAAGTTTACATCCTGTAGTCTCTACAGTCCTTTTAACTGCTGGAAATGCCACCCCTAACCCCGAGGAGAGCTCTTAATCCTGTGTTTCTAAAGCTACACATTAGATGAGTGAAATAACTCATCAACATTGACAGCACTTACTAAGCCTCTGGACATTATTTTAAACAATCACATAGAAGCCGTGCCCATCTGAACGTGGTGTTGATTTCAAATGTGTGGTTCTTCTGCCCCTCTCTATTTAAAGAAGTATGTCTGGCAATTATAATGACTTGACTCAAGAATCAAATATTTAGGACAGCAAACCATGTCTATTTCAGGCTTTGCAGCTGGCGTACATTCCCAGGGTACACGGGTTAAACACAGTATTTCATCTCAAGTTCCTAAGAAAGGAAGGGTCCGAGAGAAGAATGAAAAGGCGGTGTCCGCCACCCCACAGCTCACTTCTGTGGATGGCTGGAGCTGGGGCAGCTGAACCAGGAGGCCATTAATAACAGTCTGACACAGCCCTGATGGAGGAGGTTTAAGAGGTTAACGTATTTCAGCCTCACACTGTGGCATACAGAAGTACACAGCTACAGAGTTATTAATAGATTAGTCCAGCCTGCAATTATTATCCTAATGGCTCTTATCAAAAACAGCAAGAGGTAGGCAAGACATAGATAATTACAGGTTGAGCTTAGGGAGACAGCTTCATTTTGCTTTTTATCCCAGTAGCTTTTCATCAGCATAACCACTAAAATATCTGAGATCCATTCTGAAGTGCGTTAACCAGGTGATATGATTACTGGATCACTTATTTAATTAGCCCTGTCTACAAAAGTTTAGTGCAATCCAAACTCACCATCCTCCCCCTCCATCCCCCCAGGGAGAAAGTGTCCTCTTTCTCTTCAAACAGACATCTACTCATCCTCTTACACCAATCTTGAATGTGTCATCACTTCAGCGATGTTTTGTATCCTCTCTGAAAGAAAAATGTATCTTCTTGTCCCTCTATCCATATATGGATCCATCCGTCCATCCATCTACCCATTCCTGTATCCATCCATCCATGCACCCACCTGATTTCCTGCTTTTTTTCCAAAAGGAACCAAACTAGCTGTTAACAAACCATTAAATACAGTGAGATTTGCTTTTAAAGTGATGAGGAAATAAAAGAATAAAGAGAGGCAGGCAGACAAAATGGAATCCAGTTAGTACACTTGGGTGCGTCTGGTCCTGATGGGTTACTAGATGTTGTCCTCAACTTTAGAATAAAATTAAGTTAAAATTACATGCACACATATGTGAAAGTAACTATTTTCTTAAGGCAAGGATGACCAATAGCCTCAGAGAAACAGTTACCTTCTTTCCCTGACATCAAAACTCCACTCACCATAGGCTGTCATAAAAGGAAGGCCGTGTAATGCTGTGGGTGGCCCCCTCCCTGGCTTTGCACCGTGACGCAGGGGCACATTCCGACTGCTGGCTGTCTCCTCCACTGCCTTCTTTGCAGCCGGGCATAGCACCCACGTGGGAGCAAGCAAACCAAAACGGAGATGCAGCGGGTTTTCATCGCACGCCTGACTCTGGCCCAGTGCCCTCCACAGTCCGCTTGGTCTTCCATCTCGGCATCCAAGTCACCAGGCAGTGATACACAGACAAATTTAAACACGAGCAAGAGCCCAGAGACGAAGAACCGATTGTACCTCCCTGTGGGGACAGGGAGAGCGATGTGACGCTCACTTCATATTTCTCCAACGCATTAATGGAGAGGTGTGGATGTGGCTTTTTCTGATTTCCTTTTTATTTGCCTGAGATGGTGCCATCTCTCAGAGTAACCGGAGGTTGGAAGCTTGGATCAAGCTCTGCAAGAGACTGGCATTGGAAAGTCAGTGCACCTCTGCTGTTTGTCCTTGGTGCCCGCTCAGGCAAGGGTGCTACAGTGGTTAACTTTATGTCAGCCGGCCCAGACCCATTTATGTCACTGAACCCTACTCTGAGTGTTTCTGCCCTGGTGTTTGTGGATGTGATTTGTATTTGAATGAGCAGACCTTAATTGGAGCCGGTGCACTCCACAAAGTGGGTGGGCATCGTGTCTTCTGCCGAGGGCCTGAGCAGAACTAAATCTGACCTCCGTTCAGCCAGGGGTTTTGCAGCAGGCCATTTCTGGACTCAGTAATAACTCTCACTGCCCCGGTCCTGGGCCTGCCAGCCTCCCCATGAACCTCCACTCTTCCAACCTGTACAATCACCAGACATAGTTCTTTCGCTAAATCTACTATTGCCATCTCTATATCTATATGTGGGCTGTGGTTGAAAAACTTGGCGTGTGTTTAGTTTTTTAAAGTTACCAAAGTAAAAGACATGTTGCCATGAATTCCCCTCAAAAATTTCCCCCTGGCTTCAAACACAATCATTCCATTGTCCTCACCACTTTCTGCAGCAGCTCTGGAGTCCTCTTTCCTGAGGGTCTTTAGCTGCGCTGTCCTGGCTGCCTCAGTGTCCCGAATGAATTCAAAATGTCTGCCTTTCATGGTCATTGTGACTTTGGGGAGGAGCCAGATCCAGTGAATAAGGTGGTTGAGGATACAATGTCATGTTTTTAGTAGCTGCCTTTCCATGGGATGGTGCTCAGTAGTAGAATTCACCCTAGTTTCCACCACACCTCATAGAGACACTCAGGAAAGAGGACTCTGAGAATTACAGAGAGTGGTCAGAACAACGGGATGAGTGTGTTTAACGTAAGGGGGTGTGTTCTGAGGGAGATTCATGGCAAAGGGTCTTTTGCTGTGAGTTTTTAAAAATGTACACATTCATGTATTTTCCCTGACCCCTTGCATATAGATACATGTACCCATCCTATTAATCCTATTGGATTTCCTTCTCTGATTAACCCTAATAGAAATACTCTACTGGTCATTGCAAGGTAACTTTATTTCTCTGGGCCACTTGGTTGTCCTTTCCTGCCCTGGTCCCTCCCAAGTTAAAACCTCATCATCATAGTAACTGTTGTTAAGGCCATAGTATGAAGCCACCAAAAAGCCTCACTGGAAAGAACAGCAGATCTCTTGTGGCAAAACCCCCACTGAGCAGGAAGCAACATCCAGGGCCCTAAAGATCTGGCAAACACGTCCAGACCCTGGTTCCTAAGTCATCTCATCCGGCTGCTTCTGTTTTCTTGCTCTAAAAGAAGGAAGCAGTGTGAGCCACCAAGACCCGGGTGAGCACAGCAGAAGGTGCAGTGTGACCTTTAAGGCCAGATAAGTAGGAGACATTAGGGTATCAGGGAAGCCCGGGGTGTCAAAGGGGAAGGAAAATAAACATCTCAGGGCCATGTGACTTTTCCCCTGGCACAGTAGGCACTGATTAAGGACAAGAAATTCAAACAACCCTCTAGAATTTGCCAGGGGGCAGGGGTGTAAGTCCCATGCTGATACGAATAAGCTTTGATTATCTGGGAAGGGTAGGCTTGAAGTGCCTGTCCTATCAGCAGTTTGTAGAAAGCAGCTGCATTTCCTGTACTCTTGAGCATTTTCCCCCTTTTTTAGTAGTGCATGTTTGGGATACATAACAAACATATTCACTGGGGAAATTTGGTAAGGGTACAGGTGGAAACTTGGCCCTAGTTTACTTCCCATCCCTCCATCTCCCTTCATTCCCAGATCTCCAGCATTTTTGAACTTTTTAGAGGCTTGGATTTGCTTCTGCTGCACAAGTTACTGTTCCTGAGTCATGGTGACATATCCATCAGACTGCATATATTCAAATACCAATTTAAACTAGTAGAATAAAATGCCACGTTTAGCTATCATGACGGATGCGTAATATATAAAGTTGACCGACAACTCAAAGAAGAATAACCAGTGGTTTTGTAACCCACCAGACTGGAACTCATCCTACAGCCAAGAAGACTTGCTTGGGGAACATTGTACAGGTTCTGAAATTTTCTTAGGTTTTATGCTTCTCTGCCAAGTGGGAGAAAAAAAAATCTTTCCACTGGCCTTGGAGGGCTTTCTCAGAAGCAAATTTGGTGTCTAATAAAGAAGTCCAGCTTCTAACCCAAGAGGGCTCAGCAAGGGGGTGACTCCTTCCTTCGGTCCCACTGGGTAAGCCACGTAGGCCTGGGCAGGAGGCCTGAGGGAAGAGAGGAGAACAGAAGCCCTGCTATCCGGGGGATGAAATGATGCACTTTTAAGTTTTCATTTTTCAAGACTTTCTGTAATGTTGCATCATTTTATTCAACAGACAAAACCTGTTTCAGGAAGTTGTCCAGCACGGGTCAGGCCACTGAAATCACAAAGTAAACAGGCCCCATTCAAGCCTTGGGTCCTGCTGGTGCCGCCCAGGGAGAGCTCAGCGGGGAGTCAGCACTGAGTCTCCCCCACCCTAGTCCCAGCCCAGCCCACTGATTGCGACACCCTAAGCCTCCAATTGATGGCTGCTCAAGGGCAAGGCTTTTTGTCCGATGGACCTGCAAGGTTGCTTAGGCACAAACAAGGATAAGGAGAGACTCCCGTTGCTCAATACTTGTTTTGCTTAGTGTGTGTGTGTGTGTGTTTAAATTGCACCATATCCCGGTGCAATGATTTCGCAATGCAGGGTGGATACTTAAAGGGAAGGTTAAATCTGAGCTCCAGGCACCTTTGCAGCTGAGACTTCCATTCACACTCACACGGAAAGTATTCCGTTGTTCTGACTTAAAAAAAAAAAAAAGTAGGAAGCCAATAAAAATAGGCCCCAGTGTTCCTCGCACATCTAAAGAACACATAGAAAACATCCCCTCCTGCTGCTTCTCAGAATTTGTCCTACTGTGCTCATGCGGTGACTATCAATAAAATTCGAGGTGGGTCCTTCAGGATCTAAATTCCTGCTAACATTGCTAATTCATTCAGAATCGCCTTGTAATATACAGAGCATCAGTCAATCGTGGAATTGCCCAGGCTGGGGTTCCAGGAGGCTCTGTTCTGACATTTATTAGTGGTAGGCAAAGCTGGGCAAACGAATGAGGGACTTCTGGATGCGATTCCTTTCATCCTGAGGACGAGAATGCTAACGTTAAAGTCGGACACTGACAAGAGGGGTCTGAAAAGGGCAAAGGTCACAGCCGGCGCAGCCAGGGGCTCAGTCTCTGTCAGCTCGCTTCCGTCTTCTCGTCACTGTACTGTATGGACCCCAGGCCTCCACCAACACCGGCGGTGGGGGCTGCGGGGACAGGAGGGGTCGAGCCGAGACCCTGAGCTTCGGGGAGCACACGGCTCACAGGCGGGGCAGGTGTGAACTCGGGTGAATTCCGTGTCTGCTGAGGAGGAAGCTGAAGGGGCCTAGAGCGGGGCATCTGGAGACACAGGGAGAAAGCAGGAAGCCTTGCAAACTCAGGGGTGCCAGAAACCCCAAAGGCAAAAAATGCTGGGAATTTGAACTGTGCCCCTCAAAACGGCCGCCAGCCTCAGACTCTTCACACAGATACTTTTCTTCTTGACGTTTCTCTAACTTCGGGCGTCATGTACCCCTGGAAGCTTCTGTTTCCCCAGTCGGGACCGGTGGGGGCGGGACAGGGCAGGTTCTCCAACCAAAGGAGCTTGTGAGGATGTGGACTTTTCTTTTTCTCTCTCTCTTTTTTTTTTTTTTTTTGAGACAGGGTCTCACTATGTAGTTGAGACTGACCTGGAACTCACTATGTAGCCCAGGCTGGTCTCAAACTCATAGCGATCCTCCTGCCTCAGCCTCCCAAGTGCTGGGATTACAGGACTGTGTCAAGGATGTGGGGTTTTCAAAGTGCATCATATAGCACTTAATTCGAGAGAAGAGGAGCTCAGTCAGAGAGGATACAGCGTGGAGAGAAGAGGGGCTCGGTCAGAGAGGATACAGTGCTGGCTCCTTCAGACCCCACGTTGGCACTGAGTCACGTGGGTGCTGTTCCTCTCTGTTCTGAAGGGGAGAAACTGAGGCAAGTGGCTCAGAACACAGCCCGGCTACAGACTCCTTCTCTCCCACAGCACGTTCTGTGTTACACACTCGACTGTCTCTGGCACAGGAAGTGCACACACACATTCCCAGGGGCCAAGCATCATGCAGATGACACACTTTCCCCAAGGTGTGGAGGAATCCTGCTGGGGACAGAGCTGAAATCCCTGTGTGTAACAAGGCTGGGGCTTTCCTGCCAACTGGATTCTTTGATTTCTGAAGTCAACTCACCCACAGGTAACTTTTAAAATTGTTTTTATAGAACAGAGAAACCCAGGAAGAAGCTCCTTTAAAATAAATCTAGACAGGCATGGTGGTGCACACCTGTAATCCCAGCTATTCAAGAGGCTGAGGCAGGAGGATCACAAATTTGAGTCCAGTCTGGGCAACTAAGGGAGACCCTGTCTCAAAGTAAAAAATAAAAAAGGCTTGGGATGTAGCTTCATGTGAAGGCCTGGAATATTCCCCTCTATCATTAAATAAATAAACACCCCACCATCTAGACAATGTGATGGCCTCTTTCCAGCAATGCTAGTTTTTGGGGCACTGAATGACATTTAAACTCAAAGCCAGTTTAGCAACTGGGTTTCCAGAAACAAGAAATGAGGGCTGTCAGAGGGCGTGGAAAATTGAGCCTGCATATATCTCAGGTATAGTTGCTACACAAAGGAAAATTCTCGTAAGAGAAATTATCTTTTCATTCACTTCTTCCTTGAAAAATGAGTAACACTATTCACTGATACTGCGACCTTGTCCTTCATTGACACTAAAGATTATTCATCAATGCTAGAGAGAGGTTTGTGTATTTGTTCCCAGTCTTAATTAATTTAACCTCTCTGAAATCTTAGCATAACTTCTATGATATTTATTTTATACTTTGATGATCAACCCACACTACCTCATTCCTTTTTCTGTGCCAAAGTATTGCAGTTTTGCTCAGTAGCTCTTCCTGGTAATTACCCTGCTCCTTTGATGCATGTCATTATTGTGTGTGTGAGTGTGTGTGGCATTTCTTTACTTTCTGGCATTACAAGGTGCTCAGAGCTCATTTTTCATATTTCCCACCGTACCTCTAAAATCATCCATTTCTCCAAGAAACCCTGGTTATTTTCTTATAGGAAAGTGGTATTAAATGCCTAAAATCTCTGCTCTTCTAAACTGGGATGCCATTGCACCTAGTCTCTCCCCACTGACAAAGCGAGGAGAAAAATGCTTGTATGCTAACCCACGCCAGTAAACACGCCTCTCACCATTTTTCCACTTACCCACCTATGTCTATTAAACTAGATGTGTCTCCACCTCAGGCCTCCAGCTCCAAACCATGGCCACAGGATGATTCTAGCCTCTTCTTTCAGACCAGCTCTAACCTCCCATCCCAATAGTAAGAAGCCCGCCTCACCCCATCCACCACGCAACGAAGAATTTTCAGTTCTCGTATGCGGGGCGAAGTGCCAGAATTATTACCCTGCGACTGCCTTAAAATCACTACTTCAACCCTAGTTACTATCCTTACATGCAGTTGCTCTCTCCTTTATTCTCAGTCTCCCCGTGTTTCCAAGTTAATTAGGGTAGCTTCCCACCCCACCCCACGAGTGAGGCTATTTTAAACTTGTAAAACACAACTCTTTTGTTTTCCTCACTGAATTTATTGGTACATTTTAGGGATACAGTACAGTTACATTCATCATTGGGATCTTGTACCTCTACATGACAGGTCTTGCTTCTCATTGTTTCCCCTTGTCCCTGCCCTCCCTTCACCCCCTCCTCCCCTCCCCATTTACAAACACTTTATTTCCATTTTTTCATTTTGTCCTATTTTTCCTTTCCCTTATTACCGTTCCCCAACCCTTCTCACTTTCCCTACATCTTTAGCCCTTTTCTTCTATACAACTAAATTATTTTGCAGCAGTTTGCATTTTATGCTAGAACCAAGCCTGTTAAACCAGCTTCCTACATGAGTGCTTCTTAAATTTTGCTTCATTCTTTGTACTGTAAATTTCTATGCATTTGGCCCACACTGGTGTCATACATCCACCATTATAGTACTGTCCAGAATTAATTGCCCAACCTGAAGAAATCCCTTACATCAATTCTTCAACCCTTCCTCTCTTCTCCACCAAAAATCTGGAGCACTGACCCTTGGCAATCTATAAATCCAAACCATGCTTCCTATATCTAAACCAGTGTCTTTTCAACTACAGTACATTGTGATTTATTCGCTCACTTAATTTAAATAAGCTCTACTAAGCTAAGTGATGTATTACTCCTAGTGTAAGAAGGGTAGGGGACATCCTTTACATACGAAGCAGAATGAATTGTTCTAAGAATTTTAATAATTATGAATGTCTTATCACACTACTGTAGATAGATTTAGTCCTAATATTACTTAAATATTTAAAGTCTCACTGATATTAAGATACACACCTTAATGCAATTAAAATGCCTTCTTAAACATTTCCAAGCCAAATAAAATCTGTAATGGCTTTATGTTGACAAAAGATTGTCACTATTTATGTATCCCCTATTCAAATCAATAAGAGAATCTTTTAAACATCTAGATAAAAAGGGCTGTCTTTCTACATTTTTATAGTTATCAAATACAATCTAAAATATCTCAAATCTACTTTCAAGTATTAGTAAACTAATGATCATTTAATTATAAAAGAAACACATATATTGATGGTCCAAATATTAATTGGTTTCAAAAAAAGATGTTTTGAAAGACCTTGGTAAAATACATTAAAATGCTTCAGTGTATAGAAAGATTTGACCTAGAAATTTCACTGTGACAACCTGCAAGACAGGCAACATGAATTCACTTTACAGCGGAGGAACTGGAGACTCTCACAGGGTCGGCGACCCTGTGCTCCGGAACCGGAAGCTCCATTTCCTCCTCTGTGTCGTGGGAGCAGCGCTCCTGTGTGATTAAAGTACTGGGATTGAATGAACCTCTCGGAAAGCTCTGGACACATTCTCTGAAGCCCAGTAGGTGCTGAGGAGGAGAGGTTTTTCAACACTCAGCTCTGGGGCAGTGCTCTTTATGAATGCTTCCCCTCAAACGTGATCTGGTTTTGATTTTTTAATTTAAGCCTAGAATCCCCAGGATCTGCCAGGGACAGAAACTCTATTTGGAGCCTTCCTGAAATGCAAACAGTTTAAAGGTCACCGAAAGCTTCATCCAGCATGTATTTATATTCGTCTCGTAAACTCTTGAGGAAGATTTTCCAGAAGATGATGGCGTCTCAGGAGACTTCTTGCTGAGGCTCCTGTAATGCATTTTCTGTTGTTTTTGGCCTCCGCCTCCTGAAAGGAAAAGGGAACTCAGTGAAAAATGTTAAACAGGGCCAAAGATATAAATATTTTTTAAAAGCACTAAATAAAACATGAGAGAAACCATTGCTGCAGGGCGCTGTCTCAGTCATGGGCGCTGAGTAGAAGATTCCTTTAGCAACCCCGAGAGCACTTGCTCCAGGTTTCCTGGGGTTCCACCATTTAGGATGAGAATTGTTTGGGATGTGAGAGGTGGGTTACTCTGGTGAGCTCTCTGCCAAGCATCCAGACTTCTTAACTACAGTCCAGACAGGGCAGCAGAGAGGGGGACACTCCCAATGCAGGCAGGCCATCCTCTCTGAACACAGAACCAATCAGAAAAGTGCTCTCTTGGACCAATGAGAACCTTCAATTTTCAGTCCTCCGTTTGAACATGACGTGGTCCACTGGACCAATCAGAAGATGCTCTTTTCAACTCTCATTTTCATGTGGCCACAGCCAATAAAAAGACACTATTCTTGACCCGCCCTCATTTACATGTAACAGGAAGCCCAGGGTCTTTTTGATAGGATGCTTTCTACATGGCCTGAGGCCAAGTGAGTGCGGTGTAGGTGACTTTCACAAAGCCTTAATTACATGAAAGTGAAATGACTGGGAACTTTGACTACAAAAGACCCCTTTCCCTTACCGCCAGGGCTTGGGGAACTTCTCCCTCTGCAGAGGGTTACTTCTTACCTGTCTTCCGTAAATGTACCCTTTCTCTGCCTTTTCTGTGTGTCTTGTCCAGCTCTTTGTTTGGGGCACTGAGGGCCTGAAAGAAGCCTCATGGACCACCCCACCCAGTAACACAGTCACCTTCCTGGCACCCCAAGAAGTGACGCTGGCCCTGAGACGCAGAGCGCGAGGGAGTATTCATTTCTTACCAAGTATGCTTTCCCTCACTTTTTTACACGGAACAAAATTGACTTTAAATATCTGTCGTGGTAGAGTTCTATGAGATTCAAACAGGCATCCGTTCATGCGACCATCACCGCCATCAGAACACAGAGCACTTTTGTCTCTTCGATTACCGCACACTACTACTTTAGAGTCTCATCTTCTAGCCTAAATTCTGGCAACCCGTTCTCCACGACTACACTACAGGTTTGTCTTGGACATGAAGACATGGAAATGAAATCATCCTGGTTGCTTGAGCACCGGATTTCATGCTTTCCAGAGTAATTCCTGTTCTTATTTTTTTTCCCCCAGTGGCTGAACGGTATTTCATTTGTACACGTGTGTGGGAGAAAGGACAATTGTCCCGAGAATGTCTGTCTCATTGAAAATCTAAAAATCTCTGACTTTATTACCTTCCATGATGACGGGCAATTTTTTTTTCTGTACCAGGGATCAAACTCCGGACCTTGCCCTTGCAAGGCAGTTGGTGGAACCACTGAGCTAAATCCCTGGCCCATGACAATGGACTTTGCAGATGACTAGGTTAAGGATCTCGAAGTGGGGAGATTTTTCTAGATTGATCTTTGTGTCTTCAGGCCGACATGTGGGGCTCTATAAGAGGCAAGCAAGAGGCTCAAAGTTAAAAGGATGAACTGTGACAGCAGAAGCAGAGGTTGGAGTGATGTGCTTTCAAAACATGCTTGCAGGGAAGGAATTGAAGAGACCTAGAAAGTCAAGGAAACTGGTTTATTCTGGGGCCTCCAGAAAGAATATGGTCCTCAGAACACCTTGGCTTTATAAAGTATCCCGTGACACACTTTGGACTTCTGACCTTTAGAACTATAAGACTTCAGCTAAATACGTAATTTCAAATTTATCTGAAGTGGCCAAAGTATTTTCTGTAATGGCTATGCCATTTTGCAAAGCAAAGCAACAAATGAGAGTTTGAGATCCTCTTCACACTTGCCAGCACATGGAATATGCGTGTACCTATTGATTTTAGTAAGCTTTGTTTCAGTGCTGAGATTGAACCCAGGACCTTCACCTGAGCTACACCCCAGGCATTGTATTCATTTATCTTTTTTTTTTTTTTTTT
>NW_022900937.1:30993472-31051672 GCF_012274545.1 Fukomys damarensis | reverse complement strand
TTTTTTTTTTTTTTTTTTTTTTTAAGACAAAGTCTTGCTAAGTTGATAAACTAGCCATATTAGCCTCAACCTTAGCACCCTCCTGCCTCAGCCTCAGGCAGTGCTGGGGTTATAGGTGTGTGCCAGCATGCCTGACTTGATTTGGCAATTCTAATTGGTGAGCTAGTGGTGTCTAAATGTAGTTTTTCTTTACACCCTTCAACGGAAGAAACTATAGAACATTTCATACATTATTTGCTATCTGTATATCTTTGTTGACAGCTCTGTTCCATTCTTTGGCCTAGGCTTTTAAATGGAGCTGGTTGTTTTCTTGTTTAGTTTCTGAGAATTATTTCATATTGTAAATCCATATCCTTTGTTAGGTATTTGAAATTGCGATTATTTTGCTTTGATAGCTTGCCCTTTAGTTCTTAGTAGTTTCTTTCAAGGGCAGAAGTTTTAAACTTTGATTAAAATGCAGTTCATCATATTTTTATTTAATGAATTATACTTCGGTTTTTGTCTGAGCCCATATAAAGTTTTCTTTATTTTTCTATGCTAAAGACTTCAGCATTTTACAATTTACATTTAGAGTTATGACCCATTTGGAATCAGCTTTTATAAGATGGGATCTTCAAGTCTAGGTTTATTGTTCCACACTGAAAATTTTCCAATTTTCTAACATCTTTTGGAAAGACTGGGTTCTTTCCCATTTAATTGTTTTAGCATTTTTTGTTAACCATATCTTGGTTGTACTTCTGTGATCTATTTCTGGATTCCGTACTCTATTCCATTGATTTATGCATGTATTACTTTGCAGTATTATAGTACTGATTAATATAGCTCCATGGTCTTAAAATTAATGCTGATTTACTCCATCTTTATTTTCAAAAATTGATTTTAAAAATGCATTTTGTTTTCCATATGAAGTTAGAATCAACTTGTCTATATTGGCAAACAAAGTATCATACTAGGATTTATATTTTCATTGGTGGAGCATTAGATCTCTATATTGGTTGGGGAGAATTCCTGTTTTTACTACATTAAAAATTGCTGTTCACGAACACTGTATTACTTAGATATTGTATGATTTTTTTTTTTTTGGTACCAGGGATCAAACTTAAGACCTTGCCCCTGAGAGGCAGGTGCTGTGCCACTGAGCTAAATCCCCAGTCCCCATATTGTATAACTTTTAATCAAAATTTTTAGTATGTAGAGGAAAAAGGTTGTGTGCAAGTTTTGCTAGACTTATATCTATTTCATTTTTAGAAACTGTGGAAAATGAGTTTAAGTTGTAACACAGCCTTGAATTTTAGGATAAACATTTCTTGTGTGTGATACATGACTTTTAAACAAATTGTTGGACTTATTTTGCTAAAGTATTTTTATCATTTTTGTATATTATTCAGTGATTTTGCACAAAGCTTTTTTTTTTCTATATACTATTTTTGGCTCTGGCATAGGTGATGTTCTTGTGTGTGATACATGACTTTTAAACAAATTGTTGGACTTATTTTGCTAAAGTATTTTTATCATTTTTGTATATTATTCAGTGATTTTGCACAAAGCTTTTTTTTTCTATATACTATTTTTGGCTCTGGCATTGAGGTGATGTTGGATTTAGTAATTGAGTTTGGAAAGTGTTCTTTCCTTTTCTATTAACTAGAATAGATTTTATGGAATCTATACTGATGGGACCCTGAGACTTAGATACTAGAGAGTATGTTTTAACCACCAATTGACTGTCTTAATAGTTTTGAATTGTTCAGATTAGCTTAATCTTTGTATATTTAACACAAACATATGTAACATATGTGTAACACAGATGTATGCACATAGAAATGGTATTATCTCTTTCACCTATGTGGGCACTCTAGTGATATATTTCCTTTCATCCTTGACATTGATAATGTGTGTCTTTTTCCCACTCTCTTACTTTCTTTTTCTATCTTGATATAGCTAGTATAATTATTTTATTCATTTATTTACAGAACTAGCTTTGGGTGTCATTCTATTGTTTTTTGTTTACAATTTTTTTCACTTCTGCTCTTTATGCCCTTTCTAGTCTTGCATTGGTCTTATTTTCTCCTAGTTCCTTATGGTATAATCTTCGATTTTTGATTTGGATCTTTTTTTCCTTTCTTATATAAGCATTTGGTGCTGTTAACTATTCTCTAGCATTGTCTTTACATATTGTGGCATGTTTTCTCTATTTTCATTTTATTCAACTCAAAATCTGTTCTTATTTACCTTGTTGACTTCTTGTTTAACCCACAGGTCTTTAATTTCCACACGCTAGACATTGTATTATCTTTCTGTTACTGTTTCCCAATTTAATTCCATCTGATCTTGAACTGGCTGAGTGTGTGCCCCAAACATGCATACGTTGTAGCTCTAACTGCAGTGACTGGACTTGGAGGCAGGGCTTTTGGAGAAGTAATTAAGTTATGGGCTCATTAGGGGGACCCTAAGTCAGTATGGCTGGAGTCCTTATACTAACCAAAGATTAGGACCCAGACATGTAGACAGAGGGGGGTGCACCCAAGGACATAATAAGACAGCAGCCAGTCAAGGACAGAGACTTAAGAAGAGTGGACTTGTCATTATCTTGGCTCTGGACTTCCAGCCTCTGAAGTTGTGATAATTTCATTTCTGTTGGGCAGGGGATTTAGCTCAGTGGCACTGTGCCTGCCTAGCAAGCACAAGGTTCTGAGTTCGGTCCCCAGTACTACAACAAACAAACAAAACAAAATAGACCAAACCAAAACAAAACAAAAATACATTTCTGTTGTGCAAGCTCCCGCCCAATACTTGGGATTTTGTTCTCTGGCATTCTTGACAAGCTGATGTGTGGTCCCAGGACATACTCTGCATTATCCAGTTCTTTTAAATGTGGTAAAATTTGATTTATAGTCAACTGCATGATCGATGTTGTTTAGTGTTCTACATACACTGGGAAAGAAAATGTGCTCTGCTCTTCTGGAATGTTTTATAAATGTCAGTGAGGTCCAGTCAGCCTCTGTCGTCATTCAGTTCCTCCGCATCCTGTCTTATTTGGTCTTCATCTGTTTTATCAATTACTGAGGAAAGATTGTTGTGCTCCCAACCTATTATTCTGGATTGGTGTATTTCATCCGTTCTCAAGCTCTGTCACTAGATACAAACCCACTTAGCCTTGCTTCGACATTTTATTATTCTCTGATGTCCCACTTTAGCCTTGATATTTTTCTTTGTTCTGAAACCTATTTTGCTGAGATCAACATAACCACTCCAGCTTTCTTTGCTATGTTTTTCTTATATGGTATATCTTTTGTACCCTTTTACCTTGAAACTACTTTTCCTTATACCTGATATTAGTTTTTCATGGTCTCATATTGCTGGTTTTTACTTGAAAATGTATAACTGACATCATTTTTGAATAAGTTTTTTTCTTATAAGTTCTGCAACCACTCTTGGATCCATCAAGACATTTTTGGTTGTGGGCATCACATAAATATACTGAGAGTGGGAAGGTTCATCCCCAAAAGTGGCCTTATCTTCAGTACAGAATCTTTCTCTGCTCCTTCTTTGATAGTAGATGATTCAGTCAAATCCCCTTGATGATGATAAGTTGGATGCATTCCTCCTCCTCTTCTTTGCCTGACTAGTTAGAAGCAGGAAGGTCATATAGTGTGAAAATTACACTGAAAAACCAGGGAGATCAGTCGTAGTCACCGATCAGGTGGGGAGTGGTGAAGTCTGTAGTGCCAGAAGTGAGAACCCGTGCGCCCTGGGAATGTTCTGTACAATAACACCCACCTGCTGGAGACTCACCTCTCAACCCCAGATCTCTACAGGCCATTGCTTCTGTCCTTGCCATCGGGACAGAGGATGACACATTTCTTACAATTCCTTATGGCTTTTCAGTCTCAGATGCCTGCACATCTCTTCCCTCTGCTGATGATGTCTTCATCTCCCTTTACGACTTCCTGAATCCACAATGTGTATCTCACGTGTGCCACTAAATGGCAGACAGAAACGTGAAAACAGGTAGCTGTTGAACCAGCAGGATGTCACTGGGGGCACGTTGATTGTGCCTTTCAGTCATTTTCTTGACTCCTTCTCCAAATGAAGTCCACTAGGTTGGGGCAGGGACCGGGACGAGGTACGGCACAGTGGCTGTGTGAAAAGAGGTCGTGTAGGTGGAGGTGTTGCTGTTGTGGCATGTCTGTCCCGGGAAGGGTCCCCACCCTGTTGCCCTATCTTACCATGGGAGGCCACCGGGGTCACACGGGAGAGACAGAGCTCACTGGGCGAGGGAGACGGAGCGCAGTCCAAAGAGAGGGTATGTACATGTCACGCCAGGTGCTGAACCTACTGTCTGCATGTATGTTCTGCCCTAACCTGCGCTGAGGGGCTCAGCCTGGGGAATGACACCATAATAAACTATTATTCGTTTATTAATATTAACAGGGAAGGGATGCATAAGGACTTCAATCCCATCTGTTTATTGGTATGAATTGATCTCAGTTGATCTCCTGAACAATTGTGCAAGACAACTGCATGCTTACTGCCCTCTCCTTTTCTTTGGGACATCAGAGATTGAACCTGGGGCTATTGCACCCAGCTTCAGCCCCAGCCCTTTTTAATTTTTATTTTGAGACAGGGCCTTGCTGAGCTGCTTAGTTACTCAGGTTGGGCTCGAAGGTGCCACCCTCCTGCCTCAGCTTCCCTGAGCGTTGGGGATATAGAGGCGCCCCACCAGGCCCAACTCTGCACGTGCTCCTTTCAGAAACAAAGAACCAGAACCAGAACCCCAAAAGGTTCACATTGGCTCAAGGTCTTATGTAAAGTCAACTTTGGAGATAGAAACAGAACTCCCTTTTAATTTCACCCGAAACCAAAAATCTATTTCCCTTCCACCCTCCCTCCTCTGCTTTCTTCCTTTCCCACCCTGTGGCTCTCCTGTCTAATGTATGGGGTGCTGTTCAGGAACAATGCTAGATCTTGAAAATCAGGTGACAAACAAGTAGAAAAAGAAGGGCTGAGGAAGAAGAGCTGTGGCTGGGCTTGTGCGGGGCCAAAGAAGTGCTTTGTCCCTTCTCTGGGCATTGGGTGAATCTTCAGGAAGAAGCGTATTTGCTCTGAGGGTTAATAAGAGTTCTCCAGTTGCAGAGAACCCTCCCAAGCCCTAAGTCCGTCAGGGCTGGAACTCCCTACTGTTCACAGCGAGTTCATCGGTGCGGCGCGGGGGCTGACGCTCATCCTGGTGAGCTCTTGCTCCATTCTCACCTGGCCGTCGACGTGGCTGCATCCAGCCCCCTCAGGTCCCCCCACAAGGTGGTCGGAGGTAGGAGGTTTGCATGAGCAAAGTGATTTAACGTCCAGGAGTGGCTCTGCACGGTCGTTGGGGATGGGCTGTCATGCTTTTGTGCTTTTTGTGAGCAGTCACATCAGTCAGATCCGCAGCGCACCGGCCACACCCAGGCAAGGTCGGGCGGGAGGCAGGAGCGGAGGTCAGGAAAGGACGCAGAAGAATAATGAAGTCCTCACCGTTTACAAGGAATTCTAATCTTAGCGTGGTCCAAGGTGAAGGCAGACACCAGCCAGGAGCGGCCAAGAACAACACCGCCAGCGCGCTGGGAGACAGGGGCCTTCAGCCAGACCCTGTTTTTTCTCTAAATACTGTCGCCGGAAAGACTCAGTCAGAAAGTCTCTGTCCCCTGAACAACCCCAGCCCATCAGGAATGATAATAATAAAAATAATTAACTGTAATATAAGATTACCTGCTTTATAGACGGGCGGTTTATTTGTACTATTTTATTTGACGCCTCCCCTACTCCTTTCCCGTCCCCAGAATCTACGAAGGTATTGTTATAGAAAGGGAGACAGAGAGGTCGAGTGATTGATCTCAGTCACACAGTTCATATGTAACGATTAACTGCAGTTAATGTGAATCACCATTAAAATGCCTGGGCTGTGAGCACAAGTTTATCTACTTTTCAGATTTTTATTTTGTTTTGCCAAATAGCGAGACTGGTTCCACCAATGAAGATTTTATTTATTTCTGAAGCTTCTACATGTAAACGACTGCATCTCAATTAGCTGATCTTAGGAAGTTTCTTTTTTTTTTTTTTTAATGTCGCAAAAACCACTTTCTCTCTGAACTGAACATGTATATATGATACGTTTTCCATAAAATGTCTGGGTGTCCCAGGGTTTTTTTTTTTTGTTTTTGAACTATCTGTGAACTTCAAGTGTTGAAAAAAATCTTTGTGAATTGATTTGGACCTGCTGTTGAAAACTTTAAGTCAGGGTTTGGGGAGCGCCTGCGATCAGCCTGTACCCCTTCTTCGCAGATGTCTTCCTCACCTCCAGCACACCCGGGTGTCCGAGGACATGTGCTGATCTACCCCCCACGCCGCCCGGGGACAGGACAGCCACGGAGGGGCCACTTGGCAGCGGTCAGTGGGAGTTCGAGGCTGCCCGAGTGTCACATTTTATTGAGAGTTGGGACGCATCACCTCTGACATCTTGCATGGCTTGTTCAGCTGTGCAGAGAGCTCAGGGGAGAGCTGGTAAAATGCCCGGTCTTTTTTAAATCCTACAGTGGCAGAGGCAAAATGACAACCTCCAACTTCTCATCATTTTCCCAACACATTTTGCTTTCCAAAACTCTGAATCTTTGTTTAATTCATTATTTACGAATGTATTTGCAATTCTGGAGATTGAACCAGGGCCTTCACAGTAAGCTACATCCCTCAGCCTCTCCCTTTTTTGAAAAAAAATTAAAATTTTTATTTTGGGTCTCGCTAAGTCACTAAGATGCCCAGGCTGGGCTCAAACTTGTTATCCTCCTGCCTCAGCCTCCCAGTCATTTCATGCTTTTAGGATGGCTATTGCTTATACAAAAGCCAAGTGCTCATTTCTGCAAATACCTCTCTTGGCACCTCTGAGGAAGAAGACTGGGAAGTGGCCAGTTGTCTGGGCAAGTGGACATGACCTGCCAATCACAGAGATCTAGGATGCAAATGCCCAAGCCCTATACCTGAGACCAATCAGAAAATGCTATCTTCAACTCCTCTGGTGTGAAACCAAGCAGGCTTCTGATAGGACAGCCTAGATGTGACGTCAGAATGGAGGGATACAAAAGATGGCGGCCATTATCCACATGGACACTGTAATCTTTCTCGGTGGCTGCACTGCCCTCTGAGGAGCATACTTTTGCTAAATTTAAAATTTTTAAATGTAAGACCTTGCTACATTTTGTGTACTCCTTGTCTAATTCTTTGTTCAGGACAAGAATCTGGATCCCTGGGAAGAAGAGCACAGCACCTCAGGCCCGAGGAACAACTGTGCAGCCACCATACACACCGTGGTGGGGCCTCTCTCCTCTCCCCAGCCGAATCCTGAGGCTCCCCAACCCCAGCCACACTGTGTGACGCTGAACGTGAATGATGTCTGTCCTCGGAGCAAACCTCGGAGTCCGGACCATGCAGCGTGCTGAACAAATATTTGTTAAACAGTGGAACAAAGTGCAGAGAATCCGTGGGAAGTCACTTTGAGGCAAATCACTCACAGATCCCTTAAGGTTCTTCTTAAAAAAATTTTTTTTATTGGTACATTTTAGAAATGCGATACATTTACATTCATCATTGGGATCTTGTACCTTTACATGACTTATCTTGATTCTTATTTTTTCCTCATTCCCCTGGCCTCCCTTCACCCCCTCCACCCTTCCCTATTTAAGAAGACTTTGTTTCCATTTTTGTTATTTTCTCCCTAACGGTTCTTGTCCCTGAAAGGACCCCAATGTATGGTAGGCCTTTGTCATTTTAGCTTCCATGAATTAATGTGATTTTAGTGAGAGTTTCTGTTCTTTTTGGGAGGGTGTGTGAGGAAGGAGGGAAGTGTGGAACTTTTGACCTCAAGTCCTGAGATAGTTTTGTGACTTCTCAAATTCCTTGGACTTTGTTATCAGGATGTTCACCAGAAAAGGATGTCTTGGAATCTAATACACCCTCTGAGATTCTCAAATTGGAAAGTCTATTTAAGACAGGAAATTCTTTTTTGAATGCACACGCACGTGGCTGTGTGTTCACATCAGAATTCAGGGTTGTTTGGTTTTGCTATTTAAAAGTACCTTTCACATTTTCCCAGGCCTTTTTCCTACGACTGTTGATCAACATTCTCTTCCGTCGCTTGTTGGGGGAGGTCCACAACATAGAGCACAACCTAGGTCAGAAACTACCTTTTGTGTTGTTTTACATTTTGTATGGCATCATGAGGGGATGTCTTTCTCAGCTTAGTTTGCTCCATTTAGTTTTTTCTTCTGGAAGCAATCTCTGCTCAACACTCCTCATTAATTAAAAGCTATGGGCTTGGCAGTATCATAAGAAGATAATCTTGTAGATGATGTTATGTAGCTTGCAGTTATCGAAGCTATTATTGCCTTTAAGTAGGCAAATGTGCTGGAAGTGTTGGTGCTCTTCTGTAATTCCAGGACTCTGGGAGGCTGAGGCAGGAGGGCCTACAAGTTTGAACGCAGCCTGAGAAACCTAGTGACTTAGCAAGACCCTATCTCAAAAAACAAAACAAAATAAAACAAAAAATCCAATAAAGGGCTGGGTATATAGCTCAATGGGAAAGTCCTGATACTACACACACACACACACACACACACACACACACACACACACAACTAAAACAATATCTTTCTTTTCACTAAATATTTTTTTATTTTAAAAGATGTTATTTTATTTATTTATTTTTTAAGAGTAGGAATAATTTATTGTGAGAGAGAAAGCTTCTGTCTAAGAGACAGAAGGGGAACCAGAAAGTGGGTTACCCATTTGCCTCACTTCTCAAAGATGTTTTATACAGCAAAGCCCTGTGGTGAGGTGGGAACAAAGTGGGACAAAACTGTAAGACCCAATGGAAAATTACAAGGTGGGTGTGAGGTGGGGCAAAACCAGGACCAACCAATAAGATTACAAGTACAGTCACCCAGTCAACACTGATTAAATGGGTGTCAAAGGGGGAGCAAGTCACATAGCAAGTGTACAAGGATTTTCAGCAAGGGTGGAGGTCAAGGAAAAAGCTCTTATTTTATTAAAATATTATGTTAATAAATATTGACTTATTAGCGACATATTGTTATATTTGCACGGGTTAATGTATTTGTGTTCAACTCTCAGCTTTTATCCGTAATGTGGGTAATAGATCTAACTCATGCATATTAATAATTTTAGAGAAAGCAAAAATATTCCATGACCAAAAGATCTGAAAACCACTGACATAACAATCTTTCCACTAAGACAAAAATCCCCCAAAGCCATGCTGAACATGGTAGGGGGACTGGGTTGGCTCGATTTCATTACGATACTTTGTATCTCTCCTCCTTTGAGGTCGCTGGGGAGGTGCGGCTAGTGCTGGAGAAGCCAAAGTCGGGAGAGCTGTGGCCATTTGTCTCCAATATGGTTCTAAACCGGATAAGGTGGGTCAGGGCCCCCTTGTAAGCCCAGACCCTGTAGTGAGGTGGTTGGACTGTAACTATTTTCCGTAGCAACCATTCAAACTGTCAGCGTGTCTTCTGGAAAGGTAAGTCAACCCAGCTCTGGGCTGGGAGGTAGACACTGGGTTCTCTTCTCAGACTCCCTGGTAACCAGCCATGTGACAAGGATGGTCTATCCTCTTCCTTAGGCTCAATGTCCTTACCTACGAGAAGCAGATATTCAGTAACTGGATCAGACTTGCTCTAAGACATTCTCTAGCTGTGATATTGCGTGAATCTGTTTGGAGGGATATTTGCAAGGCAATAAACACGACAGTGGGTTTCTATAGAGTGCTTTATACTTTCCCATCCATTTCTCTACTTGGTTCCTCTTAGACTATCCACACGCTATGGTGATTGTGACTAAAGATTTCAGCCTGTTTGAGACAGGTGTTTTGAGTTTGGATGCGTCAGTAATTAGCTGTGTGGACCAGAGTAAGTGATTTAACCTGTCCGTGTCTCTGTGCCTGTGTGGAATCAATTCAAGCCAGCACCCGGCATGTATGGTTTGCCTTAACTGTTTTGTGGTGGTGGTGGTGGTGGTGATGTTGAATGATCTATGAGAAAATCAGATCCTAACCAATGCTTCTTCAGCCTGGGCCCCAGAATGACAGAGAAAAACCCAGACGACCACACTCTGAGACAAAGCCCTTCAGCTGGAGCCATCCCCAGCCAAGACAGCTCTCCCTGGTGGCGCCATATTGGTTTTATGGAATCGCGTGAGGTTGAGCTACCAGAATGGTGTTGATCTGGGGGGACCAAAATAGTTTCTACAGACAGAACCCCACACAAACTGTGTGATTCCAGAGGTCATCCAGTCCCCAGCCATGCCCTCCCAAGACCACCGAAAATGACGCTGACCTGCAGGCTCATGGGAACAAGAAGAGATACTTGTTGCTGAGTGACTGATATTGGGGGATGAATTTTGTAACAATGTTGGCGTAGTGACAGTGGACAGATGGAAATTAATGTGCAGTTCAGGAGCCATCATTCTTCCCAGTGTAACTGAGGGTGTCATCTGGAATATATTTGGTTGCAGATAACAGAAAATCCAGCTAAATTTTATATAGGACAATGGGAACTGAAAAGATAGGGGTAGAGACAGATTAATATTGATTTATTTATTTACTTATTTACTTTGAGGTCTTAGAAATTGAACTCAAGGCCTTATGCATGCTACGCAAACACTCTACACTTCCTAGGCAAGCATTAAGCTATTCTCCCAATCTTTTTTTTAAAACTGACATTCTAGACTTCTATTTACCTATGAAGCACAGTATAATAATTTGACTCAAAATAAGCCTCTCCTCCTTTAAGCTTTAGGTGTTGAGTATTTTGTCCTCCCATGGGAAAGTGGCTAAGAGAATGAATGAGTGAATGAACGAACACTCTTTTAATATATGCCTCCTCTCCGAAAGTCACCGAGACACCTGTTCCCTCGATGGGCTTACTGCCCATCAGCAGTCAGATGCCTGAATTCTACTAGCTCAAGGCTGGCCTCCATCTTCCAGGGCCGGTGGGCTTGCTCCTGCAGCCTGAGGTCAAAGCTTTTGGCTTCAACTTTCTCTTCCACCATTTGAGCCTCCTGCCCCCTCGATCATGAGCTGTGTGATGACAGGACCGTGTCCCATCCAAGCATGCACGCCACAGCCCAACGTCCGGCAGGGACTGGAGCCAGACCTTTCTTCCTCCTCCAGCCACACTCTTGCCTCTCTGGAAGTGGCCTTCGGAGAGAGCAGATCAGACTAACGAGAACCCAGGGTGTCAAATGGTGCAGCTGCCGAGGAGATACAGCTCTCGGGGCTTCTTCCACCATGTGTGAGAAAATGATGCCATGAATAGGCAGGCACCCCAGGCTTCTTCGCAAGCAAGCCAGCCAGCCAGGATTTCTCTCAGTTCTCCTGCATATCTGTTCTTTCATTTTTCTTCTTCCTTTTGAAAAATTCAGCCACTGCAATAAGTTAAACTTTCATGACTCCATTTCCTCCTTTCCCCTTGCAGAATCCTGACATATTTCCTTAAGGAAATACTTTTGCAATCATAATTGAAGTGAAATAATTCATAATGGAAATGGGAGGGAAAGAGTAATAGCTTTAGCTCTCATTTCTCGCTGCAGACATGTTAATTATGTTTTCTGTTTCCACTCATTAGCATGGAACAGGCCTTCCCAGCCTGGTTTATGCCACCCTCTCCTCCCATGTTGCACCCACATGGGGAATAGATGACTGACCAGGTCTCTTTTTGGGTGTCAGATCCTTCAGAAAGTGCCCCCCAACCAGCTGCTGTGTGTTGTCCTGAGCGGGGTCAGAAGGGGCAGCCCTGGAACCTCCTACCTTCAAGGCCTGGAGTTCTCTCTTGCTTCGGGGTCTCTGCTGTCAGTGCTGCCTTAGCCAGAGACACCTGTTCCCAGAAGTGCTGGAAGAGCTCCCTGAAACGTCCCTCTTCAGTTATCTCCGCCCTTCCCAGTAGCTCTGTGTCCTACCTGGGACAGGGATGCTCACAGAGTGGGCCTTTGGAAAGCTCCCTGGGGAAGCTGAAAGGCAGCTGTTGACTCAGTATAATGATTTCTCCTTGCAGAGGATGTGTAGATGCCTTTGGAGGTGCCAAGAAACTAGGTGAGAGCTGCTTTCCTACAGAGATCTTGCCCAGCCATGAAACATGCTTAATGCATTCCAGTTCTCACCATTCAGATCAGTACATTATTTTTGGAGAAATGGGGATGTATACATCTTAAAACACACCTCTCATTGGGAAGAGGGGGAATGACTTGTCCCTGGGCTCATATTGCTAAAGAGGAGAAAGGGAAGGCCTCCTCTCTGGTCCCTGCCACACGCACATGAGAGGAAAATGTCTCTGGATGACCTGAGAACCAGGCACTACTCAAACACAGTGCATTTTCGGAGCTGGGTCAAAGAGTTTGGATATAAACCATTGTAGGTTTCTAAACAGCTCAGGTAGTGGGGAGGAAGGTGCTAGAATATAACTGAGGGGCTGCTCTGCATAGCCGGAAAAGGCAAACTCCGTAGGACACCCTGGGTTTTCATGAGTGCAAAGCTAACGAGTGTGGTTGGCTTGACGTTGGGTATACAGGTATGGATCTAAGGAACAGAAATGAGGCTGGAATCAGGGCTGTGGGAGATGTCAGTGAGTGCCCCGTAAATATGTGGAGGGACGAAGAGACTTTCTGGGAAATATTGCTTTCAGTGCAACAGCCAGGAGCATCTTGGGAGAACCAAGGTGAATTGCTCACCCTGCTCCTAAGCAAACATACTAGAGAGAGGAACACAAAAGAGACAGGAGAAATGGGTCTCAGCAATGTCCTCAAGGGTGAGTCAGCAGATGGGGCTTTCATGACAGCCAAAGCACTGTAGACCTGATGGGGCACGGATTTAGAGATGCCCGGCCCACACTGGTTCACATGCCCACTTAAATTCTGAGTTGTTTCGTTATTGCTGTTTTCAGAATAGGTATTGAATGCACGGTCTTTACACTAAGCTACATCCTCCTGCCTCAGCCTCCCAGAGTATTGGGATTACAGGTGTGCACCACTTCACCCAGCTGTAATTGATTCCCGTTTGCTCACGTAAAACCATCCAGTGGTCCCCACGGAACCCTCCACCATGCCTATGCCTAGCTAGCAGATAAAAAAAATAGATGATCATAGTAAATCTTTCTTTGCTCTTATGAGAACATCAACACTTCACTCAAAGCCTGCTAGACGGAAGATGGCCACTGCCGAGGATTCATGTACATTAACCATTAAAACACATGTTTTTCCACAAACACCACCTGGCTTTTCCATCTCTGCTTCTCCGTAGTCCCAGTGATGCCGTCACAAGCAATGGCTTTCCACCCACGGGCACCCCTGTTCTGCTCCTGATTTCCCTTCAGAGTAGAAAGGCCATCACCCCGAGCGTTCAGGGTCAGAGTTCAGCTCAGGTCGCCTCCTTCCTGAGGCCTCCCCCGGCCTCAGCGTGCACCAGTTGTCCTCTCCCCAGAAGCACACACATTTCTCACGTTCTGCACAAAGTCTGCAGAGAAATAGAAGGCATGACTGAAAAGTTCGGTGTGGGTTTAGATTTTGGAAATTAATTCAGCAAAAGCCAAATTGCCATAAACGTTCCTCAGAATCCGTCCCCTCCCTTTGGACGCACTCCTCCCATCATCGTCGCCACTTTTTGCAGCAGCTCTGGAGTCCTCCGATCTCAGTGTCTTCGTGAGCTGTGATAAAAAGAAAAAATACAGTGACTGCTGCTTCCCGTAGAAAGGCAGCTTGGAAAGACAGCACGCTGTGTCCTCATCCACCCTGGTCACTGGACCTGGCACCGTGGGACCTGGTGGCTCTGCCTCAGAGTCACAACGACCAGAAAAAAGGAAACAATCTGCATTGAATCAGGACATTGAGGCAGACAGGGTAGCACAGTTAACGACAATCAGGGAATTCAAGGGGGAGGCCTTGAGGGGGATTCATGGCGATGTATCCTTTGCTATAATAATTATTTTTATCTTATCTTATACTCTACCTTTTGAATCACACCTCATAATTAAGGCACAAGCATTGTCTCTGACACTGGCCATTTGGGTCTGTTTTTCTTCTTTGCTTTCTATCACCCACCTGCTCTGGGTATTCACTTCTCTCCCAGTCAGGTCCAGGGGCATTTTGGAGAGAACATGGGATTCTGGAGGCAGCATGTGCCTGGCCCACCCCAGCTCTATACTTGACCGCCCTTTGTGGCCCAGCATCATTGGATCTCCATCTTCTCACACAGGAGGCGACTTCATAAGGTGGTGGTGGGCTGGTTGAAACACTTGACCTAAAAATGTCTTCTTTACAGTGAGAAAGATTCCCTTTCCCTTTGTCCCTGCTGTTCAGGGCTAGAATCGGCCCTGCACCATCAGACTCTGGCTGGCACTTTCCAGCACAGACTCAGACATACCATCCTTGAGCTCTGAGTGGTAGCATGGGGAGGGGAGAGACACAAGGTCCTACAGGACAGTCAAACTGGCTTAATGGCAAACTTTGCTGCTTTCTTTATTCATAGACAGAGAATTGGGAAGTTTCCTCTCTCACTCTCTCTCTTTCTTTCTCTTTTTTTTTTTTCCTACCGGGGTTGAACACAGAGCCTTTGCATTGAACTCCAGCTCCATCCTTTGTTTTATTTTATTTTATTTTAAATCTGTTTTGAAGCAAGGTCTTGCTTACTCACTAAATTGCCCAGGTTGGACTAGAATTTGAGATCTTCCTGTCTCAGACTCCTAGAGTGCTAGGATTACAGGTGTCCAGTCCCGGCTGATTTCCTTGTATTTCTGAAACAAGATGAAAGAAGATATTCAGAGTCTGGGCATGTCAGAGTCCTCAGGACATTAGGAGTCCTGTAGGAACAGGAGCACTGAGCTGCTTCCTCCAGCTGGGAAACTTTCACTCCAACAGCTCTGGGGACACAGAAGAGAATACTTTCCTTCCTGGTTGGGGTGAGCAGACCAAGGATTCCAAATCAGAGAGAGTTAAGGGAAAAATCTCTGCACATTCTACCTGCAGCCCCCAGCCAAGGGCCTTTCCACCTGCATGTCCTGTGTCTCTCTGTCCAGCTGGGCCATCCCTGTCCACCTGGCAACCCACACCATCAGATACATCCATTATCAGCTCTCTTATTATTTTGTTCTGTACCCACTTGAAATGTGATAAACAAGACTATTTTGAAAAAAAAATAATACAATATCCAAATCAAAATGTCTCATGAGCTGTCGAGACCAATTGGAATCATTTTTTTTTTTGTCTCAGTAGGGAGAAGAGCTACTTTGTGTCAGAGATAATACTTTACATCAGTGAAAGTAGAAATTTTAACAATCATTGTCTGAAGCTGAATAGGATACTAATATTTATTGATGCAGCTTTTTTTTGGATAGTATTTTTGTCTTGATGTTGTATTCTTACCAGCGATCAGGCAATTTTCATTTGTTCAAATAAAAAAAGAGATAATTTAAGGAGTTGGTAGAAGGTTTCCAGTGAGAAATAATAAAAAAAAAAAAAAAAAAAAAAAAAAAAAAAAAAAAAAAAGAAAAACAAAAAAACCATGAAGATGGTGCTCCTTTGTTTGTGGGCTGAGTCGCTGGTGCACGTTTGAGGGCATTGCTGGTGCACAGGAAGCGGGGAGCTCTCCTCCACCCTTCCCCTTCCTGCTGCACAGGGTGTGGCAGCAGGAGAAGGTCAGTGGGACTCACGCTGAGAGCCCAGGCAGCCCAGCATTTGCAAATGAGACTTACCTGGCGTGGTTTGTGTGATTGTGAGTCTAGAGTCAACCATCCAGCCAATAAAAGCTGTGATGTCTTTGAACCCTTAACATGCAGCAGAAATACACGTCTCACAAGGAATGCAATTTAGGGGCTGAGTGTGTAGGTCAGTGCTAGTGCATCAAAAGAAAATTTAAAAATCAGTTAAATGGATTAACTCTATCCTATGAGTAGGATCTCAATTAAGCACCAATAAAACATCACACCCACTCATACACACCTGCCTGCTGCATCCCAGGCAGGAACTCACCCTCACAGATACCAATGGCATCTCGTGTTTGTGCACGTCTTCACAATTTACACAGAGCTGTCACACATCTTACTCAGTGGTTTCCCACTGAGCAGTGGAATGCGAAAGTAAGAATGAAGACACACAGTCCTCCCTTCTGTGAGAGTTAACTTTCCCAAACCCACCCTGTGACTGAAAGCCAGAGACGGAGCTTGGGGTTTGAACCCCCAAACCTTGCGGGAGGGTCCATATGGAAATGTGGAGGATGGGCTTTGTGATTTCAGTCAGGGCAGCTGTGAACTCTACTGGGACAGAGAGAGTGGTAGGAAGATGAGGTGATGTTACTTGGAAAATTCTCAGGAAAATTCTACATATGAGATGTGATAAAAAAATAGAGTGAATATTTAATTTTAAAAAAAAGACACATTGCCATGAATTCCCCTCAACCCCCTCCCCGTCCCTGCTCTGCACACCCTCCTCCCACCGTCCTCACCACTTCCTGCAGCAGCTCTGGCGTCCTCTTTCCTGAGGGTCTTTAGCTGCGCTGTCCTGGCTACCTTGATGTCCTGAATGGATTCAAAACGTCTCTTTTTCACGGTCCTCGTGACTTTGGGGAACAGCCAGAAGTCACACAGTGCCAGATCCAGTGACTAAGGTGGATGAGGATACAGCACCTTGTTTTTATTTGATAGAAATTGCCATAGTCATTTGCTCAGCAAGGTATTATCATAAAATACAGAGAATGTTTGAATTAAAAAATACAAGAAAGGGTACGCTTCCAGTAATCCCCATGAAAATTTTAAAAATACTCCCTCTCACTTTTAACACATTTATCACATCAGTTTTGGACAATTGTCTTTCACCTTTTCCCCTTAGATTTAAACATTCACTGTATCGTTCAACCCTTCACTGTTTCCTACTAAGATTTAGGAATATTCAACAAAATTGAAAAAATGGTGTCTTTGTTATTTGCAAATTTATGGAGGCTTCCTTTACTCCACGTGTAAAATTAGGTGTATTGTGAGTTTATACAGGTTTAACAGCTTGTGACTTCAGACTTCTTAGCGAACCAGAAATCAGACTGGTGAATTCGAACATGACAGCAAGTCATCCAGGCTCTGTCTTTAAACAGCATGACACATTAACCTTGGGCAGCCGGGAGGCTTCTGGGGTGAAGACTAATACATCCCCATCTGCAAACTCAAAAAATTAAAAAAACACCTTAGCAGAACCAAGAGGCTGTAAGAATATTCCAGAAAGGGGCAAATGTGATCTACAGTTGAAATCAGAATACTGACAACCGGAAAGGGAATCAGAGAATGAGCAAGTGGTGGGTAGGTTCACAAGAATGAAGATTCAGAGCTTGAGACAGAGGAAACAGCAGACCAACTCAGAGGCACATGGCAGAAAGCAGTGCCAGGACAGGTGCCAGAGTGGCGTTTCCGGAATCGTGGCTGGGGCTGTCACAGCCGTGCTGTGCTTTGTGTCTGAATGTGAGAACACCACTCAGATGTCTGCTGATTCAACCTCAGTCTCTGTGGGAGAGGCCACCCAGGCCTCCCCTGGTGGGAGGCATCTGGTCTGAGGTTCACCAATAATAGCTCCCAAACCACAAGTCTAAGTCAGTGGGACCCAGAGTTGTCAAAAGAATCACCCAAAAAAATTCAAGAGAAAGGAAACAGATGACTTGGGTTTAAGACATTTTAATTGTACCTAGAATGTACCAATAAATTACATTTAAATTAAAAAAAGACATTTTAATTGAGCTCTCTGGATGGTAGCTCCAAATAAGCTGCTGATAGAACTAGAGAGCAAGACGGTCATTATTTGCTTTTTATTGAAAACCTTTCCTCTAAATTGTTAGTGCCATCCATAGGAGCCTACTATTAAAGCTGAAGCTGATCTGGAAAGATAGCTGCTGTTCTGCTTATGAGTGACACATTTTCCCATGCCTGTGTTTTAGATATTTCATAAAAGTGAAAGACATTTACCACTGGAATCTCTGCCTCCT
Source organism: Fukomys damarensis (assembly GCF_012274545.1). NCBI lineage: Eukaryota > Metazoa > Chordata > Mammalia > Rodentia > Bathyergidae > Fukomys > Fukomys damarensis. The sequence goes on along the minus strand of NW_022900937.1, from coordinate 31,033,629 downwards.
TTCCTCTGACTTGAGTTTCAGGAAACTCATTTTTGAAAATATTTTGGCGACACTCACTCTCTCCTTATTACCCATGAACTATGCTATTGTCCTCCAAGATAGTTCCATCCATGGAGTTTCCCAGCTAAAGGAGTGGAGAGCTTTGCCCAGCCTCTACACAGTGCAGAGACAAGAGTCAAATTTCCTATGCAGGGGAAGACATAGACTCTGTCTCTGGAGACCCTGGAATGGAATTCTGGTTCCTAAACATCTGTATCCTGTAAACTTACTTCATCTATCTAAACAACAAATTTCTCATCTTTAAAATGAAGTCAGCAATACCATATTCATATCCTGTCCTAAGTAAGAAAATTTACTTAGAGAACTTGTCAGCGAGTCTGGTATAACGAAAATACTCAGTGAAATGGTACTTATTATTAAAACCATGGCTTATACAGTATACAGTAGAAAAAGCATATAATAACTACTTGATTCTTGAAAGAATGATGCTTTTGAATCCTACTCATATTCCAGAACTTGGTAATAATTGATTGAACTTTCCCCGAACACTGATGGTAGTTATTATTTCTATTATGTGTGTAAGGAAACAGTGTACTTGAAGTATATTTTTCTAAATAATGTGTTTGGTGGCTTTGAACGTACCAATAAATACATGGGGATGCGGTAGTAATCTTAACACAAGCTGACTTAGGAAAGATAGGACATTTCCGTTAGGATGTGAGGAGTCAGGAATGTTGCACTGCTCCCCTGCAGGAGGTACCAGAGAGAGCAAGCTTGGTGATTTCTCATGCCACTCCTTTTGAGGATCAACAAATCTGGGGGCAGGAGCTTGGGTGAGGCTCAGTGACTCAGAGTAATATTTCCAGCTTACACAGCTGGTAAGCTTCAAACTTGAGTTTCCACCTCAAGCTTAGGTGAATCCAGCACTCCACGCTAGTCCACAACATCACACTGCCTCCCACGGGGTTCCTGAGATCGAATTAGAACCCTTGTGACGCACGGTCATGGGAGCCCCTTTTAAGGGCAACAAGCAGAGTGGCCCTCTTCCCCTTGTGCCCAGGGGTGGACTCTTGCTCTATTGTCTGTCCGTCAGGAGAGCTGAAGCCTGCTGGAACACGGCCAAGCAGAGCGCTGGCCGAGAGGGTCCGAGGAAGCTCAACAGATAGGAGGGGCATGGAGGTCACAGCCGCAACCCTTCCCTCTGTGCATAGTGGCATTGGGGCCCGAGAGAGGATGAAAGAGGTGGGGGACCATGCAGCAAGAGCATTTACAGATGAGCACAGCATTGTAGAAGTCCTTCTCTGGACCCCAAGGCTGCACCGAAGCTTTAACAAATAACATGACAAAACACAGACTGTTCATCCTCCGAAGTTTCACTGACATAGAGAAAGCTGCCTCCGACTCACCAGGAGCAGGATCTGCAATTTCCAGGATGGTGTCTTGCAATGGAAAGCAACTGATCTGAAAAACTTTCTTCCCCTCACCAAGTACCTTGTGAAAAAGGTGGAAAGCAACTCAACCGACGTGTGTCAAGAATGACAGGTGACAAAGCCCTGCTCTCGATTTCTCACTAGTTCTGGGGAGAAGGCAGTACAAGAGTTAACCTCCATTTGTCAGGCGAGGGAGCAGAAACCATTGCTTCTTAATGTCATAGAAAAATTGCTGCATGAACAAATGTGTGACCTGTGGGCTTAACTTTCAACTTCATTGATTTGAGAGCCACCAGAGGGTCTAGTAAGGCACACTTCTGGGTGTGTCTGGGTAGGCCACAGAGCCATGACCTTGGTTATTACATCTGATCCCTGGTTCTTTCCTTTCTGGCACTGTTCCCCTGTTCTGCTTCCTGGCTGTCAGAATTAAGCAGTTTTGCTCCACTGTGTCCTTCTATGGTGTCTATGATGTTCTTGTCTTGGAGCCAATGAACCACGGACTGAATTCCCTGAAACCATGAGCCAAATAAACTACTTCCTCCTCTACGTTGTGGGTATCTGGTTCCAGCACTGGGAAAATTGATTACTACAGTAGCATCACAGGAAATGTGGGTTGCAGTAGGAAAGGGGAGGGCTCTTCTTCAAACAGGCGTTCAGAGATGGAGGGTCTTCCTCGGTGAGTCTCCATCTGTGTTCCATCCTGATCTCTCTGAAATTGTCCACCAAGTCTGCATCTGTCCAGAAGATGAAGGAAGAAACAGGAAGTGCAGGACCCCACGGGAGCTTTGAATGATCCAGCCTTGGAAGCAGTCTCAAGGTCCATGGACTAGAGTTCATATGTAGAGGCCCATCTAACTACCAGGGGCTTAGGACAGGTGACCTCCCTGTGTGCCCAGGAGAAAGGGCAAATGGATGTTGGTGATTTTAATCAACGTTTGATGTTTTCTATCATAATCACCTTGATTTCTCATAGCACAATGCAATTTCCTTTTAGTATTACTTTATTTTTAAATTTTTGTACATACTAATGAGGTGCAATGTGATATCTTGATTCATGCACATTTTAAGTAATGATCAAATCAAGGTAATTAGCATATCCATCACCTTAAATTTTTATCATTTCTTTATGATGAGCACCTTCAAAATCCTCCAACTATTTGGAAATATAAAATGTATGATTATTAATTATACTCACCTTGCTGGGCCATAGAGCACCAGAGCTTATTTCCTGGCTAACTGTGACCTCGCTCCTTTTCTCTGCATCCTACTTCCCCTACTCTCCCAAGTCTCTGGCAACCAATTTCTACTCTCAGTTTCTACGAGATTATCTTTCCTAGGCTCTGACAAATGCAGTCATGCAGTGTTTGCCTGCCTGTGCCTGTCTCTCTCTCTGATCAGCATGTCTCCCAGGTCCACACACTCCTGTGTTGGAAATGATGGGGCATGGCGTGTATTGACCACATTGTCCTTATGCATTTATCCACCAATGGCCATGTCAGTTGGCTCTATGTCTTGGCTACTGTGGCTCATGCTACAACAAATATGAATGGGGTTTCATTTCTTTTGGAGATATATCTAGTACTGGGATTGCTAGATTATAGGATAGTTTTACTTCTAGTGTTTTAAAGAATCCCTACACTCTTTTTCCTTAGTGGGTGCAATTGTTGACATTCTCACCAGTAGGGTGTAAGAGTTCTCTTGGTATCTTAGTGCTTTCAACACATTTATTCTAATGACCTAGGGCAACTTCCCTTTTAAGGTTATCCTGTGTGGATTTTGGGGCCTTTTGTCAAAGACCAAATAGCTAGATGTGCTTCTATTGTGTTTCATTGATCCATGTGCTTGTTATTGTGCCAATACCATGGTGTTTTAGTCACTGTAGCTTTACCGTACATCAAGCTTTTGTGACCCAGGATTGCTTTTGCTATCCAGGGTCTCTTCTGGTCCATATAAATTTTAGGATTATTTTCTCTAGCTCTGTGAGAAATAATTCAGATACACAAGCTCAAATATCACATGGTTTCTCTTATATGAGAAACACAAATAAAGAATAAAATAGAAGAGAGAGAAATTGGAAATAGAAGTTCAAATACTTCCCCAAATTACAAATTCCATATAGAATGTGCTATTATCCATGTCTTTTTTGTAAGACTCTTTGAGGTTTATGTCTTGTCCTCTGAATAACTACTTTGAAGATAATGATAAACAGTGTAATGAATATTGTTATTTTCTCATTATTTGATTCTGAAATTTTGTTTTATTGTTTCATAAAGAGAAAAATTTAAAAAGAATCATCATGAAGTGCTGCCTTCAAGATGGTATCCTGAGGTCCTGTGGCTTTTCTCTTCTGCTTGATTATACGCATCTTGGGCCATTTCAAGTTCTGGGAACACTTCTTACCCACAATGGGATCATACCTTTCTCAGGGCCATATAAACTCACCTTACTCCGAGTATTCAGTTTTCTCACTTGGGTCCTGCTTTTCTGTTTTTTTAAAATTCTCCCTTTAGGTCATCTTTGTTCAACATTTATTTAGTCAATGTTTCCCTAAATGCTTGATTTTATTTCAGGGGCGACAGAAATCTTGCACACCAGAAATTTTGAATAAATAAAACACAGGTTTTATGCTTGAAAAAAATCCCACTTTCTGAGGCTCACACAGTGCCAAGTAGTGAGACAAGTGATTAGAAATGAGACACACACTTGTGATAATAAATACGAGCATTCAGGATAAGGGGGACTCAGGGAGAACGAAAGCAACCGTGCTTGGGGGCGGTTTCAAAGGAGAAGCAATTCTTCAGATCAGTTTTGCAGAAGTAATGACTCCCAGTGTGAACACATTCTAGACTGAAGCCAAATTATGTTTTCACCCCAGGACAAGATAATGATGAGGGTTTCAGGTTGGCTGTTGCTTTAGGACTAAGACAGGAGGGGAGGGGAGGAGAGAAATTTGAATCCAGAGTTTGGACCTGGATTGGAAAATCTGAATTACACACAAAGGAGTCCAGATTCTTGCCTCACAGCCCCAGGGGAGTGGCGGGTGAGCAATTGCTCAAATCCAAGTTTTCCAGATTTGCTTTCTGGTCGCAATACCTGCCCATCTATTCTTGTTTCTCTCTTTACTTAAAAAACAAGGGAAAATTTTACTTTGGGACATTACCTGGAAATACTCACTGATCCATCTGCTGTTGCCTTTCTTCCCTTCACTCCTCCTCCTTCTGCTCCCCTTAATCATTCTTTGCTTTCTGCTTCCTTTCTTGCAGTACTAAAGCTTGAACCCAGGACTTGGCATGTGCTCTACCAATGGACTACATCGACATTCTCATTTTTTACATAGTACATTTTAATTTCACTTTGATACTGGGTCTAACTAAGTCACCCAGGCCACCCTTGAACCTGGAATCCTCCTGCTTCAGCTTCCCAAGTAGCTTTCCCTGGCCATTTTAAAAGTATTCATGTTATGTCAAGACCCAAGTCTACGTACTTAGAGATTTGTATGAAGTCACTGCCTTCAAGGAGCTCCCACTCTAAATAAACAGACAGTTACGGCCACGTGTACACGACTAGACTGTTACTCAGTGATGCTAGGAGAATCGAGTTCCCTGATCAGAGACAGGTATACTAGATGCCAGGCTTTATGAATTAAACTAAAATTTCAAAGGAGTCATTGCTTCTGCACATCCCCCATGGCGGAGTCTTATTTCGAAGAGATCCTAATTGCCCGATCCCCCTAGAGAAAGAGTGCAGACTCTATTCGCACGAGACCACTCGGTACTCTGAATTAATGGAGTGGTAAATGACAGAATATGTGATAGTCCACTACAGCCAGGAGAGAATCTTTCTGGCCAGGGTCTTTCTAGTCTGGCGTTTCTAAAATCATTGGCCATTACACAGTGCACTGTCTTTGGGATCTCTGCCAACCACGTAGATTCAAAAGAATGGTGTGGAGGGACGAGTCCATGCTTTCAGCAGCAGGAAGACTCCACCAGAGCCCGCAGAAGTGACAGTTTATCATCCTGCCCCTGCCACATAAACCATTCCCGGGTTCACAGCCACCTCTCAGAAGCAATGACACTAAGCTTTTACGGTCTCGGGCGTGCACTGCTGGCCGTGTCCTTGTGGTTAGCCAGGCACTGGTTTTGCAATTAAAGGCTAAATGAGCCTGCAAGGAAACCATAAGTCTGACCTTGGAGGGGCTCATGTTCTCGACCTCTCTGAGTCATCAATGAGTTTATGAGCCAGGTGAGGGATTCTGCAGACCAGATGACATGCACCGATTCCTTAGAATGTGACTCTGGGGAAAAAGGAAAAGAAAAATGCTTATTTCTCATCTTCATTTCTGGAAGCAGTCTTCCAGAGACCTTCAATTTTTTATGCCATGTCTCTTTCATTAATTCTATATTCAATTTTTTTTCTATACTGGGGATTAAACCTAGGGTCTTTGCACTGAGTTACAACTCCAGCCTTTTTTCATTTTTTATTTTTTCAGACAGTGTCTCACTAAGTTGCTAAATTTTCTAAGCTAGCCTGAAACTTGCAACCCTCCTGCCTCAGCCTCCCCAGTTGTTAGAATTACAGACATGCACTACTACACCTGGCTGATGTGTTCTTTTCTTTTTTTTTTTTTTTTTCTACTTTCTGGTTTATCCTCAGACAACACACATTTTTATTTGGCTCATATTCTGCCCCTTGTAATTTGCCCTGAAAAGAAAATCTGGATTGGAGAGCATTGGTATGTGGTCATTCTGGAACACCATGGGGGCTGGCTGAGGTTCTGTTTACTCTTTGTGTTAACAAGTGGAGGCTGTCAGAGCTATGTGAACTCCTTTCTTAGGGTCCTAATTGTCTTGGCAGAATGTGGATCTCCTAATTCTATTTTGAAGAAGAGTCTTTGTCCACAGCTTTCCTTCAGCTAACTAATTTTGGAAATTGTTTCCTTTTGCATTGTGCTAACTTCTTGATGACTCATCCTTTTACCCTGCTCTTAGTGGACAGCCTGGTTATTATATCATGAATATTGACATATTGCAGTCACTTATGGTTTAAATTTAAAACATTCCCTCAAATTCCCATGTGTGTGGAAGGTGACTGGGTCACGGTGTGCTGTGCTCATCAGTAGATTTGTCGTGAATGAGCTCACGGCTCTAGGAGGTGGCACTGGCTGGAGGTGATCACTGGGGTGAGGCGTGGAAGGGTGCATTCTTGTCCCTGGCTTCTCCCTTCTGGGCTTCCTGGCTGCCGTGGGGCGAGCATCTTTTCCTCTGCCTTGATGCTTCTGCCTTGGAGCTGGCCAACCGTGGACTGAAACAATGAGTCAAAATAAAACCTCTTGTCCTTTAAATGATAGGTAAAAGTGACTGAGATACAGTCCAGTGGTACTTACTATTTTTACTGCTTCCGTACTCTTGCTAGGGTTTTGGAGCTCATTAACTTCTTTGTCCACACTCCTGCCTTGAATAATAGTGAATACCAGTTCTCAGGGCACTCTACTTTCTTTTCTTTCCTTTTATTTCTTTCAGAGAGAGTCTCACTGTGTAGGCCAAGCTGTACTGGAACTTGCTGCAATCCTCCTGCCTCAGCCTCCCAAGTGCTGGGATTACAGGCGTGCGCCACCACACCTGGCTCCAACTCTTGGCTTCGTGCAGTAATCTCCTCACTTATCTCCCTGCACCTGGGCCCCTCATTCCCTTAAAGGATCCATGAATCCAACAAGAGCTATTCTCTTTCTCATGGGTGATAAATTTTCTCTGCTTTTATTCACAGAAAACTTCTTTATTTCATCTTCATGTTTCATGAACATTTTTGCTGCATATGAAATTCTAGGTTGTCACACACTTTCTTTACACATGTGCAGCTTGAACTCTCCTGAGTTCCTGAATATGTGCATTGCTGTCTTTCAGCATTTCTTTTTCTTTGAGACAGGGTCTCATTACGTAATGAGACTGACCTAGAACTCACTGAGTAGGCCAGGCTGGTCTCCAACTCACGGTGATCCTCCTGCCTCAGCCTCCCGAGTGCTGGGATTACAGGAGTGCACCAACACTCCCGGCTTCTTTCAGCACTTTTGGAAAATTCTTCAAATACTGCTGACCTCAAATACTCAAATACTGTTCCTTGTGTTCCTTCTAAGACTCCAATTAGGTAAAAATGTCTAAGCATGTTCCACGCATCTCTTTTGTTCTTAATCTGCCTTGTAAAATTTTCTCTGGTTGGTTGTTCCATCCTTTTTTTTTTTTCCTTTTCCATTCTCTATCATATTTGTGTGTTTCTGTCAGCCTGCCCTACAGACTATCTCTGCATTCTGTGTTGTCTAATCTGTTGCAAACCTATCTACTGGATTCCTAGTTTAACATATTGCATTTTTTTCCATCCTAAAATGATCATTTGATCGATCCATTATAGATTCTATTTTTTTCTGGTGAAACCATAGTTTTAATTATTTTGATACGTTTTTCACTACTTTCCTAAAAATTACTCCAGGACTGTTTTAGAGCCTTTGTCTGTTACTTGCAATATTGAAGATCAGCTGAAGGTTTGATTGCTTTCAAGAGCTGTGTTGTTTTCCCCTTTGATCTCATTCAGAGCCCCCAGCATACCAGGATGGGGACCTGTTGGTTCACTCCTTTTCTATGGCTTTCCTTCCTCTGGGAATTTAGGAGATTCAGTGAAGTAACACTATTGAGTCCACATCAGTAACTCTCTGATAGTTCAAATCATGCAGGATTTTGCAGCTTCTTTAGTTTTCTGTTGTCATTTTTAGAGGGGACATGCAACCGATTACCTCTCACGCTCCATTGTTCTCTTAATACTTCATGTGGCTGCTCCATTATTCTACCTCTCATGGTCACTGTGACCATGGAGAAGAGCCAGAAACTACAGGGCACCAGATCCAGCAGCTAAGATGGATGAGGACACAGTGGCAGCTTTTTACGAGCTGCCTGTTGTAGTCAGGGTTTACAGGGGAATATAACATTTAATAATTTGTAGGGTTTATGGGATTATTTTACAATAGGCACCCAAAAAGTCAAATGCAGAGGAGTGCAAGAGATTAGCCCCACATTACAGAACCAAAGAATCAGGCCATGGACATGGACCCCACGGCAATGCCCCACACAAGTCCAGGTGAAGGTTTAGAGTTCAAGGCAGTGTCCTCCACCTGTCCAGGCAGTGGCCCAGAGTCCACGGCAATGTCTCCTGCTTGTCAGTATTGAGGATCTGTGCCCGGTAGGCCCAAAGGCCAGTGGGGGAAGTCACAAAACCTGCACCGGTGGGGTGAAGGATTTGTGCTACCAAGCTGAGGGATCCATATTGGAGCCAGAAAGTGATGCTCAAGGTAAAGATCAGCACTCCCCTGAGTAGAACAGCAGCCATTCCCAGTGATAGTGAGTCCCTGAGTTCCTCCTCTGATGAGAACAGCCACGTTCAGCCAAGTTTGCATCAGAAAAACAATCCACAGCAAGCTTCTCCTAGAAAGTCAACAGCCCCTGATCTTTCACTCCAGTTTTCTTTTTATGCTGTTGGCAATAATCCTCAGGTGGGCCTTCCATAACCAGACCACAGAGATTCAGTTCAGCTGGGCATTCCAAGTTGGCCATTTGTTAATCCAGCACCCTGCTTTTCTACTGGATGGCACTTGGCAGAAGTGGTCACTGTGTTCTTTGTCCTTCCTAGCGAAGACTCTCAGGAAAGAGGAGTCTAGAGTTGCTGCAGAAAGTAACAAGAATGATGGGATGAGTGTGTTCAAAGTGAGAGGGAGAGTCTTGAGGAGGGTTCATGGCAATGAACTACAAGAGTTTTTAAAAATTTAAGCATTCTCCGTGTATTTTGATTATGCCTTGTACACTGCGGTAGCAACTCTTTACCACACTGTATCCACAGAGGACTTCAAATGTGGCCAATGTGATATAACAACCGAATTTCTGATTATTCAATTTTAAATTAAGAGAACTTTTGGTTGGCAGCTACCATATTGAACAGTCCATGTCTCAACTCCAAGTTAGTGTCCTTGTTCATATTAAACACACAATCCATTGTCAAGGATTCAGCTGAGGAACAATTTTTTTTGTACTGAAAATGAAATCAAGCTTCTCTGGGCACTCAAGCTTGGTTTCCCACAGTTTCACTGCATTTCATCACCAGATGTGCCAGGAAATCCTAGATCTCTACTTTCAAGGACTCGGGTGTGGTCAGCCTGTGCCGCTCAGGGTGACCAGGGTAATAGAGAACTTGTTGCAAAGCCAGGAGTCAGTAACACAGCCCTGGAACCAAGGAGGAGGGCTCCACAGAGAGGAAGCGCACAGATTCTGCCTTTGAATTAATGCCGTTCGGACAGAAACACCGTCTTCAACTGCAAAATAGAGCCCGACACTGGAGGTTACCATATTTCACATTCGCTGCCTTATGCTTCTTATCAGAGTTGTTACCTTTGTGTATTTGGAGGCTAAATAAGAATGGAAGTGCGTAAGAAGTGGATTTCTTCATACACCTTGTAACTGACTTCCTAGATCAGGAAGCTGCCAGAATGCTTCTGAATTTGTATCATTATTGCCACTGCTCCACAAATAAGATAACTGTAATTTAGAGGTGAAATTGCTCGTGCTAATCACATCTTTATCATTTGTTTTTCCAGATTTGATGCTGGTTTTCAACAGCACCATTCTTACTATCGGTCCAGTACCCTCAGGACTCTGTGATTCTTTCCAAACTGGAGATGGTGCAGGAGAAGAGGTGGCCAGACGCACCTGGGGACAGACCACAGCCAGGTGGTGGGCACCCGTGGTAGGGAAGGAAAGAGCCGTGTGTTTGGGCAACTCCTGACCCCCTCAGGGGCACCAAACAACACCTCTGACCTCAGTTCCAAGGTCATTTCCATGCTTTAATGTCCTCTCCTCCTTGCCCTTAGTCTTTCTTCCGTGCTGAAAATATTTCAACCCAAGCCATAGCAGGCAGCATGGATATAGTACTTTGTATAAAGCCATGGGGAAGTGTGCCTTAATTCTCATGCAGTACCTATAACCATCCTGGATTATCTTCTGTCAAACGTTGCTCTGCAACCCCTCTAAAATGTACAATATGCTTTTCAGGGTTGCAAATACCAGACAGGGTGAACTTTGCATATCTAAACAGAAATTCGTTTCTATTCTCATAACTCAACCTTAAAAGAAGAATGGAAATCCTGCCCAAAACTTACAGCACAACACATGAAAACTTAATTATAAAACAGCAGGGAGGAGATTAGAACAATATGTTGGACCAAGTGTGCACACCACTTCCTTTCTGGTCCCACATCCCTAGGAATGACAGAAAGAAATAGAAACATCTAAAAATACATAAAATCATACCAGTGCTAGCAACCAAGGAAGAGTGCCATTTTCTAACAGAAATTCCTAAAACACAGATTTCTATAGTTAGACAGGGATTTTCCAACAAAATAGACATGTAAGTTTAAACTAACAATTTAAGAAAATTAAATGCAAGACAGAAACCAAACTCAAAACTGAAAAGTCATGTTCAAACATAAGAATTGATGTTTAAAAAAGGGAGGAGGAATTGTATTAATCGATACAGTGTTACCTCAGTTCACAAACTTAATTTGGTCCACAATTCTGGGGAAGATGGTCCCAGTCATGTTGGGCAACCAATTCAGAATTTGCAAAGGGAAGCAAAAGTTTGCCGAGTGCTTCTGTTTGCAAATTGAATTGTTCACAAGCAGAAACATCTGTGAACTGAGGTATTACTATAATTTCAGATCTACGAGAGACAAAAATTAGACTTTGAAGGAAAAGAATCATTTGGAGATTTTGAATGTTGAAAACATGACCTTTAAACAAAAATAATTAGAGCAGAAAAGTAGTAGGAGATTTTTTGAGAGAAAACAAGCAGACTGGGGACTTTGGGCAGTGCAATTCTCCAGGGTGCAGTATAAAAGGAACTAAGAGACGTGAAAATATAAAGAAATTTAGACACAAGAAGGATACGGTTCTTTCCACTCCACCAGTACAAAATGCAGCAGAAGAAACAGGGTAGGGGGGGAAACAATTATCTTTTCTTTGCAGAATTAAAGACAAATAAAAGTGCCAAGCAGGAAGAATGGCAACAAATATTCAAATGGTCACAGCATGGTACAATCTGAGTGTGAATCTAAGAGTTAAAGCTCAAGTTTCTAATCAGTCATTAAGGCTGCTGTCATAGGTAAGCCATCCTTGACTTGCTTCAAGTTCATGGGGTTTAGGTTTAAAATTCTAAGAAATTGAATGAGGAACATAGTTTTATTTTCAATAAATCCATCCAGCATTCATAAATGGAATCAAAATAAGTATGCTTTAAGTACCTAAGACCCTCCATGTACATAGTATTCTCAGACTATTTCTGGCAATGTTGGTCAAAGCCAGATCCTGGAAAATTACAAATTAAATTCATAAAACAGGAATATTTGGATATAAGAAAGAATAGTGACAACCAGGGGTGGTGGCACGTGCCTGTAATCCTAGCACTTGGGAGGCTGAAGCAGGAGGATTGCCATGTGTTCAGGGCCAGCCTGGGCTACACACAGTGAGTTCAAGACCATCCTGGACTGACTATATTGTGAGATCCTGTATCAAGAAGCAAAACAAGACAAAACAAACAATAAACAAACAAATGAAAAGAAGTGAAAACAAAAAGGAATGCAACAGTTATAGGTGGTTTACAGAAGAAAATTAAAGGCACCATGGAGAGATGACTATTTCTACACAGGAAGGTGCAAGCACAGAAATGGGAGTTGATATTTTAGAAAACACATGCATAGTGGAAGAATCCTTTTGGATTTATGTCTTGCATTCTGAGTAATTACTTTGAAGATAATAATACACCGTACAATAACTACTAATATTCTCTTATTATGTGACTGAAGTTTTGTTTTATTTTTCATAAAATTAAATAAATTATAAAAAGATGATACAAGTCAGAGCACCGGCTGTGATAAAAGCTTAAGGTATGTTTTTAAATTGAAAGGAATCATTACAGTGAAAGACGCATTGCCACGAATACCCTTCAAAATGCTCCCCCTTATTTGGAAACACTCATCCCATCATCCTTGTTACTTTTGGCAGCAGCTCTGGCCTCTGCTTTCCTTTATGAAGGGTCTTTATGAAGTGTGATAAAAAAAATGGTAAATGTGGCTGCAGAGGGCCATCCAATAGAAACACAGTTCATAACAATAGAAGCTGTGTCCTCCTCCACCTTAGTCACGGGACCTGGCACCGTGTGACTTCCGGCTCTTCCCCAAAGTCCCAATGGAGACTTTTTGAATCAACTCAGAACATCGAGGCAGCCAGGACAGCGCAGGGAAAGACCTGCAGGAGAGAGGACTCCAGAACTGCTGCAGGAAGTGGTGAGGACGATGGGATGGGTGTGTTCAAAGTGAGGGGAGGGTTTTAAGGGACATTACGGGCATTGAGTCTTTCACTCTAATAAATTTTTATTTGAATATTCATGATATGGTTTTACCACATTTCATGTTAGAATAAGTTGTTAGTAGAGGGATAATGGGAATGGAGAATAAAGATGAGAGGGAAAAATTACATAAAACCAGAGAGTATACTTCACAGGATGAACAGGAATGAGGGATGACTTTCATTCACTCAAAGCTCTTTACCCGGAAAAAACAGTTTGAAGGAGTATATGGTTTTATGAACATACACAGATTTAAAAAGTGTCAGTTTGAAAGTGTATATTATCAATACATAATACCACCTATGAAATCTATTATGAAATCTGTGTATCTAGAGGAATCAAATAGCTCCAAGTAAGAAAAGGAGGGAGAGGCAATGATAGGGAGAGAAAGGGAGAGAGAGAGAGAGAGAGAGAGAGAGAGAGAGAGAGAGAGAAATTTTGAAGCCAAGTAATAATGTTAATGAGCATTGCTCTCTAAAGCAAAAGCTATTACTAATTCCTAAAATGTAGTTTTATTATAGGCTTGATGAGAAAACATTTGAATGTAATGGAGCTCTTCAAAATTTACATTATATCAAATCTCCTATTAAATTATATAAATTAAATGAACTGGGGAACATGTCATCTATGTTGAGAAAACGGAGAATCCCCACCCAACTCCATATTTATACATTCCCAAAATAGAAACATGTAAAAAAACTTATAATTTTAGAATTAAACATCAGAGGCAATATTGATACTGTCAGGTTTGTGAATGTGAACCATGAAGAAGTGATTTGTAATTTTAATCTAAATTAAACATTTAAAATTCTAGTTTTAAAAAAAGAGAAAGAAAAAAGAAGTTTAAAAACTAGGGGAAAAAAAAACCGCATCTCCGATATATGGAAAAACCTTATTATCCTGCAGAGTTTTTTTCAAAAATTTCATACATTATTTTTCTTTCTAGAAATAAAAATCTTTCCAAAATAAAAATGTACCAAGGAAATGGAAAAGCAGGGTAAAGAAGAACAGATGTTTTGGAGACATGTGGGAAGATGTGCAAACTCACTCGTGATCAGGTAGATGAACATGAAAATCACAATTAGACACAAGTTTATGCTCAACAGATTGTCAAAAACAAACACAAACAGCCATCTTGGGAAGCACTGATGGGGATACGAGACATAAAAGAAAACCCAGGAATATCGGTGGTTTGAGGATTTTCCCCAAATTCCACTTACAGTTCTTTTTGGTGATGCGAGAAAGACAGAAGGAACTTTATAAAATGTTCCTAAAATTCATACGGAATTTAATAAAACTGTGATTGAAGAAAATGCTGTGGAAAGAATTTTGCTTGTGGGTATTAAAAGACCAAAAAGTTATAATAACATGCTATTTATGCTTGAATATAAATAATAAACAGATTCATAAGAAGAACAGAAAACCCAGAAATACATCCTAGAATATTATAATAATATAACTGAGGTAAGAGACAGTATTTTAATTGGGTTGAAAAATATGGCTAGTTTAATAAACTGAACAACTGCTACAGTGGCTATTTACTGGGAAGATACTTTAAAAATCAAACCGGAAAAAATAAAGTTTTAAATGTCAATAAAATAGTTTTCTATATGTACAACCTAAATGCTGTAAGAACATTGTAATAATGACCTAAAATTGGATGCTAAAAAAATAAGGAAAAGTTTGTGCACACTTCAAATTAAATCATATGGCAGCAACTAACATAAAGTAGGTGAACTGATATCCTCAAATTGTGGAAAATTGAAATGGTGTCAGATGAGAAGTTAATTTCCATAAAACATAAGAAAAGAACAAAAAGGTAGATGCAAAAAAATTTTTAGGTAATCCTAGAAGTGCGAAATCCAATTGTGAAGGGTTGTGTTTTAAAAGCACTCACCTCTCTGAAGCGTGTGCAGTGTTTATTAGATTTATCCCTAATTATTACAAATTTTTTTTTCTTTTTCAGTACTGGGGATTGAACCCAGAGCCTCGGAACTGAGCTATGTCTCCAGACATTTGCTTGTTTTTATTTCATTTTTTATTTTGAGACGGGTTAGGCTCATACCTTCAGGCCCCCTGCCTCAGTCTCTGATTGTGCTGGGACTACTGTCTATTAAGTATTTGATACTTTGGATGTCATTTTAAATCCCATAAGCACTGTAAAGTTAAAAATGAGACTTTTCATCTGGAAAGGCTTTAAAGTTGCAAATCAGTATATAGAACTTAGTTTTGAATACGTCAAGCTGGTTTTGATGGAAAATTTGACATTTTCTCCTTATTACTGACAATTCAGTGACGAATAGATTCTAAGTGCCTAGATAACATAGGGAAATTTATTCAAGAGGAAGACAAATCTTTTCTGCTATGCCCCCAAAATACTCTTGGCTTGGTTTTGTTTGCCCAGTAATTTTCTTGCATCCAGCCTGGCTGCAGAGTTGAATTAACATTATTGGAAAAGAAAAGTGCTCCTTTCTCTCCATCCCAAAATATCTGCCATGTGAAGTATGCCTGCAGGTGGACAAGCCCTACCTGCACCGGAACTCTGTGTCTCATTTGTAGAGAGAAAGTGGCAAGAAGTGGATATGGATTTTGTAAGATGTGAGTGGGTGTCAGATGCTTGTGCGAGCTGTGTAGCTCTTTAGAGGCTGAGACATGGAAAACAATATTTTTCTAGCAGATGCTGGTGAGTCTTCTTTTAATAAAACATCTGTGTAGAGCAGAATACTTTCAGTGTCCAGGAAGGTTTAGCTGTCTGCACAAGAAACAAATCCAGACATAATCAGGAGAAAGAATCAGTAGGGAAGCTTTGTATTTTTATTAAACTATGAAATCTTCTATTAAACTTTTCTAATCTTTAAGCAGAGGTCTCTCTAAACCTAGGCCCTTCTCTAACCATGCAGGAAATTTATCTTAAAACAACGACAATGACAATTACGACCACCACCTTCCCCAGATGGCTTGTCTGATGAAACACACCTGTAATCCCAGCACTCTGGGAGGCTAAAGGCAGGAAAAAATTGTAAATTTGAATCCATCCCCGGCAATTTAATGACTTAGCAAGGCCCTGTCTCAAGATTTACAAAATGATTTTAAAAGGGCTGTGGGTGTAGCTCAGTGTGGAGGTCCAATCCCACCACCCATGTGTACACACACACACACACACACACACACACATGCATAGCTTAGTGCCAGCTGTTCTTTACTGAAGTAGAAATCAAAACAAAACCAAAAAAAACCATAATCATTCCGTTTAGAATATCCAACAGCTCAACACCTTCGAGTCCACCGATCCATTGGCGGTCTTCTCCAATAACTGCCATGATCAGTAACCTAGGGTTCCTCACACACAGCCCCGCACTGGTGCCACCCCAGCAGGAACAAGGATTTGCAGAATGATTCTGAAGAAAACAAATTGCTTCATTTATACCTGATACATGGGAGCAAAAGTCATGCCAGCTCAAGCTATAAATAGACATTTTAAAAGACAGAATTGTTACCTGCAACTAGAAGTGTTTGGGCTCTTAGGTGCCAGGTGAATGGGATGATTCAATTAAAGCACATTGTTTTAACTCTGAAAATCACTCCTCTTCTCCCCAGCATTGCAGGAAAGTCTATTCCCGCTGTTTTCCTGCCTTTGTGGAATGCATTGTGGCATTATACTGGATCTCCCGGTGGGTTTAAAAACTACTACAGAAGGGTCCCGGGAACATGGGCAGACACAGAAATGCCTAGACATTTCCTCTTTCTATTTTATGTAGTAGTACTTATGAAACCACTCAAAAAGAAGAGAGAGGTGTGGGATCCTTTGTAAAACCTGAAATGAAACAGCAAAATCATGTCATTTCGATTCTGGAAGACATTTAACAGCTTTCTGCACCAGCAAGCAGAATTCAACAACTGTGATTAGTGAACCAGAATTCCTAAAGCGACTCGCCGATGTTGTATTGATGTACGGTTTATTACCGCAGCGGTATACGTAATAAACAAATGATACATATATAAAGGCAGTAACATGATAAGCCTGTTTCCAAGGTGGGTGTCATAGTGCACACTTATAATGCCAGCCTTCCAGTAGGCTGAGGCAGGAGGATTGCAATTTGAGCCCAGCCTGAGCATCTTAGTGACTTAGCCAGACTGAATCTCAAAATAAAAAGGGCTGGAGAGGTAGCTAGGTGTGAAGGCCCTGGGTTCAGGCTCTAGTACTTTGGGGGATGAGGGGGACAGAAATCTTGTTTTTGTTCGCCTAAATACTCCTTTGAATTCGACGGCAGTGGGAACCAGTCTCCCTCCACGCCATGGCTTGGGGGTCCTCAATGTTTCCAAAGTGTTTCCCAGTCATCTGTGTGAAGCTGGGGAATAGGAAAGGGCCTGGAGAGTTACAGACAGCTGGCTTTTGTGGGCCGAGATGGAGGAGGCACACGGAATGCAGGCACTTGGCTTCACCTGTGTGCTCAGGGAGGAGAGGCCGCGGTCCCACCACCCCAGAGAAGACAGCATTTGTCAGGGCTCCATCTCCCCTCTTCCGGGGGAAGTACAAAGCGTGGTGCCTGCAGGCCTGGTCTTCAGCTCTCCCTTACCAGGCACCCTCTCTCCAGGACGGGCCACCAGAAGTGGGACTTGCCACTGTCCACCGGAGCCAGGGCCTCTGTGCTGAGTAACAGCCACTGTAGCCTCGGGCTCATGGGCTGTGGAAGTCAACTTTATCCAGCCTGCTCCTCTGGAGAGCGGTTTCCCATGGTGCTTTCACTTTCAAACCCCTGTGCATTCAGCCCTGTGGAGTTCCCTTCCATTTCTTCCGAAGGGTAAACTATGATTCCGGTAAGATCTATAAATTCTGATGAGAAACAATCTGGGGCCTTGATGCGGGAATATCATTGATAGTAAAATTAGACAAAGGTAGGGGTGAGGATATTGCATTCAATGTACACGTGTCTATAAAAGAAAGAAAGCTGAAGGATAGTAAAAAGATTCCTTTAAATACAGCAGTGTCCAAAAGCAAAGTGGACCTCACATATCAGGCTCTTTGCCACTGCCCCTGCGTGTCTGATGTACTTGGTGCTGCAAGGAAAACCTCAGCTTTGCATAAATTAAAAAGGCAAAAGAGAGTTTTTAATTTGTATGGTGAGAAAAATTTTAAGTTTAAGCAGGGAGGAGATCGGAATTATTACAGCAAGAAGAGAAAAAAAATGAGCAGAGAGAGAGAGAGACAGAGGGAGAAGGATTACAGGAGACCTAGCTCTCAGTGGGATCAGAAAAATAACATGAGAGGTAAGCTGGTGTTTGTGTGTGTGTGTGTGTTTAAGCAAGGATGTCAGAACCCCCAAATAAAACTAGAGAACAACAGGAAAGAAAAAGAAAAAGGAGAAGATGGGGGAGGAAGAGGAGCAAGAGGAGGAAAAGAGCCAAAATATGCAAAACTCCATAAAAGGGAGTTGAGTGTTGGTGCCTTTGACTAGCTGGATATAAATAGAACATAGAATTTGGAAAGTTTGTGGAACATCTTATAATAACAATGAGCATCCCTTTTAAAATGGTGTGTTTATCTTGCAAGTTTAAGAGGAAATAAAATATTGGCCAGAGTACCTACCAAAAGGAGTAGTGAAGTGCGATGTACTTCTACATTTTCTCATAAATATTTTAGCACAAAATGGGACTTCCACTAAAAAAAATCGCAACGGAGAAACAGCTTAATAATTGATGATTTGTTCCTTGAATAAAATATTATGTAGCTATTAAAATGAACATGGAGGACACCACAGCAACAACTGAAATTGGTTTCTGTAAGAGTAATGAAAAAAGCAAGTGTCACAATGATGAATGTGCTATGATCTTAACTCTATAGAAAATATATACATGTGTGTGGAAGGAGGAAGAATGGAAACACTGGGAAAGATGTTGCACATTGAAGGTCATTGGGTGGAGGGGATATTTATGTAAATGGTTTACATTGTTGTTTCAATAAGAGATGAAGGAGCAAAAATAAAAACTGCCCAGCTTGTCTCAGTGTTCGACAGTCCCGGCAGTCTGAAAAGCTGAGGGTCACAAATTTGAGCCTGGGTTTCTTCTCATGCTGGAATTGATGAAAAAGATAACTTATGCCCCTTGGTCTCAACTTCCTCCTGCATCAACCTAACATGATGGGCAAGAACAAAGTGGGGCATTGCATTTTTTACAGAAGAACGTACCATGAAAACCTGGATCGATGGTGCACACCTGTAATCCCAGCGTCCTTGGAGGCTGAGGTAGGGGCATTGCAAGTTTGAGTCTATCCTGGGCAACTCAGTGAATTAGCGAGACCTTGTCTCAAAAACAGGCTGAGGATGGAGCTAAAGGTCCTGAGTCCACTTCCTCATACCATTAAAAAAAGTAAAAAGAAAAGAAAGGAAAGGGGGAAAGAAGAAAATAAATAAAGAGAAGAGAAGAAGAAACAGTGAACCCCAGAGACAGACTCAGGTGGGGCTGCCACCTCTAACAGGAGGACTGAGATGGCACAGAGCTGTCTACACCTTGGCAGATGGTCCTCACTTTCCTCCGTTCCTGTTTCCCTTCTTCGCCCTCCTCCTCCTCTTCTCTGCCTTTGTCTCTCCTTGTCTCTCCTCTCTCTTACGCACAACTCTGTTGTCTTTCCTGTCTCTCTTGGCTTCTGGAAGCACAGTGCTCTTCCTTGCTCTTGACAAACCATCTTTCAATACCCACCCCCGGAACACCTCGCTATGTCCTTCTAGAGCGCTTTTTGTTGCCATCTTTTATGGAACATAAAATTATGCTAAGGTGACCTGTGCGTCATTTCAGCTTTTGCAATTCGATAGAAAGATCAACTGCGTAAGGAAATCTTCATGATAAGACGCTGCTGTTCACGTTAACTACGTGAAAATTCTTGAAGTTTCAAAGCTCTTTTTACCAACGTCCATTTTATCATTTACAATGAAATATTTTTAAGTCGTCTTATTTACTTTTAACCCCGTCACAATAAAATAGTTCATTAGAATGAATGTAACTGTACTGTATACCTAAAATGTACCAATAGACCCAATTAAAACTAAAAAAATAGTTCAATAGAATAGACTTTATTACAAACATTATTTTTCAAATGAAGAAAGTGAGGTATAGATATATTATCAAACATATTTAAGACCATGCTACAAATTGATTGTCAATTTGTCTGAATTAAGAGATGCCTAGTGGATTAGGAAAGCACAGTTGTGGGTGTGTCTGTGGGTAGTCTCAGGGATGATTGGCATGCAGCTCAGCTACTAGAGAGGAAAGACCCACCCTGATTAGGGTGGCACCATCCAATAGGCTGGCAGCTCAGTTGGAATGAAAGAGGAAGAAGGAGGAAGTCAGTCTGTATTTGAAAAGCTCTATTCTGCTTGAGCAGGTTCAGCCATTGCTGCCGCCATTGCCTGTGGACATCAGAGTGAAGTTGCTTCAGTCTTTCAGCGATGATTCACACTGGTGACTCCACAGAGAGCTTCAAGGCCTTCAGCCGTGGACTGGCCCTGCATCCTTGATCCCTCTTGTTCTGTGGCCTCCAACTTCTTGCACTGGGCATCTCCTGGATCCTCCAGCTCTCCAGCTTGAAGATGACCGCTGGACTCTCCCTCCTCTGATTCTCTACATAGTGAATCCCCTAGCATAATTAAATATATATTTTCTATTAATTCGGTTCCTCTGTGGAGCCTTAACCAATAATATCAATCATCCAAACACCAGGAGAACTAGGAAGGGAATTCAGGACCATCTGAAGCCTAGTCCTAAACTTCCTGGAGGATATTTGCGATTCTGCAGGGCAAAGAAGTTCTGTCCACGCCACTGGTCTGCAAAATATAATGTGCAAGAAAATCACCAGATTGTCATCCTGTGAATTTCAAGTTCTACAGATTGAGGGTAGGGTTTGTTAATTTGCATTTCTAACAAGTTTACCACACATAGCTGATGCTGCTGGCCACTGTTCCAATCATTCATCTTCATAAATTTTCTGAAATTCTAAATGCAAAATACCCAAGTTTTCTGGTTCCTTCTGCATACATAATATTTCTTCAAATACCTTCATGTCTAATCTTAGTGGTGCTGTGCTTTTCCCTGTCAGGTCTCCCGAGTTACCCAGTGCCTTCGGAAACTGTGTTTAATGAAGTGCGTGGTGAAGGACGAGCTGCCCGATTCCTAGGTCTTTGGCCCTCATTAATGTTTAGCGTTTCCTGGTTGTTGAGGAAAGCAGGGCTCATCTGCACAGCAGAGAAACAAGCTGTAACACACAGAGCCATTCAGGGACACAGGAACATGCTCATGTGCACATTAAATGTTAACTGCTTTTCAAAATAAAAATAACATAGAAAGCAATCTTCGCTGGGGAAATGGATCACAGTAGATTAGCCACGCGCTGTTGTTTCAGGTGGCTAACCCTCGTTCCTCCAAACCTGAGCTCGGAGTTCAAAAACAAAACCACAAGCTGGAGGGTCAGTCCGCAGCGCAGTAGTCTGAAACAGCCCTATTAACAGTAGCAACACCATGTACTGGGGTTGTTTGGACTGTGACCTGCTTGCTGTTTAGGGGAATTAAAAAAGAAAGAGCTGCACAGGGAACACGAGAAGCTCCCTTGATTTCTACCAGGGACTCCACATGCACAATTTATTTCTCCTGCTGTCTCCTGGATGCTTATTTTCAAGGACAGGAACGTGATCCTGCACTGGGTACACTTGTGCGCAGTCAAAATTTGGGGCCCCAGGACAGAAGCTCGGGCAAATGGACTCACAGACGGTTGTACGCAATTCATTGCTCTTGGAATCTGGCTTCTGCAATGTAACCTCAGTCATGTGAAACTCTAACCCAGGGCAGACTCTTTCCAAGCGTGGAGCTTGGCCCACTGTGCCACTGAGATCCAGCCATGGGAACACTGCCAAGCTGATGGGCCTCTGGGCTGAAGACACAATGACCGCCAGGGATCTTGGCTCTGGGAGAGATTTGATAAAGTCCTCAGCAGCACAAACAGGCACCACTTCTCTGGAAAGAGGGCGAGAGGCGCTCCTGTAGATCCACTTCAGTGGGCTGAACAAGGTAGAAATGCAGCACCACAGAACCTGGCCATGGAGGCTGCTCTCACTGGCAGAAGCACAGCATGTGCCCGAGCGCCCACACTCTTGGTTTCCCAAGGATTTGAACTTCGGACACCTTCATTACAGTGCTGCTCTGCGTTGTCCTCATCATCCCTGAATAAATGTGTTTCTGCCAGTGCGGATCTGCATTACAGAGTAGCTTCTACGCCCACGTATCTGACAGTATAATTTCATCAATATCCATACCTTTTGGAGGGATATCATTAAAACCAATTTGCAAATAAAAAAAGCTAACTCGTAGCTCTGGCGACTTACCTAAGAGAGAATAAGTAGTGAGGGGATGAAAACCAGACTCAGTCTAGTGCTAAAACATATTGGCAATGCTCTTGGTATTATTTGCTGTGCCTCTAATGTTTTGCTATTTTTCTACAGAGGCAACAACCACTCATCTCTCTGGTTCCAGTCCAGTATTGTGCCTCCTTGGTCACTTTCTCTGGATCTTCCTTCTGGCCAAGAAGACTTACTCATGCCTACTTCCTGTTGCATCTCAGTTGTTCATCTGCACATATAGTATTTATCACACTGCCACGGTATTATTTACTTGCTTATCTTCCTAACCCCTTTACCCTTAAGAGCAGCAGCTCTGTCTTATTTATCTTTATGTGCAGAAAATCTGTTGCTCAGGAAAACCTTTACTGAAGTAAACTAAGTGATACCTACATTGCCATCATGAAATTTGGCTTCTAATTCTATCTGGGGAACAAAATTGCTGCTTTGCAAATGCTCAGTCTAATCACTTAAATGCTCAGCCCAAATGGAACAGACCTGCCAGCAGCATTGCATAGGTCCTCTGAAAAGTGATGAGTCTCATTTCCCATGGCCAAAATGAAAAGCAAGAGCGCTGGACTTAAGGACAAGTTGAGCAATGATCACTCAAGGTCACCCTAGGTGGAAATGACTGAGACCATTGCCAGTGTGGTTTAAGTGGGGCATAGGACAATGTCAAGCATTTTTACCACGTCCTGGGTAATTCTTGCCACATCCTTATGCTGCAGATTACACTGTGTCTCTATCACAGGTGAGAAAATTGAAACTCAGTATTGTCTACTGAATCACCCCCTGAACATAGCAAATATCTAAGAAGATGATGATTTGGATCCAGGTTTTGACAAACCCAACAGCGCTGTCTTAAAGAATTGAGGTTGAGAGTTCTTCTAGGAAAAAGAAAAAGACCAATGAAAATAAGCAGAATTCTATATGTAAATACCTAGAGGTGGCAATTTGATGCAGTGGAGAATCGTGGGAGGTCAGAACATCTCC
This sequence comes from Fukomys damarensis, assembly GCF_012274545.1. Taxonomy (NCBI): domain Eukaryota; kingdom Metazoa; phylum Chordata; class Mammalia; order Rodentia; family Bathyergidae; genus Fukomys; species Fukomys damarensis. The sequence continues at coordinate 31,010,393 of NW_022900937.1, read as the reverse complement.
GAGCGGTGTAGCTAGCATTGGCCAAATCATTGGCTTTCTGGGATCCTCCACTCCCTTTTGGAACCTCTACAAGATGGAAATGATCACGTGAGACCCTTTTCCTCGGAAGAATGTGTGGAATGAATGCACACGAAACTTCTCAGCAAACCGTAAGTGACGCCAGTCATCTGAGTGGCAGTGACAGTTGTTTTCACTTCTCTGAGAAGGAGGGGCTGGATTGCAGCAACCGTGGTTCAGCCATTGAATTATAAATAAAACATTCCTGCACACTAAGCTCCTAGGAGAAATATCTTGACTTTTTACCAGTCTCTCTGGTATCATTCGATTCCATCAAGGTGCAAAGCGAGTGGCCGGTATTTACAGGTCTTGGCAGAGTTTGGGATGGGAGGACGCTCTGGAGATTGTAGATGATGTTAAAACTGAGTCCTGGGAGGCAGGGGAGCCTCATTTGGGCAAGACGTGTGCTGTGCTGGAATGTGCAGGATGCCTGGTGACCTTGGGTACAGCTTTCCCTCAAGTGGCGGATCCTGACTGGTCAGTGCTTCCTCTCACCTCACAGAAGAGATCCTCAGCTCCCTGCTTTCTGGGGGTAAGGGGACCCCACTCCACTCTGTGGACTCAGAGGACTGCACATCCCGAGGGCAGGAGAGCACACTTGCACCCTGTGTTTCCCCTACGTTGGCCCCCAGTTTCCCACTATGCACCTTTGCCCTCTTCCCATTAGAGCCACAGGGATCCACCAACTCCTGCTGCTCATTGCTTAAGTAGGGGAGTAAATGGCCAGTGAATTTTTTCCATCGTGCTGGAAATTGTGCACAAGATAACTCTGAGAGCAGGTGGCTGTTAAGTAGAGAAGTTACTTAAGAGGGTATAATTAAGGACACTGCACTTTTGAAAAGATGGACAAACTTACAATGTCTCCCAATGTGTGGGATGTGGACTTAGGCGATGGCTGAACCACAAAACAGAGATGAATGTTTGATTGTGAAGGTACTGGGAGGGTCTCAAGAATGGAGTTTTATTTATTTATGTTGAGTTCGAGCAGCTGTGTGACATGCACATACCAATGTCCATCAGAAAATTGTATTTATGCAGGTATAGGTTTCAGGCCAAAAGGTAGACTTGTGATTCACACACACACACACACACACACACACACACACACTGTGTGTGTGTGTGTGTGTGTGTGTGTATGCCTGAGAGCCATCCACATACCAGAAAAGCAAAGGAAAAAAAAACCTCACAAAACAATGGATATCACAGAGATCAAAAGAACCTTAACTAATTACATATTTTTGTTAATGTTAATAATATTCATCAAACAAAATATAAGCTCTTAACAATTTGTGCTTATAAGTAAAGAGCTAACTATATATTAAAATTCCATTTTGGCGTTGGTAAAAAACAGAGCCTGTTATTTCATGAACTACATTTTTTGGGTGTTATTCTATCCTTCATTTTTTTTTTTTTTTAAGTACTAGGAATTGAATCCAGGGCCTTTTCACTGATCTGTGTCCCCAACACTTTTAAAAAAAATTTTGAGAAAGGGTCTCACTAAGTCACTAAATTGCCCAGGCTGGGGTCAAACTTGTGATCCTCCTGCCTCAGCCTCCCAGAGTGCTGGGATTACAAGGTGTGTGCCACTCCACCCCATACATAGCCTCATTCATTTTTTCTTCCATTTATTTTTAAAGGTACCAGGGATCGAAATCGGACCTTTGCGTTTGTGAGGCAGGCGGTGGAACCACTGAGCCAAATCCCCGGCCCGACTCATTCTTAATTGTTAAGAACAAATATTGGCCCTTAAACCAAAAACAAATTGTATACACTCTTTTAGTGTGCTACCTTTCAAGATAATTTTAAATCCCAAGTAATACTGTCAGAAACTGAAAAACAAAAACAAAAACAAAAAAAAACTTGCTCACATCTTAATTCTGTTGGACAGGTGGACAGTGACCCTGTGATTCACTATTTTGAATTCAGTACATGATTTTGACCTGAATTTCAGGAAAATTTGACAAATTCTAGGCACAAGTCTATATCCATTGTTATCTGGGGCGATTTGAATGAGCTGGGGGGAGCTGTTATGGATTCCTAACACACATTAGAAAGCCACAGGCAAATAATAACTTCAGTTTTGATGATGTATGCACTCACTGCTAACCCTGGGGAGAGTACGCCTTCCCCAGGACACAGCAATCAATAAGATGGGGCCATTGACAGCTCCGCAGATAGAGATATGTATACAGTGTCAGCACAGAGGGGTGCGAGGCCAGAAGAGTGTGACTCCTGAAGTCACTTCTGAGCTGAATACCAAGGATGCGGAGAAACTGGCAGGGCACATGCGGGTGTGCACAGTAACTCAGGATAGAGCGAATTACTTGTGCAAAGGGGTACATATTTTAAAAACCCATTGTGTGAGGGCTGACATGCTTTTCTAAATAAAAATATCGGCCAAAGCAAAGCCTGCTCTCTCTAGCACAAATGACAACTTTCTCAGATCAGAAATGGGTGAGGACTCTTCTCAGTCAGAATGTGCCCTGTTTGCTCTGACTCTCTGTCTTTTCTCAAGTTTTTCTAACAGCTTGCATGGTTTTCTGTAATGGCCGTGCTGGAAAAATGCACGTGTATTAAATGATTATCCAGGTGACCGACAAAGGCATTTGGGGAACTGACACAGAATGGAAGAAACAAAAACGGATGGCCTCCCTGTCCCTGGGGACTTCTTGATGCCCTGATGAAGTGCTGCTGTTTCTGCTTTGCAAATTCAGACTCTCAGACTATCCTCAGCCTGGATTCCAGGAAGCTGTGTAGTAGATGTTTTGCGGAATCTGGGTTTAGTATGTGACAACACATGACTCAGAATTTAAAAATATTTCGGTGTTGTACTTGTTGAGTAACCTAAAGTGGTTCCACATGGCTGATAAACCCTCCTCAGGCAGGGAGATCTGGACTATTTCTCCTAGGCTAGGTCCTTAGATCTGCAGACTGCATTTCTATTACAGAGAATGATCTGCAGCTCTGGAGAAGATGGCCCATTAAAGAGAAGGAACATGGTGTCCACCTCACTCAAACCATTTCCTGCTACTTGCCCCTTTACCCAAGAGAAGTGGAGCCACCTAGAACCTTAACTCTACCTCTTCGCTTCATACAAAGAACAGAAAATATCTTTCCTTTTTTCCACACTCATTGCAGCATTATTCACAATAACCAAGACATAGAAACAAATTAAGTATTTATTGACATCAAGAATCTTGTGTGCCCTGGGAAGTCTAGAGTTCTCAGTGGTCCTGGAAATTATGTTCAGATTCCAGTTCATTTCCAAGAAAGTGATTAGAAAGAAACAATTGTGAAAATTGCATGCTGCTTTATTTTTAAATTTGCACTTACAGAGCATTTTCTATTAAATAGTCTGAAATAGTCAAAAGGGAAATAATAAAGGAATAGAAAAAGCACAAACTTGGTCACAGTAAAGGATGAAAAAGATCATTCTAATCTTTGAAACAGGTCTTTTTCTTTCAAAATCTGCTTCTCATCAAATAAAAAGAATCACTGTGGTATAAACAGGTCTTTGGTTGTGAAGAAAGGTAAAGAGACCATCTCAAACACCCAAAGAATGGACTTCACGTTCCCCACAGATTGAATCTAAGATTATGCACAGAGTGAAAGAACCAGCTGAGAATTTATAGACCCAATTCTCTTTTCAGAGCCTGCCTGTTGTGGTGAAGGTGGAGGGCTGACTTGATGGCTTGGGGTCTGCCAGGGAGATGAGTAAATCATGCACCTGAGTGTGTCTACATGGGTCACAGAGTGGTCAACTTGGGTGCTGTATCTGGTCCCTGGCCTCTTTCTCACACCTCTATGCTCTTTCCCAGAGACCATCAACTAACTGAGCATTCCCCACCACAATGCCCTTCTGCCATGATATCCCTGCCTTGGACCTAGCCTACCATGGACTGAATACTCGAAACCCTTAGCCAAATTAAAAGTATTCTTCTTTAAATTGTGGAGGTCAGTATTATGTCCCAGCAATGGAAAAGTGGACTGATATACTTCCTAGGGGTACAATGGAAATCATATGGACTGAAAGACATTATGTTGAATGGAACCTCAAATGAACAAGAAAAAAGCCATATATATATATAGATATATATAGATAGATATATCTATTTATATCTATATATATGTAGATATATCTATATATATAGATAGATATATCTACATATAAATAAAAACACATAGATATCCAGTTGGTGGATCTGACTTAGTTTTATGGCACAAGACTCCCTACAGTGGACAGATGTGCTCGGGTGTCTGACAGTACTGGTCTCTTTTCCTTTCTGCAGATAGCTGATCTGAACAGAGGAGAGAAAAATCAGGAACCCTCAGCTCCTTCCAGACCTCCCTGTAAGATTCCTACTTGTGCTGGGGGATGTGGGGGACAGGGTGGGGCTGGGGGAGGAGGGATCCAAGGGACCTCAGCCTGGAAGAGAGAGAGGATGATGAGAGATTAAAGTGAATAAATGATATTTTCACATGTTTCATGAGAGATAGAGTCGAATGATTAAATTTTGCGTGGGAGAAAGCCCTCCCCCTTAACTGATCCAAAGTCTGGAAACAGTTTTACATAAAAGAGATTTTGCTATTCTTCAAACTATGTCGTGTCTCCCTCTGACAATCACCTTTTCTTCTTACCCCATCGCTGTGTAAAGCTATTCAGCAATTTCTCCCTGAGTTCTGCTAGTTAACAGCTAGTCTTTAATATCTCTGAGGTGCTGGTGTTTAAATATATCGAAACAAATAAAGTTGCTTTAAGATGCAATAGCACATAGTTCTGCTGATGGAGGTAGATGGCACTAGTAAGTAGTTAGGTTAGTAATTTTGGTTCTGGGATCCTAATGCACTTAACCAAAAGTGGTCTTACTTGCTTCTGTATCTTCTAAGTCGTGGCCAGCCCAACAAATGAAATAACAGAGGAAGATGTTTATGACTGTTTTAACCATTGCTCTTAAGATATACAGTTGTGGAAAGTAGGCAAAAATAGATAATAAACAGGAGATAGACTAGAGTTGAAAATAAGATTGTTTTTAGTTCGGTCCATGGATGTTAAAGACAATGGAATGGTGCAGTATTTTTTTTTTTCCCAGAATATCAGCCCATTGGTAGAATAACCAAATCTTTACTCTACGTCATTGCAACTGGGTTCCATTCTGTCCCCAAAAAGGCTGGTGTGATTTTGGCGAGTTCCTTAAGTCCTGTACTTCTCTCTTCTTCAGCTGTTCAGTGGAGACAATGAGACCCAAGAATTATAAAACATGGAAAATCATCACAAGGCTATAATCATAGGTGAAAAGTAAAACACATCAGGACCTGTTTATACTAGATTGATCAACAAATGACTCGTCTTCAATGTATTCGGATATGGTGTTGAGCTGGAAAAAAATGCACACTTGTGTTTTTGAGTGTGTGTGTACATGTGTGTGTCACTTCTCCAAGTGAAGATTAAAACAAAATCTTCTAATTGAAAGGACAATTAGTATGGAAGGGCTGTAGCCAAACAACTCTGATTCATCAGAGAGCTTTGAACATTCTTTTCTCAAGAAATAATGCCACATCTGGACTATGATTAATACTCAACAGAAGAACACTGAAAGCCAGGAAGAGAAGTTGGATGCTTTGCATAAGGCACCAAGTTTACTTGATTTTCAAAACAAAGAAAAATGAAAAGTCTATAAATATATGGTGCAACCTCCACCCTTTCAAAGGACAGGAGGCTTGTAAAGACACATGCTATTCATGCTTTGGCTTCAAGGAGACTGTCTGAGGTAATAAAACCAGCATGTTTTTATTATTATTATTTTTATTTATTATTATTATTTTTTTAGTACTGGGGATCGAACTTGGGTTCTTGTGCTTGCGAAGTGGGCGGCGGCTCCACTGAGCTAAATCCCTGGCCTTCAGCATGTTTTTAGGAAAGAAGACAAAGGAGTTTCTCTGTTTGTAGGTGTATATATAATTCCTTAAAGTCTGCCAGTACCTTGTCACCTAAGTAATAAAAAATACCACCATTACTGATGAGAAGTGTGCTGATATAAAAGTGAGTTGCTTGGCAACAGATTAACTCATTTAAACTTTTATTACTGCTTTGACAAAGACACTGTGAAGAGAAATGTGCAGACACCAGTAGAACCCCTAGGATCAATAGCTTCCACGGGCCCTGCAGACACTAGAAACAAGAGGCTCTGCGTTAAAGCTGGAAGTCTGCAAACTACATTTCCCAAGGTCCTTTGCCCACAGACTTTCCATTGGATTCTGCCAACAAGAGAGGCTGCCTAGAGATCACCAGGCAGGGAAAAGAGGCTGGAAGTGTGTGCTTTTGATTGTTTAGAAGGGGCTGGATGGAGCTGGCAAAGAGTGGCAAAGGGACTATAGACTCCAGAGATTAGAGAATCTTTCTTAGGAACAAGAGCATTGGTCCAAGCAGACTGACTTTGTGAGAGTCAGGACAGTCTATGACAGTGTCTCAGCTGCTTGGAAGCAGGAATGTCCTGCAGTCTCAGCTCAAGACGTCAGCATGCTCTCATGGCTGGGTCAGACCTGTCTTCTTTTCCATACGTAAAGCTCTTTGTCTTCTCTTCTGCTCTTCCAGCCCTTAGGATCCTTTCTCCACCTATGTAATCCCCTCTGTTTGAAACACCAGACAGAGGGATAGAAATTTCGGGGGACTTGGCAATGTCCGTTACTGGACTCCAACTGCAAAGTGCTGTGTTCTGGGAAGAACTAGAAATAAACATTCTGGACCAAAGTAGGAAGAGTACTGTATGGTTAATTCAGATCTCTTCATAGATGGTTATGATGATGATGAAATATAGATAGATAGATAGATAGATAGATAGATAGATAGATAGATAGAAAGAAATAGAAACAGAGGATATAAACGCTACAGAGGCAGACATGGACACAGGCATAGATACAAAAGCATCTATCTTTGGTCCCTCTTCTCCAGTGCACTGGGCACAGAAGCATGGAGATGTCGAGGACTGTGGTGTGAGCTTGTGCTGCTACAGGCCAAGCCAGACAATGAAGAGCTTTGGGTACTGGCAGAAGGAGGCGGGACTTCTGACCTTCATCCGAACCTCAGTATTTAGGGAGAGGAATGAAAGGATCATATTTTATTTCTGGGAAACCTTCTGATTGTAGGAATGTGTGGGAAAGATCTCCAGGGAGGCTGGTTTTAGGACAGGGAAACAACCAGGGAAGCGATTCCTTTGGGGAGTTGCTGAACCTGTGCCCCTTAAGGAGGCACATTTTCCATTTTCCATTCATTCTGATGCTCTAAATATGCAGTGAGAGTCCCAGTCACCCTCCCCTATTGATGCCTGATTTACAGTGTACTTGGGCTGCCCCAAAAGAAGGCAAGATGGCTTCGAGTTGTGGATTTTGATAGTGTCAAAATAATCAGATAGGAGAGAGGTTAGCTGTATCCTGTTGGGCTGTTTCGGGATAACAAGCTGTTCTTCTTGACCTGGGACCCTTTCATTGACCACAGCTTCTAAGTCAACAGATGGTTTCTATGCCCAGACTCTGATAAGATTTACATGACTATAAAAGATCTAATTTTTCATAGAAATCCACGTCTAAGGTCACGGTCTGTGGGGATTAGCATGTGTCTTTGTTACCCCACTTTTCAGAGATGTGGACAAATCTTGTACATTCCAGAAGTGCCAAACCGGGAACCAGGGAGCGTTTTCTGTGAAAGTAATGAAACCTATGCTTTGGGACCCTTCAAGCATATAGGTGTCTTTCAACACCCTCAGAGGGGCCGGACTGTGAGTGTAGATGGCTGTATGGCTTTGCGAAACTTGCAAACGTGAGGCATTTTAACTGCTGTCCCTCAAGACCGTAGTCGCTCTCCATTCTACGTTCCTCCTAACACGCTCTTGTGTTCAGAAGAATTGCAGTGGCTGCTGGCATTTTAGGAATCTAATTGAGAACTTCAGGGAGGTTAGTTTGAGCTTCTTAAAATAAATCTACAGGTTTCACAGAGTCTTTCAGAACAATTGGTTACTGCTAATCATCCTGGCACAAGAGTGGCTTCCAGAAATATTTCGACCACCCACTGTGTTGACTCCCCCAGTGCCATGACACAAAGGAGCTGGGCCAGGGGTGACTCACGATATAAATCTACCTCACAGCCACAGAATTGTGTGCGGACGAGAGAGAAGAAACAGATTTTGAAATGTGCAGAGTCAGAGGCTAATCTGCAGAAAATCCTTCCCATCGTCAAACATATAAGATTGGAAGCTGATAATTAGAAGCAGAAGTTCTGTCCCTCCAAGAATATACTCTCTAATACACCATATACAATTAAAGCTCCCAGTAGTTTTATGTTCCTTTACAGGAGTAAATCAGATGAAAGGGAATTATACATACAACTCTTTCAATTTCCTGCTGATTTGGTGGGAAAGACAAAATTAGAAACTCACAGTATATGATTGCAACAGAAATATGAAAAGCTGCTTGTTAATGTCTCATAAAAGGTTTTGAGAATGATTATTGCATAAGAAAATACAAAATGACTTGAAATTGTATAGCTTTTAAGTAAAAGAAATGTAATGGTGTTTGATTGTTTGTTTGTTTTTTCAAATTCGACAACCATAAACATTTCCATATCATCTCCAGTAAGAAATTAGGATAGTGGAAGAAGTTTTTCAGAACTATTAATAATTTAAAAACCAGTAAGCTATGCAAGAGGAAAGATCAATTATCTTTATCTTTTCTTTATATAAAATTTTCCAAAATTATGTTCACTTGTGGAAGTAATCAATACTCACAGCTCTTGCCTTGCTATTTTGTTAATAAATGATAATTGATTCAGAGTTTCTTTTGAACTGTGAGTTCTGTAATAATCTAAACACTTATCAAAAAGGAAAATACTGGTGATTGGGGAATATTAGATAAAAGAAGAGAGTAAATTACATTAACACATTTCTGAGTCTTACTTTATTTTAAATCGCCATATACTTTTATGTACATTTAGAAATATGCAAATATATACACAATTAGGAAGATACTATTCATTCATGATAATACTAGCCAACATTCATTGAGAAAATACTATATACTAGATTTTGGCCTAACAACTTATTACATATTAAATTTTCAAAATATATTCATATGTTTTCTTCTTTCAATCCTCATTTGTACTAAATTGTAAGTGATAACATCTTGGGCTGAGTTGAATTTTGGGCTTGATTTTGACTGCTGTTCAGTGGATGTAGCGTTTTGTTCTGTTTTGTTCTGTTTTCTGAGACAGGGTCTCCCTGTGTGGCTCAGTCTGTCCTCTAACTCACAATTCCGCTGACGGCCTCAGTGTTCCCGGTACACAAATGTGCAATACCACACCAGGTTGTACATTTTTCTTGTTAAGGTAATTTATTTAACTTGGAAAGGAGGCAGTCAGTATTTCTAATACAGAGCTGTTTCTGCCAGAGGTATTTCAGATGGTTGCTGGACATATTCCTATGGTCATCAAAATAAGCTATCAAAATATATCAGATGTCTTTTCTTTCTTTGCGAAAACTCTCCCAAACATTGGAGAAAAGAGCCATGGTGGATCCAGCACAGCACTGAACTTGGATATATCTGAGGCTATATCTACTGCCCAATATTCATCAGATGAAGATTCTCAAAAAGTTACTTAGCGCTTTACATTGTGTCTTGATTAGACAGTGAAGATAACAGGGAGAGTGTATTAATAAGAAGTAAATTTGAATTAAAAGCAATCTTTGTTGTCAGTTCACCAAACTCCAATGCAGGAAAAGGGATGGGAAGAAACTGTGTTTTACCCAACTCCCTCTGCAACCCTGGGTAAGTTGCTGGTGGCTATGTCTTATATCTAGATGTTCCCCCCAAGTCTTAGTTCATAGGTGGCATCTTTTGAACCTAGAATGTATGATTCTGGGATCTAGGATGTGTGGTGCTAAATTAGTCTGCTGATTGCCATTAGCATAGTCCTGGGTATAGCTGAATGGATTTATAGAAGGCAGAAGCCCCACCCTGGTTGTGGGTGGCGCCATTCAAAGGCTTGTAGCCTGGGTGGAACAACAGGGAAAGGCAGGCTTGCTTCTTGCTGCTCACCACCTCCTGCCTGCTCTGCCATGGACTGTTTCCCCTCTGCCACACCACCCTGCCTTGGGGCCTTAAAGCCTCTCCAGACTGTAAGCTGAAATAAATCTTTCCTCCTATTAACTTTGGATGTAGAGTATTTTTTCTCAGCCATGAACAAGTAAGTGACTCTGGCTAAAACATCATGCATTCATTTTACAGAATTTCTCACAAGAAACACAGGCTCGGGGTCCTCAGAAACTTTTCCTTGGCCATCTGGAGGGCAGCTGAAAATTGTGACAGTAAATCTCAGCCTATGTAACTACCAACCACAGCTCTTTCTCTTGTTGCCTAGATCCATGAGCCATGACCACACCAGCCCACTTACCCTTCCTCAAACCTGCCTTCCCCACATCTCTCCACAGCTTCACACACAATGCAGCTCCTGAGAACACTTTTCCCTATCTTCTTTATCTGTGAACTCCTACCTATATTCAAGGCTTACCTTAAATATCACTCACATTGTGAAGGCTGCTAGGTGTGGAAGTCTGCTCTGGACACTGAATTCATGTACTCATCAGGCAAATGTTCTGCATGGATGTCTTCATCATTTATTCTGAATTCTCTGAAAGCTTTGCTTTGGGGGGTTGTCATCATATCTTTGAAGAACAATGCACTACTTAATGCAAACTTGCTCATAAGAATTTAAAACAAGTGTATTGGAGCCGAATGGAAGAAATGCTGATTTTTGGAGTCAAGAAGAGAAAAGATAAATAAAGACCCTTCTTGGTACTGCACTAAAGTAGAATAAGAAAAAAGGGAAAGAAAGGGAAAAAAGATGTGAAGGGGAAGAGAAGAAGACAGCTCAGCCAGGCATGGTGGCACACGCCTGTAATTCCAGCACTCAGGGAGGCTGAGACAGGAAGATCACTAGTTCATGTCCAGCTTGGACAACTGAGCAATTTAGTGAGTCTCTGTCTCAAGTTTTAAAAAAAATTAAAAGGGGAAAGGTGGCTAAGGATGGAGCTTAGTGCAAAAGCCCTGAGTTCAATCCCCAGTGTCATAAAAATGAGATGCCTGTAAGAAACTCTGCTTTCACATCTTACTGATTTTCATCATATATTAGAAAGTGTTGGTTGAAGAGAATGAGCCACAGAAGAAGAAGAAGAAGAAGAAGAAGAAGAAGAAGAAGAAGAAGAAAAACTGTAACCTTGTTCTGCAATCAGCATATTCTATCTCCCCAGTGACTCACAGCACCAGACTCAAGTCAGGACAGAGTTCCTGTCAGAAAGACATGTCTTTAAAAATAAATGCAAACACAGGAAGGGATGGGGGCTCTTTTAACTGTATTTGAATGCCCCCAGCTTGGATTCCCTCATAAAGGCCCGAAGGGCAAATTGGCTAAAAAGCTTGAGTCACACAGCTGGAGAAAGCAGCCTCTAAGGAGTGAAAGCAAACTGGTTTCTCAGTAAAATCTTCCAGGCCAAGAAGGGCAGCATAAGCAGCCAAGTGGATATTGACTCTTACAAACCAGGAATGGCGTAATAGTTTAGATCCAGAGCATCCCTCCAAAGCCTCCCACATTTAGAGATGGGGCTTTGGAAGGTTAGTAGATGGTGGGGGTGCTATAATTGTCAGTGGAATCACTCACTGATGAATTCAGAACCGAATGTGCTGTAGGAGGTAGCCCTGGTTGGAGGTGGTCGCTGGGGTGTGACCTGGAAGGGTGCGTTCTTGTCCCCAGCTCCTCCCTTATCTCTATGCTTCCTTGTTACCATGGCATGAATCTTTCCTTCACCAGACACTTCTACCATGATGTTCCTGTCTTGGAGCCAGAGGACTATAGACTGAATCCTCTAAAAACTATGAAGTAAAATAAACTTATCCTTTTTTAAGCTGTGGGTGTTAACTATTTTGTCCCAGAAACAAGAAAGTGACAAAGATAATAGCTTTCCCCAAAGAAATCAGAAGGAGTACAGCAGAAAGGGTTCCTATCTTAGAGAGAAGAAAACTTGCATTTGAATTCCAGCTGCACAGAAATTAACTGTGTATGCTTGGCAAGATGGAGCTAACTTAACTTCCCCGATCCTTAGTTCTCACTTCCATTCAGTGAGAATGTTGTGGTTTGGGAATGACCCCAACATCTATGTGAAAAAGACTTGGTCCTCAGCCTGCAGTTCCCTTAGGAGGCTGTGGGCCCTCTATGAGGCAGGATCTTGTGTGAGGAAGTGAGGTCATTGGAGGTGCCACCTTGAAGGGGATATTGGGATCCCAGCTCCTTCCCATCTCTGACTTGGTTTCTTGACCACCAGGAGGTGAGCAGCCTCCTCTGATATACATTCCCACCATCACTACCATGTTGCCCAAAGCATCAGGGCTAACAACCATGGGCTGAACCTTCTGAAACCCTGAGCCAGAATAAACCTTTCCTCCTTTTACATTATTCTCAGATATTTTGTCATAGTATCAAAAAGCCAGCGCAGATGAGTCACAACACAAAGCCATTGGAATGACTGATATCAAAGATACAAAACACTTATTTGGAATTTCTACTCACAGACAGTAAGATTAACATTAAATAATTCTTTCCCTTAAAGCCATCGTTGAACACAAATCTGGATAGGTGTGTCTATATCCCTAATTGACAAATTTAGATGAGTGTCTTACAAACATGTCAAATAATTAGAGTTCCATAAATATGGTTTAAAGCCATTCTGACCAAGGCTATGATGGCCATAACCATCTTATGACAGCAAGTGAATTCACAGGGCCCAGGTTGGCTTCCCTGAACTACAAGAGAGTTGGCTCTGTTCTTGTCTTTCCTTGGTTTACTTACTTTCTCATCACAGAGGCACAATACCCAACCCCCACAATTTTGAGGAGGAAAGGTTTGCTTTGTCTCACGCTGTATAGAGGATTTTCCCCATGGTTGGCTGGTTCCAAGGTAGAACGTCATAGCAGATGGGCATGGCCAATGAGAAACAGCTCATGGTAGGCCAGCAGGAAGCAGAGAGTGGAATCAAGGGCAGAGGAAGGGAGATAGACCCTTCTAGCTACTCCTCCTCTTCCTCCTACCAAGCCTCACCTCCCAACATCACTTTTAGCTATCAACTCAGCAGTGGACTAACCTAGTGCTAGTATCACTTCCCGAGTTCCAGTCACCTCCCGAATCCCCACCTATGAGTGCACGAGGCTTTGGGATGACATCTAGGTACAAGCTATAACACTCCTCAGGAAATATAGTCAGTGCTTTCAATGCATATTCAGAAATACTACATTAAGTTTCCAGTTACACAGTTTTGCCTTAAGTCTTCATCCCCTATTTATTGGATATACAACATTGGCAACATGCTTAGTTTTCTGAGATTTACCTATCTCATAGCTACTATTCTAAAAGCAGTATTCATTACTCTCTCCTAATGAATATTTGCGTTTTGCTAATTTTGAAGTGAACTAATCAGCAACAAGAACTACTTTCTCATGCTGACAGGACAGTATTTGCAAAGGTCTTTCTAGATTGGTCTGTTAGTGTAATAGGAAAAGAGGAAAACTAAGGCAATCAATTCTCCTCCGCAAGAGCATCTGAGTCATTGTTGCCATGCTCCCTTGCTCCCAGAGAGAAGAGAAGGACCATCTGCCTATAGAGTGAAGAGTCCTGTGTTCCTTCCAATTACATGAGCACTTCCCCAAAAAGTTGCAGATAGACTTCTGTAGCTTTTCTGCTTTATAGATATGAGGTTAACGAAACCGTGGAAGCCTTGATGTCTTCGTGTAGAAGGCTGGGCGATCTTACAGTGTTACTGTGAAGATCACACAGTGGGATGGAAGAGGATGACTCAGTCCCTACTGTGTTTCTAGGCCATCCACATCCTCCATGGGGTCTCCTACTGCCAGACCCTGGCCTGGGCTCTGCAAACACCTCTGTGATTCCTTTTGAGGATCTTTGCCTACAAATAGCTGCATAGTAGAATCCATCTGAAGCTAACACTCTTCCTTCTTGCTCCTAAAGTCAAATCTAAGGGTCAGCAACAATGGTGGAGGACTATAGAGGTACCAACCAAAGGAAGGCACAGAGCCTTAGAGACTTGCACTGTCTTTACAGCTGTGACCTCAGCCCTGGAGATGCTGACCCTCTTCTATGAGGCTTTGAAATGCATCCCTGGGTCTCAGAATGGGATTCAATAAGTCTTCTCCATTTTTACTCTCAATCTGCTCACAATGGTGAATTCAGATGCCTAATATGATAAGTAGATCTCAGTGTGGCAGGTTATGACCTCCAAAAGTAGTCCAATTCTGGTCCTATATAATCATCCAGAATCTTGACATCAAAGAACAGACCATGCTTATCTGCACTTTAAGCTTGGGAGGCACAAGATCAGTGGCTTGAGAGGGTGATGGAGGTAGCACCTGTGACTTTTGAAGCAAAGTTAAAAAAGTGACAGAGGTTTTGTCTCTCTGTGTCTCTTTGTCTCATTCTTAAACTACCTTGAATTTTCCATGTTGGAGGGTCCAACTGGAGAAACTACTTAGGGCTAAACATCAGGGGCCCAACCTTTCCACTCAGAAGACAGATGTTATAGCTTGTATCTAGAAGTCCCCTCAAAGGTTCATGTGCTCATAGGTGAGGCTTTTTAGAGGTGGCTGGATCTAGGTATGTGGATAAGGATTAAAGGTATGTGATAACTAAATTGGTTTAGAGCAGCTCTGGATACGGACAATGGAAGATGCATTGTGGGTGTGGGCAGCACCAACCAATAGGCTTGTAGCCTGGATGGAATATAAAGGATAAGATGGAAGGCAGGCTTTGCTGCCTCCTGCCTACCCTGCTGTGGACTGTTTCTCCTCTGTGATACCCCTCTGCCACCTGTCTTGGAGCCAGATGACCATAGACTGGAACCTCTAAAAACTGTGAGCTGAAGTAAAGCTTTCATCCTTTAACATATGGGTGTCAAGTATTTGTCCCAGCAACAAAAAGTAAGATAACAGATTTTACTCTGCTGCCCCCACACAGGTAAGGGAGCAAACAGGAATCCCCAGCTCCAGGTGCAAGGAATTTTATCTCCATGAAAGAATCCATGAGTAATTCCCCACCCAGTCCACCTAAGCAACAGAGATATGAGGAGTGGTAGAGATGGGAAAGATGCTTTTTAAGACCACTAATGCCCAGTGTGACTTGTGCAGCAGTGTAGTAGCTAGCTTCCTGCCATTGGGACATGGTGCCAAGCACTCACAATTTAAAGAGGAGAGGGTTAATTTGGGTCATGTTTTAAGGGGATCCAGTCCATGGTCAGTTGGGACCAATAGAGAACATCATGGCGAAAGGGTTTGGTGGAGTAAAGTTGCTTAGTTCATAGTGGTCAGAGCAGGGCAACAGGGCTAGAGAGGAAGGAGGAAGGGACCAGAAATAATGCTCAAGGTCATACTTGCATGACCCACATGGACACTCTCATAAATGTGCCTTCCTAATCCCCTGGGAGTTTCTTGATGCAATAGTGTTGATATAATTAACGCTAACTGTCAAAGGCAGCAACAGATCACTGGAACACATTTTGGCACCAAATGTGAGATGCTGATTTTGCTGTACACACTGTGGCTGTCAGTTTTAGACAAGGTTAATTAAGGACTTTAGGACTCGGGGGTGAAGCAAATATCGGAAAAACCTTGAGGAAGAGTTTGGGGGAGCTTGATGCACCCTGAGGAGATGGTCAGGAAAGAGTAATTGAGAATTGAGAAAAATGATGGAAAGTAGCATCATCATTTCCATCTGAGACATGGAAAAGCAAGTGATGTGGAGAGAACATCACGTGGAGATCGAAGCAGGATCTCCAGGCAGAATGTCGATGATGTTGAGTGACTACTTTTACTGCATGCAGGAAGAAGTATAAAGAGATAAATGACCTAAAAGGAGTATGAACTACAGAGGACCTAGAACCCATTGCATTTAGAAATAAAACTATTTCTCGCTCTCTGGATCTCCAGTGGGTAAACAATGCTAAAATTCAGAAATGATTTCTGGACAGAAAACAAATTCTACAAAATCAGGAAAATAGAATGTAAAGAAGCAGTAAAGGGTATGAGAGCAAAAATACTGTGCGGAGGCCACAGAATAATTGTTGATGTTGCCCAGCAGATCTCAAGGTCTTGACTTGAAGATTTTACCCTTTATCAATAAGTCTTTCAAAAATCCCGTCTGTCATGGTCCTATAGCAATACCCAGGAAATCCACACTAGGCTTGGGATAATCTTGGAGAAATCTGGTCATGAGTTTCATTTAAGGGAGTAAATTATCATTTAAAGGGTGAATTATCAATTGATTTTCTGAAAATCCAGAAAAATTTTAAAGAATTCATATTAGCTTGTACTAAAAGGGATAAAAGTACTGAAAAATAAAAAGATATCTGGATCCTTTACTTCACTAAGCAGGAAGTAGGCTAAGAAAACTACAAAGCTTGAAATACTTGCTATATTTTAAGAGAGGGGAGAACCATTTAGAAGATAAAGATTTATCCCCTGGAAATCTTTTTCAGGCATCAGAGCTGGAATCTAATTAAAAACTGACAGCATATTTTTATCTGCTATTGGCCAATTATATGTTTTCATTAGAGAAAATTTTGATCAAGTCTCTTGGTTATATTTTTTATTGCCTGCTTGGTATTTTGCTCCTTTGTTTTTGGATTGTAGAAGATAATACACATCTCTCTATATATATCTTTATATATTATATCCCTTTATCAGATAAGTGATTTGTAGATATTTTCATTTGTAGATATCAGTTTAAAATATGTAAAATATATATATATATATATATATATAT
>NW_022900937.1:30986051-30993282 GCF_012274545.1 Fukomys damarensis | reverse complement strand
ATATATATATATATATATATATATTATATCCCTTTATCAGTTAAGTAATTTGTAGATATTTTCTTCAATACCATGGAATTCTGTTGATTGTATCCTTTGCTATATAGAAGCCATTTATTTTGACATATTTTCCTTTCCTAGTTTTTCCTCTGTTGCCTGGGCTTTGTGTCACATTTGAAAAAGTACTGATGCCAGGCAATGGGGTACATGCCTGTAAAGCCAGCACTTGTGAGGCTGAGGCAGGAAGATTACCAAGAATTTGAGGCTAGCTGGGCTACCTAGTGAGGTCAAGGCCAGACTGAACTACATGGAAAGACTGTCTCAAAAAAAAAAAAAATTATTGCCAAGGCCAATGCCAACATTTTTTTCTCTATATTTTCTCTTTCTCCTTTTTAATTTAGAAGGTTAATAATTTCAGTAAAATGTTACTTATGTTTTTGAATCATGTCAAGCTCATTTTTAAATATGGTGTAAGGTAGGCTTGCAATTTTATTATTTATGTTTTTGCATGTGGATATCCAGTTTTTCTAATATTACTTATTGAAGTGATCATCCTCTCCCCAGTGTACAGTAACACTTTGGTTCATAAAGGCTTCTGTTTGTAAACAATTCAGTTTAGAAAAAAAAGCATTTGGAAAAATTTTGCTTCATTTCACGAACTCTCCATTAGGTGACAAACATGACTGTGGCCTTCTTCTCCCCACAAACACAAATGCAGCCATCTTCCCCCAAATCATAAAATAAATTAAGCTTGTAAAGTGAGGTCCCACTGGGTATTCTTGCTACCTTTGTCACAGATCAACTGATTGTGTTAGTCTGCTTTATGTCATTGTGACAAAACACCTGAGATAATCAGTTTAATAGGAGGAGAGGTTTTATTTTTGGCTCATAGTTTCAAAGGTTTCAGACCATGGTGACTTGGGCCTGTTACTTTGGGGCTGTGACAAGCACAGGAGATCAATCACTGCAGGAGCAGGTGGCTGGGGAGGAATGCTCACTTCATAGAAGCTGTGAAGCAAAGCATGAGAGAAGGAAGAGCTAAGATTGCATATCCCTCACAAGAGCATGACCCCAATGACCCAACTTTCCTCCTGTAGACCCCACCTCCCAGAGATTCTGCCATCTCTCAGTGCCATTAGCAGGACACCAAGACCTTTAACAACACACCTCTAGGAGAGAGACACTTCAGGCCTAGACCACAGCACTCTATATGCATGGATTTATGTTGTGGGCTCTTGTCTGTCCTGTCTCTCTACATATCTGCCTTTATGCCACTGTCATACTCTCTTTATTATTGTAGATTTGAAATAAGAAATTTCCGGGAAATGAAAACATGATAGAATATCATCTCACACCTATTAAGCTTGCTGTTAATGAACTCTAACGAGTACTGGTGAGGATGTGGAGAATCTGGAAACCTTGTGCCCACTGAGTCAATGCCAGTTGGTACAGCCCTAGGGGAAAGTTTGGAAATTCATTAAAAATCCAAAAGAAAGCTGTCATACCATGTAGAAATTCTACTTCTGGATCCATACCCAAAAGAATTGAAGTCAAGATTTCAAAGAGACATCTGCACTCCAACTTTAATTCTAAAATAATTTGTAATAGCGTAGGCATGAAAGCAACCTAAGTAGACCTCTACCAATGAATGGACAGGTGAAATAAAATGTGGTATACTCAGGCTGCCATGGTTTGGATTTTTAAATATCAGCGCAAAGCACAAATGTTGAAGACTTTAAAAGGTGGTGGAAATTTTAGGAGATGGGGCCTAGTAAAAGAAAGTTTAGTCGTTGGGAGCATCCCCACCCCTTCTCTCCTGGCCACCATGACATGAGCAGCCTTCTCTGCTACTCAGTCTGCTGCAATGCTATACTGTGTCCAAAGCACCTGGCCTTGTGACTATGGACTAGAACATCTGAAACCATAAGCCAAATGACTCTTTCCTGCTTTTAAATTGTTCCTCTTAGGTATTTTGTCACATCAACAGAAAGCTGACAGACACACATGCAATAAAATAGTATTTGACCTTAAAAAAAATTCTTGCCCCTTGTCATGGTAGGGTAACCCGGAGCACACTGTGCTAAGTGAAACAATCCAATCTCAAAAGTAAACAACAACAGCAACACTGCACAGTTCCACCTTTATGAACTTCTTATAAAAACAAGTTCATAGAAAAGGTATAAGATCCTAGTAATGAATGTAACTGTACTGTCTACCTAGAATGTACCAATAAATTAAATTAAATTAATTAAAAAAACCCAAGCTCATAGATGTAAAGAACACAATAGTGGTCGCCGGGGGAATGGAGAATTGTTCAATGGGTCAAAGGTTCAGTTATGCTATATGAACTACCTATGGGGGGTCTACTGCAAAATATGGTGCCTCTAATTAGCAGAAAGGTTTTGTGTGGTTTGAAAATCATTAAGAAGGCAGATCTCCTGTTAAATGTTCTTAATACACACACACACACACACACACTCACACACACAATAACTGAATACACAATTTGGGGAGGTGTTTGACATTCCTGTTACCTTCATTTCAATGATAGTACTACTGGTCTTTGCTTCAACATAAATGTATCAAATGATCCACATTAAATACGCACAGTTATTTGGTTGTCAACTATACCTCAATAGAGTTGTTTTGCAAAACCAGTGTGGAGCTGAATTTCACAAATGCAATAGACCAGGAAGTTCTGTCTGAAACACTGTCATCCTTTTCTCAGTAGGATCATCCATCACGGTTATTTTACTCCTGTTACACCTTCCTTTGTTGGGTATAGATGGGGTAGGAAGGGGACAATGTTTCTTTGCACCACAGGGCTTCTGATCATGGAGAGTCATTTTCATGGAGCCGTGATTCAGGAACTGTATGCAGGGGCCCAGCCACATCCAGAACTGGTTGATGAAAACACTGTATGTAAGGCCTGAGTCTGATGCCATCATAGGACAAAACTTTGGGAAGCCTGGTGGGTGAGGTTCGCTATATCCATAGTGCAGGAAAGTTAGGTTGTTGTGCGCAGAGGGCCAACTCTGACACATTGTTGTCTTTTCTAAACGTGGCCAGCAGAATAGGTTCAGGATTGCATAAACTTCTAGAACTCTCCATTTCCCTAACAGGTAGGGGGGCCATGGACTGTCCCCCTAAAACGAGGCAGCATCACTCCCAGGGCCGCCATGCTGCAAACACCGCATAGTTTCTCACTAACTTGTGTTGGAGAAGAGATGTCCAAAGTCCAGCTGTTAGATCCCCACATGTTTGAGCCTTCTCAGCCCAACTGGAAGTCCAACCTGGCAACATCTCAGATGGTCCCAGCCCCATGCACTTCCCTTTATACCAGAATGAGGAGCTTTAAGTAAGGATCGCTAACCCGAGCCAAGTCACCCTGCAGAAGCAAGAAAAAGATAATATGATGTTATTCTTTTAAAATTGTGCAGTGTGGGTTAATTTGCATGCAGCTACAGATAAGTAGGATACTAACATTTGGAAAACAAAGAAGCAAGGTTAGGCTGAAAAACATCATATCAGTACATACTTGCAAAGGTGAAAGAAGACGCCTGGCTAGAGAAATACACAAAGAAACTATATTATAGAGTGGAAGAGGCAGTATACTAAGTGTGCAAAAGTAAAAATCATAAATCAATAACAGTTGCCTGAAGGAGAGGTAAAAAGACTCAGAGAACCCTGAGAAAATATTATGATACTAAGTGGAATCACAAAACTCTCTATTTAAAAATCTAGTGAAATAGAAATTAATGGGCAAAGATATTTAAAACATAAATTCCTGCAAGAATACACAAAACAAATGGGGCATAACTTATTCTCATTCATCTGAAGAAGATAATCTAGAAACAGAGACAGAGGAATTTAGAAATAATACCCAAATCTTTCCCCTTGCTCAAAAGCTAGAGGGGCTGTTAGGAGACCTCTATAGACAAAGTTCTGTGGAATTCTCTTAAATCTTCCACTCTGGAAATCCACCCAGGGCAATTTTTATGAAATTCTACATCCCCATTAAAAGACTTCCCAACACCGCATGGATGGAAACATTTGCAAAGTGAGAACAAAACCTGTTGAAAGTTACCAGTCTTCTCTCAGTGAAGAGGAGGCAGGAATAGAAGCAGTCATTGGTCACAGCTGATTATTTTCAATGATAAACAATTTCAGAAAAAATCCTTGATGGGATTTGAATGAGAACAGGATGAGTACAAAAGAAATAGTTCCATATGGTCTTGCTTTCCATAGCTCTTTGTTTAAACAATGGATTTACCTTATTTCCCTAGCAGTGCCATTAACAGTTCCTCCAGGAATGACAAGGTGGAACTGATGGGCCTGTCGGGCCTCGTGCCCGACATATTGGCAGAATGATGCAATGGAAACACAATTTCCTTGTCCATATAAGAAGGATACACCCTGGACTACGCAGTTTAAACCCAATTATGACAATACAAGTAAGCAAATTTGAATAGGAAATATGCACAAAACGAAACAGTCACAGTCACGTCTGAGGTTTCTTAAGGAAACAGCAACTGAAGTAAGCAAACACCAGGAGCCTCTGGTCCTCACACTGAGCCCCCCACCCCGGGGAAGTCACAGGCACAAAGAGACAAGCATCTGTGTATTCTGTCCATGGACGAAGGAAGCATCCACACAGCTGCCAATTGGAGCAAAACTGAAAAGAAAGCAAATCTCAAGGTAGTACTGTATTAAAAAACCATGAAAGTAAAGAAAAATAAGAAGGAGGAGGGGAAGTGAGAAGAGTAGCATGTACAATTTCAAAAAAGAATTACTTTTGTGCCAGGGGTTTTGTGTCTTGCAAGCACAAGGTCCTCAGTTAAATCCCTGGTCAAAAAAAAAAAAAAAAAGAAAAAAAAAAAAGAACTACTTTTGCTTTCTTAAAATACCTTAAATAACAAAAGCTAACTACAATTAAGATGATAAGCAAATTATAAGTTAAAATATAAAGCTTAAGATCACTGAAAAAATTTGTAAATGTAAACTATATACCAAACAATAAAAATACAAAATTAATAAAGTATGCATAAGAGATATCATTACTTCCATGGTTACCTGAACATTATTCATGATAATAAAAACATGGAACCAACCTAGGTGTGCACTGACAAATGAACGAAAAAAAGGAAATGTATGAATAGAACAGAATATTGCTCAGCCATAAACACATGAAGTCATGTCATTGGTGGCAAGATGGAAAGGGAGAACATTACGTTAAGTGAACTAAGCCATACACAGAAAGACAAACGTTGTGTGATCTCATTTATATATGGAAGTTAAAAAGTTTATCTCAGGGAGGTAGAGAGTGAAATAATGGTTACGTACAGGGGGTAGAAAGGAGAGTGGGGTAAGAAGATAAAGAAAGGATGGTTGACAGGTTCAAACTATAGTGAAGAGTGCGACATTATAGTGTCTATAGCACAGAAGGGTGACAGCAGCTAACGGTAATTTATCACATAATTCAAGATATCAACAAGGCAGGGTATGGAATGTTCCCAACATGAAGAAACAGTAAGCGTTTGAGATGGTGAGCATGCAAATGATCTCAACAGGCTCGTTACATATTGCACGCAGGTATCAAAACACCAGACTGTACCCAATAACCTGTAGAATTACTACACATCAACACGAAACATGACACCCTACGAAAAGAAATAAACACAGTGTAGTAGGTGGAGAAAACAATGGATTCCGGTTGGAGATCAGAACAGTTCTGGAAGAGAGAACTGCGGTCATCTCAGAGTGTGCAGGTACAGTGGCGACGGGAAGATACTGGAACTACACGTCCATAAAGCAACGCATGTGCGGGTGTCCTTGAACTGGAGAAGAGGCGGTGATGGGCAGGGAGACAGCTTGCAGAGATTCAGAGAGACACTGAAATGAACACGCAGAGAATCATCTCCGTCCACGTGGGCAGAGGTGGCGAGACCGCCGCACACCAGCCTTGCCTCCGTGCTTCAACAGCTGTGTGACTTGTTCAAGTTTTCGGCTGCTATCTAGTTTATAAAATGGGAATATTGAAAAGGCCAGCTTCCTGCTTTGGTGGGAATGAGGATCGCATGAGTTAGGGACTAGGGAGAATCCTTGGTCCCAAGATTGTCTCCTTAGGTATTAGAGATGGTTTGTATCTTGGCAAAACTCCTGAACATGAGGGGGAAATAAAAATCCTGTGAGAGGAAAAAAAATATTTCCTGCACTCCAGCTTTCATGGAACATTGCATAATGCCAGACAACAACGCAGAAACATCAGTAAAGGCTTATGGGTGAGAAGTAGCGTGATGCAGGGACGTCGTTACAGCCTGATCATCCTCCAGGCACAAAGAAACTCAACGGCTTTCTAAACAATGCCTGCGTGCAGGGACTGACACCTCAAGAAAGCGGACTGGGGTGAAGGAGCCGCTGCCAGAGTGCAAGAAAATGTGAACTAGAAAAATGGAAAGTTTTGGCGTGATCATTAAAGCCATGAAAATGTAAATTAATGTGAAATATTTGAAGCAGTTATGCTTACCTAAAGTATATGTCATATATTCTAACTTAGGAAAAAGAAAGTTTTTCTTTTTCTTTTTGAAGAAACTGCCCAGCCAGGATGGACTGCGGGAAACTGTTTTATAACAAACACCAGGAAGTGGGGAGGGGAGGAGGAGGAGCACAGGAGAAGCTTCGTGTTCTCCCAGGTCTGCGGTGGGAAGTTGTGGGACGGCACATTTATTGGAGAAACTTACTTTTATACAAAGGTAAACCTAGAAGAACTAGTGAGATAAAATATTTCCAATGATAAAAAATGAAATGCAAATTAAAAACAAAAGCAGATGCTTCGCCTGGGGTTCAGCCTTTCTGAATTCATTGCAGCAGACATTTCTATGGGTATGGAATGTGGTCTGGGCAGCTGGATCATAAACAGTGATGCTTTTTGAGAAGTAGAAGTGGGTGAAGGTGGTGGAAGGGGGCAGGCGACTACGTCCTGCTTTCTGTTTATTTTCTTTGATTAAAAATTAGAAATGCTGTCGTGCCTGATGACAGAAGTCTATAGTTTCAGGGTACTTGGAAGGCTGAGGCAAGAGGATTGGAAGTTTAAGCGCAGCCTGGGCAACTTAGTTGGACCCTGTTTTAAAATAAAAATGCAAAAAGGACTGTGGATATAACTCAGCACAAAGGCCCTGGGTTCAATATCCAGTGCTACCAAAAAAAAAAAAAAAAAAAAAAAAAAAAAAAA
>NW_022900937.1:30943260-30985947 GCF_012274545.1 Fukomys damarensis | reverse complement strand
AAAAAAAAAAAAAAAAAAAAAAAAAAAAAAAAAAGAAAGGAAGAAACTGCTAGGCATCTAATATATATATATTTTCTGAATTGCTTTTTTACATTGTGTTTTATTTATTTCAGGATATTGTCTATGGACAAATATTATCACAGTCTTCTTTAAAAATCCCTGTTTTTCTCCTTTCACTATTCTTTGAGTCACCATGAAGAACTTCATTCATATATAGTAAAATTAAATACAAAGTTGCGTGCACATATATGTCCATGAACACAATAAGCATCCATAGTTGTGACATATATTTGAAACTAGGAGAACATTAAAACTGATAGAAAAACTATCACGTTGCAGTATTCTGCAAGATGCATTTGTTAACAATCATCTTCACTTACTTTTCCTTTCTTTATTCTTCATGTTGATTTGTGCACATGTTATTTTAAACTAACTAAAAGAGCTGTGTATTATTATTGGTGAGTTTGTTAGTATGCAGTTTATTGTCCTCCTACAATCTTTTCTTTTTAATTTTAGGATTTACATGATCTGTTTTCTCCTACAGTGCTGTTAAGGATAGTATGACTTTTCCCACTCCAATACTGGACATTTGTGGGGGGCGCATCCTGTCTTTAAAAGTCTTGTTAGAAATTAACCAATTTTATTAATTTCCATAAATAATCAATTTTGATTTTTTTCTCTTTTTTATTTTGTTCTGCTTTCCTTTTAGTTAAATTTGAATCTTACTTTTACTACTTTTCCTTCTGATTTATGTTGGTTGTAGCTGTATCTAGTGAGAGAAAAAGAAAAGCTTATGTTTGCTTCCTCAGGTCAGTACAGAAAACACACACACCCAAATGGACAAAAGTCTTGAATAGGCATTTTAGAGTAAAGGACACACCAATGGCCAGTCCACATTTTAAAAACTATGAAAAATTAATCGGCCAAGTAAAAAGCCTATCAAGTTAATTGGTTCAGGAAAAGAAAAGCCTGTATAAACATTTTAATGCTAAATTATTGCAACATCATGAGATTAATACAAGTTACCTTTGGCCTCTATAATTACAAGAAGTGCTCAAAGTGGTAGCTATTGGCTTCCAGACATTTATTAGTACAGCAAACTGCTGCTGGGTTACTTTGGTCACTAGATTGCTGTATGTGCCTTTTCAAGTTCTTCCTTAAGGGCCAGCAGTTTAGTGAGTTTTCTGCAATACATGACAGCCTCTAGGGTCCCCATATGAGGGTAAGACCATCTATTGAAAAAAGGTCACATTATTTTTCTTTTCCTGAAGTGTGTGCAATTTTTTAGTGGATGTATACACACTTCAGCAGTTGACTGTATTAATAATATTTCCTATTACAATAACATTGTACATATATATGCACAAGAGTACTCTTAAGAAACAACTGAAATATCCTTCCACGGGCAGTGGAGCAACTGCTGTGATCTTGCAGTTTCCAATGGAGTTCTGTGGTGCAGAGACCAAGTCCGTCCTCGTTGGAAATGAGATGTCAGAGGTGACGCTAACAGACACGGGTGCTGTGTGGTCACAAAACACAGTGAACGCTTAAACAAAAATTCCAGAACTACTGCAGAAAGGAGCAAGAAAGGTGGGATAAGTGTGCTTGAAGTGAGGGGAGGATTTTGAGGGGCCTTTGTGGCCAACTGTTTTTTACTGTAACACATTATTTTAAACTTAAACATTCACCATGTTTCTGTATCACTCCTAATATTGAATGAAAGGATGCTACAGAGATGAGCGAGGGGTGTATTCTATCATTTATATCAGGTTCCTGAAGCAGGCAAAACCTGTCTGTGATGAGCAGAGTGAAAACACAGGCTATGCTGGGAAAAGGGGCTCAACAACTGAAATGGGCAACAGGGACCCACTGGAGTCCTGGCAGTGTTCCCTGTCCCAATTTTGGTGGTTAATGTGGAATCCTTTACTAACATTTATTAAGCAATATACTAAGGATTTTTATAACTTACTGTGCATTTCTTACATTTTGGCTAATTTTTAGAAGCTCTGTATGTCACTTCAGACTTCAGAGTCTTTGCACTGAACTACATCCTAGCCTCCCCCACACCTTTGATATGGGGTCTTGCTAAGTCTCTAAGTTGCCCAGGCTAGGCTTAAACTTGCCGTCCTCCTGCCTCAGCCTCCAAGAGTGCTGGGATTACAGGTGTGTGTCAACATTTCTGGCTACCTATATGCCCTTGGATGAGTCCCAGAGTCATCGTGTGGAAAGATGAGAACCGAGACTATAAGACTTCAAGTAATTTAGTTAGGGCTCACAGCTGGTCATAGATCTTCTGACTCAAAATTGTGCTTTCTCATTACCCTCTCCCTGCTCCATTCTTCATCTTGCAGATGATGGTGTTTTGAGGAGAGGCTGACACAGTCTGAGTCCATGCAACTAATGATATCATATCCGCATGAGCCCAAGGTCCTCAGATGCCTCCAATGTGCTCTGAAGCCTCAGGCAGGCAGGGAGTGACCAACAGTGGAAGAGTTAAATTGTAACATGGCCTGAGATGCGGTGGTTCAGAGCCCTTGCCAATTACTCTGTGTTATGAGCAGCCTTTTCAAAGTAAAATTGCGCTATGTTAGAAAGTGAATGAGGCAGATGACTGGTGATGTCATCGAAGTAATCACTGCTAATGAGCATATTCCTTGGGGATTGCCTGATGCCCCACTGACAGGAACAAGGGCATCTGCCTTCTGTGAATCTATTTAGATTATTTACAAGACATCCTGAAAGTTGTAAAAGCATAACGCAAGAAAAGCAGCAGATCAAAGTTTGAAAGCAAAGCACACATTTGTTACAGTGATGTTAAGGAGGGAAATGAGCTCTCTCCGGCGTAACAGGGACTTTGACAGAAGTCTGAAGGGCATTTTCGCTAGGGGCACGGCAAGCACATATTTAAATGATTACACTTCCTCCAGAATAAAACAAAATAAATAAAACTGAAAATAAGATTTTATTTCCACAAGGGAACTAGGAGTTATTAACTGGGAGACTTGATGTGACACATCCTATTCTGGGTGCGGCCTCTGTCAGCAAAGGTCCTTGAGCAGGTAACCTGTTTTCTGGTGGCTGGTGACTATCCAGGCTCAGGCTTCTTCCCTCTCTCTTCCCTTCAGTCTATGGCTTTACAGTCCGCTGTCCATTAACATCTTCCCCTGAGGGTGAGAAGCACAAAGAGAAAGACTGAGATTCTTCTTAATCATGGAGATATTTGCAAGAATTGGTACAGTAGAAAGAGGAGAGAAGAGCTGCCTTCATTGCTGCAGAGGAAAAATTCAGTATACCGAAAGATGAAATGTTGGTGGAATAGCAAATGTGGGTTTATGTTTAAGTACAAAGTCTTGGTTTCACTGGGCCAACTGGCTAGTGAATCTGCTGGCCACAAGTATCCTGGCCATGTGCTGGCCCCACGAGATGTCTCAAACCCTTGCTTGGCCACCCAAAGAAATGGGTGCATGAATTGAGACCAATATATTGGGAAATATGATCTAAAGATCCAGTCTCAGATCTTAGAGGCAATACCAGAGCCATGAATAGGAGAGAAAACATGTAGTGATGAACCATAGAACTCAGAGACAAAGCCAACAGCATGATTTGATAGAGTGCATACTTGAAAGGACCCCGTATTGGTTATGCTTTGCCCTCACCATCGTGAATTTCCTAATATGTGGATTTGTTATGTTTTATGGGTGAAGTCATACAGCACAACAGAGCTGGCTTGTCAGCTGTTCTACCTAATAACCATGCCTGTTGTCCTCTGCCACTCTATGCCCGTCTAGTGTTTGAGATGCCTCGTTAGCACAGAAATCCATGAGAATTCAATGCATGGGAACCAAGGGGTTTGAAGCAAAAACAGGGAGAAGTATTTTATTTCAAGTACACAGAAGGAGGAGTGTTCACATCCCCAAAGGAGCTTATTTTACTTTCCAATAAGAATTTGTTTTAAATGAAGGGAAAGAAAAGCAATGGCATTTGTTTTGGTTCCTTCCCTCATAAGTGGGACAGATTACCTGACACTCACAACTCAAGGAAGAAGAAATTTATTTCAGCTCACTTTTCAGTCCATAGTCCACTGGCTCCAAGGCAGGATGACTTGGTAGAGCTGCTCAAGGCATGGTGGACAGGAAGCAGAGTGTCAGCGAGGAGCTGGGAAGGGCGATGCAACCTTCCAGGCCATGCCTCTAGGACAAATCCTTCCAACTAGAAGCCACCTTCCAACAGCACATCAGCGATGAAGGCCTGAAATCCAAACACTTTCCAAAAGTCCCATCTGGGACCACATGAGACTTTAGGGAGACATCTAGAATTAAACTATAACAACATCCTAAGAAACAATTGTATCCTATTATGTTTTTTCCCAGTTGTGTTACTCCCCTGAATCGTCAGACACATACAACTGGAGGATCTTCTGCCTGAAACACTTGGGACCAGACATGCATTTTCTCAGATTCTTCAGATTTTGGAATATATGCATATACATAACTGTGTGTCTTGGGAATAGGACCCAAGTGTAAGAAAAAAAAAGTCATGTTTTTTCTGTAGACACCTAATGCATAAAGATGGAAAGTCATTGTATACAACATCTTTAATAATTTTGAGCATGCCACAAAGTTACATGGTGTGGCATCACAAGTGATGGCAGGTCAGCATTCAGAAGGTTTCAGATTTGGGAGCACTTCATATCAGATTTTTGGACTAGGTATGCTCAGCACGTATGATAAAAAAGAATCTGATATAAGGGAAAAGGAAGATATGGGCAAGACACTCCTCTCTCTTTTAGCCTCTTACTTCCTATTAGTAAGTTCAAAGGTAGAGTGTTGGGAAAACATTCATGAATCAAGAATGGAAATTAAAAAACAAACAACAGAAACAAGAGACAGTAGAGTTAGTTTTGTGCAGGTTTCCATAATTCCAGTGAAAACATATGTATACAGGAGAGCGTCTGAATGTTGCTAATGCAGTGATTCTGCGGAAGAGTTACATACTCCTACATTTACATTTAAAACTTGTTTTGCACAAGTGAAGATGACTTTTACTTACAATGGCATCAAATAGGAAAAAAAAAAGTTTGAAGTGGAGGCTGAAGCAGAAGATGGCACATTCACGCCCAGCCTGGGCATCTTAGCAACTTAGTCAGGCCCTGTCCCTAAAGAAAAATGAGAAAAGGACTAAGGATGTAGTTCATTGCAGAGGTCCCAATAATAAGCAAACAAACCCACATCACAGGTACAGACCTGTAGAAGACAGAAAAAGCTTTTTATTTATACTTTTAATGGTACTTTTCTTGCTACTTTTAGAACCAGGGACCCCATATTCTCCTTTCATATTAAGGACAGAAAATCATGTCACCAATTTTGGTCAGGAGCAAGATCGTTGTAGAGTTATGGGTGGCTGAGGCAGGAAAGTCAGAGAGACAGTAGGCAGCCACATCTGTGTGCATGAAATTGCTGACTCAAACCAGACGTGAGGGTCTTTCCTACACTCACACATGATGGCTTCCAACATCCCAAGTAATTTTATCCTGACACTTTTTGTGTATATTTTATTAACGTTTAAAAGTGTATTAAGTTAAATTATAGAAAGAGGGAGAATAACAATGTAACCACTCAGATATGGCAACCCTGTTTACTTCAAAGCAGAGTTTGCTTTGCCTTTTCGCCCACTTCTGGCTTCTGATTTTTACTCCAGGTTCAGCTTTATGATGGTAAAGCTTGTTTGGGTCAAACTGATCGGCTTGGATGCTACCCGTAGAATTGGTGGAGCCTGGGTCCGAGTGTGTCTGGGCGGGTCATGGAATTGCGACCTTGAGTAGTACATAGAGGGCTTCCCTAACCAACCCCTGGGCCACAGGCCAATGCCTGCTGGTAATTTGTTAGGAACCAGACCACACAGCAAGATGTAGGCAGCCAGTCAAGGAGCACAGACTTCTCTGTGTTTCCAGACACTCCCCATCTCTTGACCACCTGAGCTCCACCTATTATCATTTCAGAGAGACATTAGATTCTTAGAGGAGCATGAGCCATACTGCAAACCTCACAGTCAATGAATCCAGG
This sequence comes from Fukomys damarensis, assembly GCF_012274545.1. Classification (NCBI taxonomy): domain Eukaryota; kingdom Metazoa; phylum Chordata; class Mammalia; order Rodentia; family Bathyergidae; genus Fukomys; species Fukomys damarensis. The sequence goes on along the minus strand of NW_022900937.1, from coordinate 30,979,885 downwards.
TTGGATACTCTGCTGAATCATCTCTAAACTAGCTTCCCAATCTGGTCCATGGAAAAATTGTCTTCCATGAAACAGGTTCCTGGTGCCAAACAGGTTAGGACTACTTCCGATCCCTCCTCTTCTTCTCTGGCCCTGTTCTCTTACTCTGCTTTCTGGCTTCCTTGAACTGAGCAGCTTTGCCTCCTTGTGTCCTTCTGCCTTGATGTTCCTGCCTTGGATCAGCTGACCATGGACTGAATCCCCTGAAACTGTGAGCCAAATTCAACCTCTCCACTTTTACATTGTGGGTATTGGTATTGTGTCCCAGCACAGCCTCAGAAGTATCTACTTGATGAAAAAACCCTCAGCTCCCTCTTGCACTTGGGCAGCCATGACTCAGTTACTCACTGCCATCTGTGGCATATCTCTGTGCCAGCACTTTCTCTCTGGTGAATATTGTTTGAACAGCCTAGTCTTGTCTGCCATCCAGGAAAGACAGAGGTGACAGTTTTGTGATACGGCTGCCTATGGCATGTCCTTGCTTCCCTATGCCCTCTTCCACTGCCCATAGAATATTGTCAGGGCTTCTTAGAAGACAGTTCAAGGCAGGATGACATCACCCAGTATTTCTAGCCTCTCCTAATAAATATTCATGTAGACGACTTATTGCTTTCTACACAAGAAAACATTTAAGGGCCTCTGAAATCTGCTGGGAAAAAAATCTCCTCTACCCAAATTTCTCTGCCTATTAATAGTCCACTCATATTTTATTCAACCAATGCTCATTCAATAAGTGCTGTGTGTCAGCCCTTCAAGGTTGGAGGTCCTTAGCTTTTTTGAGCTTTCCTCAGAAGTATCATTATCTGAGCACCCAATAAAATTGGAACATGATCTAATTATAGCATAGTTTGAGTAGCATTAATATCATACATGGTTTTGTTTCTTCCTCATATTGCATTTGGAGCAGACATCTTGGCATCATGGCCACTTGGCATGGTAGATGTGATAGTAACATCATAATCACAACATCAACTTTCACTGACTCGGTCATTTTGAAACCACTCTTCTATGTTCTAAGGCATTAGTAGTTCATTTTTCAGATTTCTTATTTATAGAGAGAAATAATTCCTTGGGCACTGATAATTATTCTCAGAATTGTTGCACTCTTCAGGGAATATCTATTCAGAATCAGATGATAATTGTGTGTTTCAATAGAAGGGCTAAAACTGCTCCTTTTGAAGATGGAAAGAATCCCAATTTTCCACCTGGCTCTCTCTCTCTCAGGCACAGTCGAAACATGGCAGTGATAGACATGGGTAATCCCAGCTCCCATGAAGGAAAAACTGCCCCCAACTCCAGCTGTTGGTGGAGATATTAGGACACAGGTTCCAGTGTGCTACTTCTTCCAGGGGTTATTCAGGGCCATATCTTTCCAAGAGGAACCCACATCCAATGGCTGATCAAATTAGGCGCCACAGTCCAGAGATGAGCAGTTATGATAATTTTGGTTCCAGAGTTTTGGATACAGTGACCTGAGGCTGTGCATGAATGGTGGATCAGGTTTTTCCATCCAGCCCTGCTTTTTATATCTTCTTTGCATGGGGATTGACTATAAAGATACTCTAATAAATCTTTGAAAATTAAACTTCATCTCAGTGTTTACAACCCAGTGAATCTAGGTACAAGAATTGATTGAAATATACTCTGAATGTTTAAATTTAAAAATTGATCACAGTAAAAGACACATTGCTATTAATCACCTTCACAATCCTCCCCCTTGCTTGAATGCACTCATCCCATCATCCTTGCCACTTCCTGCAGCCACTCTGGAGTCCTCTTTCCTGAGGATATTTATGAGGTGTGATAAAGAAAAATACAGTGAAGGGAGGGCATGGACAAGGGGGAAAAATGAGAACCAAGACCTGTCATGTAAAGGTACAAGATCCCAATAATGAATGTAATTGTACTGTATACCTAAAATTACCAATAAACTCAATAAAAGAAAAAAATACAGTGAATGCTGCTGCTGAGCATTATGCAATGGAAAGGCAGCTTGTAAAAACATGATGCTGTGTCGTCATCCCCCGTTTCCCAGATCTGACATTGTGTGACTTCTGTTTCTCAAAGCCAAATTGACCAGCAGAGGGAAACATTTTGAATCAATTCAGAACATCGAGGCAGCTATGACAGTGCAAAGAGAGACATAGTGTCCTTTATGAGAGTCAGGCTAAGATGGGAGTTTGGAGCCAGGTTACTGGTTAGCAGCTGGTGATTAAGATATTAGTCACATGTGGTTGGTGGAGCACAATTTGTCCTGGAACAAGGTGGCACCCATTAGTCGAAACACTCACCAGAGATACATTGGAAAGGGACACTGTGGGAAGGAATGCAAGATCTGGGGTGACACCTCAGGCATTGAAGAAGAGCCACAAGGGCAATGAGACTGCGTGACACTTGTTAAACTCTCTTCCTGTGCTTGAAATACATGAAAACATGGCTACGAGTGGTTAGAAGGCCAGTGTGAAAGCCAGAGTCTCTGGCATGCCCTACAAGGCTCCTCGTGTAACAGCTGTAGCAGGGCAGAGAAAGCTAGAAGTAGCCCATGACATAATTATCATGGTAATTGAGCTATAAGAAGGAATAAACTCTTAACCCCGGCCTGCTCTACCAGGTGAAGGCCTTGATGGGAAGAAGGAGACCCGGACAGGTGGAATGAAGGAGACATGGGTTGACGCTGCCCTGGAAATATCTGAATTTCTAGATCCTTGCAAATCACCAGAATCGGGCTCACTATCTGTTCTAACCCACCTAGAGCTTGCCCCTTGCAAGACATCAGGTGCCCCCATCAAGGTTGGCCCCATATTTCAGTTTAGATCTGCAGTATTCCCTCAAAGACTTTTGTGTCACATGTGGGGCTTTTGGGAGGTGGTAGGACTGTGGGGGCCCTATGTTCATCCACTGATGCGTTCCTGGCTGAGTGTGCTGTGAGAAGGTGGAGCCTGGTCCGAAGAAGTGATTACTACAGGTGGGACCTGGAAGGGTGATTTCGGTCCCCAGCCCCTCCCTTCTCCCTCTGCTTCCTGACTGCCATGGGCTGAGCAGTTTTCCCCCTTCTACCATGCTGCTTCTGAGTTGGAGCCAGCTGAATAAGCATGGACTGAACCCTCTGAAACCATGGGCCAATAGAAACCTCTCCTTCTTTAAGTGCTGAGTTGGGCATTTTGTCCCAAGGACAAGGAAGTGACTATGGTAAGAAGTAAGTCACAGCACAAGTAAGGCAGGAATGTGATGAGCATTGTGAAGTAGGAAAGAAAACTGTACAAAGGACTGTAAGACCTAGGATGGGGCTGGAAGACCCAGGGGAGTAGATATGGGACTGACTGGGGGATCCAAACTAAGAGTGGATAGGGAAGATTCTCTATTAGTGGTCTAGTGATGTGGAAGTGTACGCATAAGACAAAGGATTAGCTGTTTAGCAAAAATTCTGGAAGCTAGGGCACACTCATTTTTAGGATGTGCAAACTAATTCCTAGAGGCATAGGAAAATAATTTCCAGAGTAGGGAGGGATAAATGCTGGATCCACAGTAGCTGCTGGTTAAATAAGAAGACTAAAAAAACCTCAGGAAGTGGGTAGGCTAAAGGAATAAGCATTGTGCGGAAGACCCACTGTGTGACCATGTTCTATGAGAAATCCCAGAGCAAGTGAGAGATGTCCAAGTGGCAGAGGTACCAACATGGCTTAGATCTAGAATATCCCCCTAAAATCTCATGTGTTCAAAACGAGGCTTTTGGAAGGTGATGGATCATGGGAGGAATACACTTATCAATGGAGTAACCCACTGATGAGTTCACAGCTGAGTTGTGGCAGCTCATGGTCTATCAGTGGAGCATCTTTGTAGGAGCGGCTGACAGAGGGAGAAGACTTTGCAAAGCAATGAGTGTGTTAGGATCCCTACTACAGCCCTGTGGTGACATTTAATCACCCAAATCCAGAAAGACATAATAACTATAATAAATGGCAAGATAACAGTGGCAGGCAAAAGAGCTCCTTACCCACAGAGAGTAATAAGTGATACTCAACAGGACAGTGATCCTAAGGTCAAAATATATGGAAATGTAGTAAGAGTAATGATACTTAACAAGTCAAGGGTGGATGATCTGGTGGGATAAGTTGCTTCTATTCACACATTATGATTCCCTGCACAGCTTGTGGACCTGAGCTGTGTGTATGCTCACAACCCACTAAATGAAGAGGAGGACAGGATAAAGAAGCCTGCCACACCATGGTGAGCTGCACAGGCATCTTGGTTATATTTCTCCAAAGGGATTAATAGGCATTTCCTGGGGTAACTTTTAACTTGGACGATTCAAGAAGAGGAAAATTCATGTTGACACCAATACCAGAAACCCAGTCATCATGGTCCATGTTGAAGCAGAACTAAGGTAATAATTGGAATCTTGCAAAGGTCCAACTAATTAAAGGGCACAAAAACCTGAACCTTTCTCCAGACTCTTCTAATACTGCTCCACCTGCCAAGCCAAGATAACAAATTTAAAACAGTATCATGTTTCAAGGGTCTGTTAACATGAGTTTCAGTCATAGGAGCCTAACTGATGCACAGGCATTGTTACTTAACAAATCTCTTTTGAATTCGTCAGCCCAGCCCATTCAGAATAATGTGAACTTCAGAATAACTTGGATTTTGAACTTGGAAGAGGACAGTGCACTCCCACCAACTCCACCAAGTTCCACAGTAATCACAGCCAAGTCTCTGTTCCAGGTGGGACATCTTTGCTACAGAGGATCAGCATGGTTTCCGTACTGGGCCTGGGGCCATTATTTTCCATCTCTATCAGAAAGAGGAGCAAAAATATCTCATGTTTACAGTGAATAGGCAAAACTAGATGTCCACAGTTGCATCCCAGGGTGATGCTCATTCCCTCCATCCCCTGTTTTATTTGTAATTCACTCTGAGGAAGAACTGGACTAATGACATGCAACAGAACATCCTCTACCCCAGGACACCACCAGGACAAGCAGGCCAAGCAGGCCAGAGGAGCACAGGGTGGTGGCCTTGTTGGGGATGTGGCCGGATGTGCCAGACATTACTGGCCCTGGAAGGGGAACGTAAACTTCATGGGCTGCAAATATGTGCTAATAAAAGAAAAATTTGAGAAACATAGGGAAAGGTTGGAAGGGTGATGGGCGAAGCACCATGCATGGAGGATGGGGAAAGGCATAGGAGAGATGGGTAAATTCTCTTTTTCCAGTAAGTGCCTGATTTTCATTAGAATGTGATGTGGTGGAAGGTTATCATCCTACTTGCTGGGATGTCACCAGAAGGAATGGCTGTGTTTGCTTTAGGTGTTACTGGGTATCAGCTCCTTTAATACTAAAGGCACATTCTTATCCAATTATTTGCTAAACTTCCCTTTGGTCATTTTACCAAAAAATATTGTTTCCCTTGAGAAAGATATTTGTTGTTGTGTTTACTTTTCCTGTGAGCCCTGGGACTCCTCCTGGTCAGCACATTCCCTCACTTGCTCTGAACGCCAACTACTGCAGAGCTTGCCCTGAATTGCATTTTAGTCACGTGTGCAGAGTGATCTGCCATCCATCTTGTGTACTAACTTCCCCCGGATTCATTATATTTTCTGGCCCTCAGTTTTCCTTTCTCCATAATGTCCTCATTTAAAAATCCTTACAATGGCTATATTCAGATCCTCTTCCATTATTTTGTTCTGGGATGAGGTCAGGTTGAAAACAAACATATAAATAAATGTAGTGTTGAGCCATGAATAAATTTTGGATGTGCACTTTGTGATTGCTTTGCTTGTTTACCAGTCCCCGTCGCCATGGCTTCCCACTGGAGAATAAATTTGCAAACATCATGCAAATGCATTATTTGTAATAAAACTGACTAATGAGCATTAAAAACCAATTATTTCTATACATCTGCTGGCAATGGCGGGCAATAATCGTGTATCATTCAGATTTGTGGTTATGTGGTTTCCTTAGTAAGATTTTAATCACTCATTAATTTACAGATTGCTGTATGCATCATGGGTGCCTGCATTCTCCAGACTGGCTCTGACGTATAAATCAGAGTGCCAGAGCACTTGGACCTATGACAACATGGGCTTCCTTTCCAAACTGTGTTTTTGGGCCAATGTCTACTAAAGAAGCATAGAGGGGATCAGACAAAACCCCCCTACAATATATCAGTGATCCACTCTAATGATGAATCATTTTATCACTGTGTTACCAGCATACACCATGTCTTTTTTATGTGACTCTTTATATGTCCACCAATCACTACCTGGGAGCTCAGCTTCTCTGGAGGCAGGGTGCAAATGGAGGGGGGCATTTAGGTAGAAGTGGGTTTAGAGCCTGTTGCCAGTCCTTATTGGTTGCAAAGTCTAAGGCATACTATTTAGTGTCTCTAAGCTCAGACTCATGAAAACATGTTTTTATCAGTGAGGTGGTAATAGTATTAGAAGTGATAATTTTGATAAATGACAGGTGTGATCGTGAACTTGATGTCCACTTGAATAAGAAACACCTGGCTAATTGGTTTAGCACAGTTCTGGGTATGTCTGGGTGATGATTTCCCGAAGCCAGAAGCCCTACTTTAGGTGTGGGTGGCACCAACCAATATTCCATCCAGGCTACACCAGGCTTGTAGCCTGATGGAATAAAAAGCAAAAGAAGGAGGAAGCCTCCACCTCCAGGTTTTTAGCATAGACTCTTCAACTCTCCAGAGCAGACCCTTTCGCTTCCAGATGGGAACTCACACAGGACTCCACAGTGAGCTCCAGGACTTCCACTTCTGACTGGCTCATCCTTCAGTGATCTAACATGCAGACAGTCCTTTTGTACTCTTCCACACCCAATTCTGCAGGTGACTATTGTGAGCCTGCCTTGTCAATCCCTTAATATCATATATATGCACATATAGATTCTATTCCTCCAGGGAACCTGATCGATACAGCAGGACAGCCTCAGAAGGAGTTGGCCTCAGCTTAACAGGGATGAGTCTGGGAAAAGATCGGTGATGGGACCCACCTGTATCTCTGGAACAGAGCATCCTAACCAGATGAGGCAGAAGCTGGGGACATAGCTCACCTCTATTCTGTGACTCTGTGCTCTCTCTCAAAGATGCACATCTATGCGACTGAACAATAAGGCTTTAAAAATATTCCATGTACTGGGGATTGAAGCCTTTCTTACTGAGATACATCTCCAGCCCTTGTTCTTATTCTTAAAATTTGAGACAAGGTCTTGCTAAGTTATTAAGTTGCCCAGGCTGGGCTGTAATTTACTGTCCTCCTGTGTCAGCCTCCCAGAGTTCTGCGAGGACAGACATGAAGCATCACACCTGGCTGAAAGAATTTCTTGGCCATTGGTGTAGAATCACTATGTAGGAATATGACCCTCCTCTCTCGAGGCAGGAGATAGAGGAAGCGTCCTCTGGAGAGTGCATTTTTCTATGCTCCACCCTTGGAAGAACAGGCAGAAATGCAGGCTGTTTCAAAGATGTGGAAGGGAAGATGGGAGAGCAAAGTTTTGCTGAGAGTGAACCATTTGGAGGGGTGACAGGAAAGCCTCTCATCGTGTGGCAAAACAACACAAGACAAAGGTGCAGCACCATTGGATATTTGCCTGCTGGCACAGGCTAAGACAGGAAGTGGATGTTAAGGGCTACAGCCAGGTGGGTCATAAAGGATATCGAAGTGGCTGCACACCATGTCCAAGGCCAGCAGGGGACACCTGCACATCTAAGTCCCATGAGGAACAACAAAAGCAATGCCTCAGAACATATAACGACCTCCCAACACATGCCGAGGTGGGGCTTACAGTCAAAGGTCTGGCTAAAGGCACATATCTGAGACACAGTTCAATCTGTACATGAGAGAAAGCCAATTAAAACAACACCAAGGTTCCATCTTACCCCAGAAAGAATGACTTTCATTCAAAAGTCAGAGAGCAATGAATATTGGCAAGGCTGTGGGGAGAAGGAACCTTTCTACATTATCAGTAGGAATGTAAATTGGTACAACCACTATGGAAAACAGGATGGAAATTCCTCAAAAAAATTCCCAGCTATTCCTCTTTTAGGTATCTCCCCAAGAGTTAAAGATCATAGTACATCGATCCCTGCACATGCATGTTTATAGCAGCACAACTCACAGTAGATAAATCTTAGAAGCAGCCTATATGTCCATCAGTGGATGAATGGATACAGAAAATGTGGTATTTACACACCATGGAGTGCTACTGTGCCATAAAGAGGGATAAATTTGAGTCACTTGTAGGAAAACGGATGCACCTTGAGATCATAATATTAAATGAAATAAACACACAATGTTTTTATAAAGATAGAGCAAAATATAAGATACACAATAGGAATTAAGGAGACATGTCTTTCTTAAATGGGAAGGCTATCAAGAGATGGAGGGAGGAGGAGAAAGATGTGGGAAAAGAGATGAAAAAAAAGAATTAAAATGTGTTATGTACTTGTACAAATGTGAACTCTGTGTACTGAAAACAGGTACTAATAAGAGAATGGAGAAAATAACATATATTTACTCTGTATTCTCAGTGTATGAGGAAATGCTGATGGCATAAAGGGAGATGGAATTTGCATTGATCCAGATGTAGTTAAGGCTTCAAAGGAGCTTATAGGATTACGTGGAAAAATGTAGTGAAACAAAATTACAATATCTTGGATTAAAATCTACATGAGAGGCAGCAAAAAGCTGTATTGATACTCACTGGATCCATGATATACCGTAAGATTCAGTCTTGTTTTTATATTGTCCACTAGCTAAGGGTGATTTTTACCATTTTAAATGGTTGGAGAGTTAAAAACCAAACGATAATAAAATTTTATGGTATTGGAAACATGTGAAATTTGGATTTCAATGTCATGCTGTGGAAAGAATTGGTAAATGACATGCACAGAGATGTAGAATGGAAGTAAAATAATAAAAGGTTTATTTTGTTGACAAAAGGCCAATCACACTAAGGGCAGTGTCAGTGATCGACCCTGTGCTGGGTTGCAGCTTCCCCTTTTATAGGTTTTACAGCTGTGATCTCATTCAGGTGATTTCATTTCCTCAGTTCACATTACCCATGTACAAATTACAGTAACAAGACAGTTCACTTTAACCCAGACATAACAATTCCTTGTAGTTAGGGAGTTTACCTTAAGATTAGCCTAGCTGTCTATTCTAGTGCACAGGAAGAGGGTGTTCAAGGCCAGGGATGAGGCCAGATGTCCATTTCATGGTCAATGCTTACGGTGTCTGTTAATTTTGAACTAAACAAAGCCCATTGCCATTAGAGACAGCAGAAGTCATGTTATATTTTCCTAACATTTTCTAGGTTTTCAGATTATTTACAAAAGTTCTCTGTATCAGTCATGCATGAAGTTTTATTAGAACAATGGCACCTCTCCCCCTTCATTTACACAGGATCTGTGGCTGATATCTATACAATAGCAGAGTTCTGGGACAGAGATTATAAGGTCCAGAGAACCTGTTTCTGTCTTTTTTTTCTCTCCCTTTTTCTTTTCTTCTTATTGTGGGCTTATTATTCACTTGAACATTAATCTGTTTCATTAGGGTTTTTGCATTCTGTTTGGATTTTATTTTCTTCCCATCTTATCAGTTTGAGTTTTTTTTTTTTTTTAGGTATTGGAAACATCAACCTACAGAAAGAATCATATCTCCAGAAAGTGACACATCTCTGCTATCAGTTCTACCTTATTCCTCTCTCCCCATCCTTTCTACTGCTTTTTCACACACACACTTGACAGTAAATAATGTCAGTAATTTCCAGTGTGCTCTTTCTTTCTGTGTTTACCCAAAATTAGGACCTATGCATTTTTCCTTATCTCCTCTTCTCTGTTATGTGACAGATGGCACACTATATAGCTCCTTGCTTTGTTTTTCTTTTGTCCACCTACCTCCTGGAAATCACTACATGTCCATGCAGATCTCTGGGATTCATTTTTTAAAGCTGCACAGTAACCTTGTACAACTGTGTCATTTATTGAACGACATTTGTGTGTCTTAAGTTTGGACTCGGGAGGTGAATTCCAAGATCCTGTAATTACGGACAGTGCTGCCATCATAACCCTTTGCCTTTGCCTCTTGTAGTGCTAAAAGTACATTGTTTTCATTTTATTTTTTTACAGAAGAAAACATAAACTCAGGGCTGGGCATGTGGCTCAGTGGTACTGTGCTTTCCCTGAGTCTGATCCTCAGTACCATAAAAAATATAAAAAAAACTAAGCTCATAGAAGTTAAATGTTTGACCAAAGAATGTAACCTGAAGCGTATAGAAACAGAAAATAAAAGAGGGACACTTCTCTGACACAGGATGGCTGATTTCATCATAAGAAGCAGCTGTGGTCTAGGTAAGACGTAAGTTCAAAAAGCTTTTGGGCCAACACAGAATTCATCCTTTCAACAAGTATTTGTTGGGATCTGATCATGGACTGAGCATGGTTCTCAAACTGACCAATACAGCAACCAAGGTCAAACCCATGAAATGTATATTTTAAATGAAGAAAAGGGCAAATCATATATGTGCCCAAATAGGTACAGTGTCATAGATTATTTTCAGTACTGTGGAGAAAAGTAGGTAGAGAATGAAGGATTTCCTATGTACCAAGAGGTGGCAATTTTAAATTCGATGAGCAGGAAAAGTATCACTGAGAATATGAAAGTCGAAGAATGTCCTGTCAGATTAATGTGAATATCCTGAGGAAGGATAATTCAGCCAGAGAAATAGCCGGGCACCAAAACAGGAACATCCCAACTGCAGACAAGAGAACCCAGTCATAGTGGTGGTGTGAGCCTATAATCCCAGCATTCTGGGAGGCTGAGACAGGAGGATTGCAAGTTCTAGTCCAGTCTGGGCAACATGGAGACTTAGTGAGACCCTGTCTCACAATAAAAGGTGAAAAAAGGGATGGGGATGCAGCTCAGCAGAAAGGCCTTGGGTTCAACTTGTGGGACCACAAGAAAGGAAAGAAAGCAGAAAGAAAGGAAGGGAGGGAGGGAGGAAAGAAAATAAAGGAGTTGTATGAGATCAAATTCTGTATTAACTCCATTTTAGGGGACTCAACCCAATGTTTTATTTTTAAAGTCAGACTAGTATTTGGAGAACAGACATTAGCATGTGGTAACCTCAGTAAATATTAGTATTGGATCCCATAGAAATCACTTAATGGAATTATTAACAAAGAAGGCAAAGAAACTATATCTAGCCGTAGTTACCCCTGGGCAGGGAGAGTTAGTTATGACCTCTCAAATCCGTCCCTTGTATGTTGTCACAAACAGGCCTCTAAAAATACCTTTAAGGAAGCAAAAGAGAAAGAGATTTATGTTGGGATGAACATGATGAATGGAAAGTGTGGTTTGGAAATAGGTTTCCAGAGAGGAGTAGACAGCGAGGAGTCGGCAGAGAGGAGGCGGTGGTGGGGAAGGGGAAGAGGAGGCCTGAGGCTCCTTCACCAAAACCTGCCGGGGAGCAGTGAGTAATTTGAACAAACGCGCGTCGCGAGACGAGGGGAAGGAACACCAGCTTCTACCAATGACTCCATTCCCTTGCCTGGCTAATTTGAAATTGAAGCATCTCAAGGTGAGGCCACCGAGTATGCACACAGATGTCCTGAGATGCGCACGCAGCCATGTCTCAGGCGCCCCACTTGGGAAGTAGGGGCTCCCGCTCTTGGGTACCCGGCCATCCATGGTCAGCATCCCCACACTGAGTTGCTATGGGCAGTCGGCTCCCCTCAAAATGAGCCGAGGTTGAGGACTGCTGGATCCGCGGCATGTTGTAGGGGATCTGGCTTGGCTGAACAGAGGCACTCGGGTTTCCCTCCAGGAGAGAGAGGGGACTTGGCCACTTGTCCCCCCTGTCCTTTGAACCCAGGCATTCCAGGAGGCTGTCAGCTGGGGCCCTGGCCTGCACACGCATCTGAGAAGGCTGACTTCGAGAGGCTGAGAGAGCAACCTTCCATGGCTGAATGGTCCCTTTGTGGCGTCCGGTGGGCTTCTGTGGGCAGAGGCTCAGAGAGGCTTTATGGCGTGTTTTGCTAATGTGAGAACCAAAGGCCTCGCAGGTGTTAATGGCAGCCGTGCTCAGACCCACAGACTCTGCTCCGATTGGTGTTGGCTTGGTCGGCTTCCCTGGCACCAGCTGATGCCGCCTTTCCTGTCACCTCTTGGCTGGAAGGAACCCGGTGAGCTGAGGTAAACCTGAGCCTCCTGTGCCCAGATAGAGGGCTGGAAATTAGTGGCTGAGGAAGAAGAGGGGGCCGCTGCTCAGCCTGCAGGAGTCCTGGCTCTGTCTGAGTTTAAGACGCTGGGGAGGAAGGCTCCCTTCCTGAGACGCCTAATTAACAACAAAGGCCTGTCTCCCAGCCGGGGTAATTAATGCTGTCGCCTTGAGCTGCCTGCACTGCAAGGAGGCAGAATGACGTTCTCTGCCCTGCTCATGGAATCCCCAGTCGAAAGAGCTCTACCGGCTGCTTCAATTCTCCTTTCCAGAGCAAACCCACAGAGGTCCCTGTGAAAACACGACGGCACGTGACATCAGCAGCAGCCACGTGACGTCTTTTTTTCCCCAGCTCTTCCACCTTCTACCTCTTCTGTCCCCTCTACCTCCAGACACATAGCAAAGTGAGCAGCACTTGTAGGTGCGTCTGGGAGACTTGTGGAGACCTTGAGATCCATGCCTGGTCCCTGCCCCTTCCTCTCTGGTGCTGCTTCCCTGATCTGCTTCACAGCTACCAGGAAATGACCGGCTTTGTTCCACCATCTCTTCCACTGTGATGTTCCTGCCTTGGAACAGCCAGCCATGGACTGAATCCCCTGCAACCATGACCTAAATAAATGTCTCTTCCTTTAAATGGAGGGTGTTGAGTAATTTGCCCCAGCAACAGGGAGGCTGAGTAATACGTCTGTTAATGTCACAAGCATAGGAGTCTCTAGGCTCTGGCTCGGCCACCTACCCAGTGACATAAAGATGTATGGATACTCTAGGAGTGTAGCAGAAGGAGACAACAAACTCGGAGCCCCTTCTCACTGTACCAAACCTACAGCAGGTGGAGCCTCTGTCATTCTGAGAAGACATTCTCAGTCATTCTGGGTGCCACCATGAGCAGCTTTTCTACCCATTGTGTATCAACCCCTGACACCATCAGGAGGGATCCAGTACGTGGTCCCTGGGGTGGTGGAGAGAGAGGCGGTCCTCTATTTTCAGTAAGGAGCACAGCGTATGCAAAAGGCAGACAAGCCCAGGGTCCAAACCAGCTCATGTGTGCATGATAGCTGTGTTCCTCAGCATCTCTGATGTGCGTGCGGGAACATAGTTGCTGTAGTTTGGATCTGTAATTCTGGGAGCTCAGAAGCTTGGTTGTTTTTATGAAGAAATGGAAGCTCAGAGAAATCCAATGCCCTTCCCAAGTGGCCAGTCAACACCAGATAATCATGCTCCACCCCACCCCTGTTTCCACTGTACGTGGCTGCACCATCGGCGAGATGGAAGACAAACCTCCCTGAGGAATGTCCAGGGCTGGTGCGAGTCAGGTGTGGGTGGGCCCAAAACCAAGACATCTGTGAATCACTGCAACCAGAGTGATGGACTGTTAGCTCTTTTCAGAAAATACAAATCCACATTTTGTTTTTAGAAAGCACTAGGAAAAGAAAGCTCTATGTGTTTTGTTTTGTTGGGTTTTTTTATAACCATAGTCTTAAGACAATTATTTGCATTTTTTAAATCTGATCAAAATATTGCATATGGAACTAGAAGGAAGAACTTTAAGAACAAAGAAGGGAATCAGGAAAATAGGCCAATAAGGAAGAGGGGAATAAAGAGATTGAAAGTCACCAGATGTGTTATGTGCATGTATTCGTTCCTTAAAACAAACATTACTATTCTGAATTGAAAACATACATCAATAAAAGGAAAACAAAATCACATACGCATATTGTGGACAATGTAGATGATGGAGACAAAAACCAGGAAATACCTACAACCCCAACCTCCATGAGAAATATTTGTATCATCTGTTTTCTATGTGAGTCTCTAGAATGTATTGTTAAGAAAATATCAGATAACGTACACATACACATACTGTCTGCACCTTTCTCTTAAAAGTTATCATTCATTTAACTATTCAGTGTAGTTGAGCTTTTGCCATGGGCCAAGCCTGGTGGCCCTTTTTCCCCTGCTCACTTTCTCATCCATAGGTCAGAGAGTAGACCCTGGGTGGCACAGCCCTGGGAGACAGTTACCTTCTATCCTTCTCTGTTCCCTTCCTGCGCGTGCCCAGATCCTGAAACAATCCAGGTATGTTCTGCCTAGGTCAGGTAGGCCAGGTAGGCCAGGTAGCACTATTTGCCCTTCCTTCTCTTCCTGTTTGCCTTCCACTATAAATAAAGAGCACCTGGTGCTCCAGGTGGCCATTAGCTCCCAACGAGCTATGGTTCCACCTGGTCCCAACTTTCAAGCATAATCTTGGTGTGTATGCTTCTTTCTTGGTCTTGCAATCTTTGCTTCATCTCCTACTGCTCTCCCTGGCTTCAGACTCTATGCCGTGGGGGTCATAGCAAGCTTTGGCTATTTCAGATATTCTAGAGAGAGTAAAGGCTAGCACAGCTGGCCAATTTAGGAACTTAGCAAGAACCTGTCTCAAATTGATGATGATGATGATGATGATGATGATGGGGGTGGAGGGCGGCGATATAGTTAAGTACAAAGGCCCTGGGTTCAATCCCCAGTACTCAACACAAGCAAACAAAACAAAAAAAAATCTAGCAAAGAAGGTTCTTGCAGAAAAGTCGATTATAAGACTAGTTCCAATCCAATCTGGTGGGAGTGTTGGAAGGTTCTGCCAGTGAAGGATCCATGGAATTAAGCTAGGGGTTGTTAGGATGAAGGAAAAGGTAGTGGCAGGAACAGCCTTGCAGAGGGGCAGGGGAGACCACAGTGCATTATAGGTACAAGAAGCCAGAAAAAAACATCCTTATGTTCAGAGCTAAAGTGACAGTGAATTGAGAGATAGGATGAATTTTTCCCACATCATTTAAACCTTATATATAACATCATTTTGATTATCTAATGTAGGTCTTAACTGAAAACCTTAAAACTGCAAGGGAATAAGTAGTGGAAAAACTTTTCACTAGGCTTTCATTTGGGAGGTTTCTGTCCACGAAGAGGAAATATTTGACCCCAATTTCTTCCCTTCCAATCCTCCTCCCTTTTAAATTTTTTCAGTACTGGGGATTCAATCCAGCCTTTGGACTGAACTATATTGCTAGGTTTTGTTAATTTTTATTTGGGATAGGATCTCACTATGTCATCAAGTTGCCCAGGCTGGGCTTAAATTTATGATCCTCCTGCCTCAGCTTCCCAGCACACTGTTTTGACAGGCATGTGCCACCATGTTCATCTGAGTTAAGGGATTTCACTTTCATCGTCTCCATCCATCTATCCCAGGGTGGTCAGAAAATGTTGCTTAAAATTATTGTGGTGGAAGGTAAATATCTTATTTTCACTGATTTGTTTGCTTTTCTCTGGCTTTTCTGGATTTTCCTCAGATCCTTTCAAATCTCAGTGTGAAAGATGCCTTATATTTTCTCATGATGTAGAGCACTGTGCTTTGTATCTTAATGCCTTTCAGAACTCCTTATCCTAAAAGTTTGCTTACCAACCTGTGTTGCTATTGGAGGAGTATGTGGAACTTTTGGTAGGTGGAGTCTAGGAGAAGGAAGTTAGGTCACTGGGGTGTGGCTTGGAAAGAGATATTGGGACTCTGGCCCCTCTTTTCTCCTCCATTTTTGCTTGTGGCTGCTGTGAAGTCAGCAGGTTTTCTGTTTTCGTGTTTCACAAGTGCTTGTGAAATGATACTCTACCTTGTCATGAGCCCAGAAGCAGTGGACTACCCATGGAACCATGAACTGAACCCTCTGAAACCCTGTGGCAAAATAATTCTTTTCTCCTTATAAGTTGATTTTCTCAGGTATTTTGTTACAGACATAGAAAGCTGACTCACACACGAAGCTTTGTCATTATCCAACATTTGGGTCACTGGAGTGAAAGCCAACCCTTCAACATTCCTTGTTCTTAGAAGATTCTGCCTCAAGCTGTCTCGAGACCAGCTAAGGTGGAGGACACTGGTGTCAGGTGGAGGGCGGGATGACTACTTCTGCCCCGAGTGGGGAATTTGGGGATCCACTTAACCTCTTAGAATTTCGGTTTCCTAAATAGTACAAGAGCATAGACGGATATGAAGATCGCCATAAAGTGGGTGTCTTAGTCACTTTCTCATTGCTGGGACACAATATTCAATAGCAATTTAAAGGAAGAGAGTTTTCATTAGGGGCTCACAATTTTTACACCATTCAGTCCATAGTCAGCCAGGTCCAAGGTGGAGAGAGCATGGTGGGTGGCTCTGGCAGAGGAGAGCTGCTCAAGTCATGGTGGCCAGGAAAGAGAGAGACAAGGAAGCAGCCAAGAAGAGAGATTTATCCTCCAAAGGTGGAGCTTCCAGGGACCACCTCTCCCACCAGGCCCCACCTCCTACAGCACATTCAGCCATGAACTCATCCATGATGAATCCACTGACGAGCACAGTGCTCCATGAT
This sequence comes from Fukomys damarensis, assembly GCF_012274545.1. Taxonomy (NCBI): domain Eukaryota; kingdom Metazoa; phylum Chordata; class Mammalia; order Rodentia; family Bathyergidae; genus Fukomys; species Fukomys damarensis. The sequence goes on along the minus strand of NW_022900937.1, from coordinate 30,963,240 downwards.
CCAGTCACCTTCCAAATGCCACACTTCTGAACACAAAAGGATTGGGGGATGTTGTAAATCCAAGCAATAACATTGGGCAAGGATGGGAGCATTGCTCGGTGCTGGAGAAGTGCTACTAGCATGGGTTGGGACCAACCTCACACGCCTGCTGTCTGCAGGTAAAGGGTCTTCAGGAGGGTGTGCTGAGGCCCATTCTGTACGCAGACACTTCCTGCGTGGCCTGGCTCACACAAATACTGGCTTAGCCAGCTCCTTCTGCATGGCTGTTCTTTTAGGGGAGACTGGGTTTGTGCATCAAGGTAATTGATGTTTTCATTCTGTGTATGCTCCCTGAACATGATTTCCCTGTATAAGACAATCTCCAATGAATGATTAATTAAAAGCCCATAATATTTGACTTTCTGAAGGCATTTATTATTCAACTAGGAAACTGAAAACATTCCTGCTGTGTTTTATTATCAAGGGACCCTTGGAACCTGCGTATTTATTCATCAGGTCTTCAAGCAGCCTATTTTCTCACCTGCAAGGCACTTAAATCTTTATAGGTTTGGAGGAGAAGTGAAGGGAGAAAGAAAGGCATTTAACTTATATTCTGGGTTTGCTAAATGTGCAGTGCTTTTTCCTGTGGAGTTCCTCCATTGAGATAGATGATATTGTTATGGGTCCCATCGTATAGAAAAAGAATGTGAGGTTCACACTTTACAGTAAAGAGGAGGTTACCTGGCCTGGAAATGCTGGAGGTGAGACGGCAATCCAGGTGTTCTTTGTTCTGCTGTGTGTGTTTCCTTGAATGCTGTCAGCAGGAAATGAAAAGTATCCCTGATCTCAGTTCTGCTAAACTGCAGAGGATCGAAACTGAGCAAAGTCTGTGAACTGGCCAGCGTGCCAGAGCTGAGGGTCTTAGAGCTGAGAGACAGACGTGGTGGCTCAAACTTAGAGGTTGGTCTGTTTTCTGCCTGACAAACCTGTGTTGGGCAGTGAGTGCTTAGGGGAGGAAGCAACCTTGCTCTCTGGAAGTGATGCTGGCCTGGGAAAGGCCAGATCCAAAAGCTTGGTCAATTCAGTTCCCCGATCAGGGTACTCACAATAGCTTAATAGACATCAAGGCCAAATTGAGAGGTTTGTCTCTTTGCCTGCTGTGGCGTTGGAAATTGAATCCAAGTCCAAATGTATGCAATGCATGTGCTCTGCCACTGAGCTGCACCCCCAGCCTCCAAACTCAAAGGTTATTTTTTGGGGGGAGGTTTTTTGAGACAGGGTCTCACTATGTAGTTGAGACTGCTCTGGAACTATGTAGCCCAGGCTGGTCTTGAATTCACAGCAAACCTCCTGCCTCAGCCTCCCGATTTCTGGGATTATAGGTGTGTACCACTATGCCCGTCTCCAAACTCAGAGTTTTGCTGGTAAGTTTCAGTGACCCTTGGTGTGTTAATTACTTCACTCATCACTCGATACCCACAATTTCAAGGTGGAGAGTTTTAGTTTGCCTCACAGTTTCAGTGCATGGTTGGCTGCTCCAAGGCAGGATCAACTTGATGGTAGGGTGTGGTAGAGGAAAACTGCTCACCTCATGGCAGAATGGAAGCAGAGAGAAGGGAGGAAGGTAAACCCTTCCAGGTCATGACCCCAGTGGAGTGAGCTTAGAGGGCACCTCCCTACAGGAGTAGCGCCCTCAAACTTCAATTAACTTCCGTAAGTCCTGCCTAGGCGGGTGGGAAGCCCTTGGGTGACATCTAGATGTAAACCATAAGAGTCACAAATCCTAGCTGTGCAGGATGCTCAAAGCTCTCAAGGGACTCACTAGGATCACATGCACCGATATAAGCAAACCCACTCTCCCACATGCCACATGCATCTGCCTGTAGGCCCCTGCCCTCAATGACTTTCTCTCCAGCTGGAACCAGAGAGCATAGGGCTACAGGAAGCCTTAGGAAGATGCACAATGTGTCCATCACTCAGTCTTGCACAGGTTTGTGTGTCAGGAGGACTTTCAGGAAGAGATGGGGACTGACTGGAAGCTTTTAGTGCCTGGAAGAGCACAAAGGCATAGTATTCCAGGCGAGAGGACATGGGAGAACAAAGGGGCAGAGAGGCAGACAAGGCAAGGACAATCGAGTGCAAAATTCAAGAGTCCTGGGCAAGTCTCATACCGACACAGCACTGAGTCTTCTGTGAACAGTTAAGTAGAGGGATTGCTCTCTCCTGGTCTTATCTACTCCAGTTGCAAGAGGAAGTGTGTGAACTTTTCTCTCTCTGATATTCTAAGTCTTGATGAAGACTCCCCAGCCCCTGACATATGAAAAACCTCAGAACATAAGCTCCATCTACTTGGTGATTTTTATTTCTTCCTTTTGTGATTTGCCAGGTGACATCACTCCCTTTTCCCCCACTCTGCACAAAATGAAAAGAAAAAAAAAAAGCTGATTGAGTAAGGCAGATCTGCCCCAGTGTGTCCTGTTCATCTGAAGTGTGGTAGCTCTACCTGGCCTTGCAGTGTCCCCTGTCCAATGTCAGAAGAAAAGTGTCAGCTAGACAAGAGCCGGCTGCATCCTGGGAGGGTTGTGACTCTGGCCAGGGGCCAGGGTATAAACTAGCCTTCTACTTGGCCATGGTTAACAGGCCCTGGTTTATGGTTCCCCACGAGTGGATGGAAGGAAACTGAGAGTTGTTTTTCTTTGATTTCCTGCTTCTCCTTTCTTCTGGAAAAAATTTAAACAAAATTTGTTCTGAATCCAAAGGCAATAGCTGTTGTTGGCTGGCATAATGTGGGTCTCCTTCCCCTGGCAAATCTGCCACTCAGTGAGAGCTCTAGATTTTTAACTAAACTCAATCTACTAGTGAGTATGGCTTAACTTAGGTTGTCAGGGAGGTCTCAGACATTTTTTGCCCCCTGGCTACAACTTTGTTCTGCTTGTGCCTAGCTACCTGGCTTTGAGCAGAGATAGTTTTGATTGAGCCCTTATTTTTGTCCTAAAAATATGATGGTGGGTCCTCATTCACCTTATTAATCAGATCTGACACTGTTTGACTCCTAACTCTTCCCCCAAATCAAAACAACCAGGGAAGGGGAATGTTTTGAGTCCATTCAGGACATGAAGGCAGCTAGTACAGTTCAAGCAGCGACCCTCAGGGAAGAGGACTCCAGAGTGGTGAAGAAAGTAGCAAGGAAGATGGGATGAGTGTGTTCAAAGTGAGAGGGAGGATTCTGAAGAGAACACATGGCAAGGTGTCTTTTACTGTAATTATTTTTTTAAAGTTTAAAACGTTCACCTTGTGTTTCAATCATGTCTCCTACACCCACAACAGCAAAATGAAGCAGCCAAGTTTCTCAAGTGTATTTGCAAATATATTCTTTTTTGCTTCAGAAAAATCTCTATCAGAGTACTAAAAACACAAGCAATCACACAGCTGTCTCTCTGCGGTAGATGGCATGCCACAATCATCTGGACAGTGACACCTATGTTTAACTTCATCAGTGCCTCAGATGCCCTTTTGCCTCTTTAGGATCTACACACGTGCTTCTCTTCCTGGAGCATGCCCTTGTTACAAGCTGAGTTCTTATCTCTAAAATTAATTTACCAAAGTCCCAAATCCCAGTGTTTCAGAATGTGAGCACATTTACAGACAGAGCTTTAAAGATGTAATCAAGGAAAAATGGTCATTAGTGTGGGCTGTAATCCTTGGATTGGTGTTCTTAGAGGATACTTAAACACAGAAGTAACAATATCTGGATAGACAAAAAGATACCAGGGATATATTTGCACACTGCAAGAAGACAGCCATCTACAAGCCAAGGAGGGAGATCTGAGAAAAAGATCAACTGTACTGGTCAGCTTTCCTGTTGCTGGAACAAAATATTCAACACACACAAAGGAGGAGAGGCTTACTTTGGCTCACAGTTTCAGGGGGCTCAGTCCATGGCCACTGCTCCAAGGCAGGAACATCATGGTGGAAGGGTGTGGGGGAGCAAAGCTGCTCAGTTCATGGAGGCTGGGAAGCAGAGCAGGGGAACAGCATTACAAAGGAAGGGGCTAGAGATCAGATATACACCCCAAGGTCCCTCCTCCATGACCTACACAGACACACCCAGAAGGGTGCCTTATTCTCTTCAGAATCTCACCAGCCAATCAAGTTGACAATCAAGACTAACTGTCAGACCAACCCTGCAAACATCTTGATCCTGGACTTCTGGACTTCAGAATTGTGAGAAAAAATGTTTGTTGTGTAAGCCCCACAACTCCATCTATGGTATATTCTTATGGAAGCCCTACTAAACTAATGCACTCCACACCTCCAGTGTAATCTCCAGGGGTAATCTTTCTTCCACCAAATGTTCATATCATTCCCTTTACAAATGTTTGTATCTTTTGCTACAGGGAGCTAATCCGTAGCTGTATTCAGTGGTACAGACCTAAGGGGTGTGAAGTGCATTAGTTTTGGAAGATGAGTATTTTTTGTTAGGCTGACTTACTTTCGCCTTCATAAAATTAAAAAAAAAAAAATCTCACTCTGAACCAGCAAACCAGTTTTCTTTCTTTTTTTTTTTTTTTGCTTTTCTTCTTTGTCATGTGTATGCTTATTTGTCAAGCTAAATGACTTCCTCTTACATTTGCTCATCTTTGCCTAGAGATGACCACATAAGCCACTAAGACCTGAAGTAGGTATTAAACTGTGAGGAGTTTGCAAAGGCCTCTGAACAGTGCTGGGAATATAGGAGGTGTTCAATTAATGCTAATTCATTTTTCACTTTTATCCTGGCTCCTCTGTGAGTCTCTAAGTTGTGGGGGGGATCTTAAATACCATCAAGCATATGTACTGGTTTGTAGGCCTTCATAAAATACTGTAGATAAAAAATAAAAATGTGTCACTTTTCAGTTCTGCAAGCCAGAACTCCAAGATCTTGGTGTCAGCAAGATTGGCTGCTTCAAAGAGCCATGCAAAAGAATATATTTCACAACTTTCTCTAAGATTTTGGTGATTTTTCTGGCAATTTTTGTCATTCCTTATCTTGTGCAACCATGACCCCAATCTCTGACTCCATCTCAGGCCTTCTTCTGGGACAAATCTCTGTGCCCAAGTTTCTTCTTGTTATAAAGACACTAATAATACTTGGTTAGGGTACATCCTAATGACCTTATCTCTACTTATTAAATTTGAAGTAACTTTGTTTCCAAATAAAGTCATACTATAAGGACTGAAGACTAATACCTCAAGGGATAAATTAGGGGGATGGTGGGAAATGTGATTAAAACTACAGTACTTATCTTTGAGTAGATCCTAGAGTCCTATTTACAACTTTTAGTCTTTGGGGCAAGTGATGAAAAATTACTGCCTTCCCAGGCATTCCTTTCTATCTTTGCACAACTTAAAATTTTGGTTTTTCTTCCTATATAATGCTAACTCCTATGGATATAGAGCATATCAGTTTTATTTTACCTCTGTTTCTTCTAAATAAGTGGAAGGAAACTGCTCTTAGTTTGGAGGTCCCATGTTCCATGGAGTCTCTCTCATAGACAAACTCTACCTTAGATACTCACTGGAGTCCTGTAGAATATTTGTGACTGAATCTGATATCCAGAACCATTAAAATCCAGTTATACAAATTCCCAGGGAGAGACCCAAGCCTCAGTTCTCTTGTCAAAGCCTCCAGGTAATTCCCAATGCATAGCCAGTGGTGGTCAAGTGATCTATTGGGGTTCTGGGAGCTCCTGTCACCTGCACAGGTGAGAAAACTCACTGACAAATACCATGAGGTCTACAGACACTGTCACCCTTGTCGCAAGGCACCCTAACATGGAGAGAATGGAAAACTCTGGTGTGAGCTTGTGTCAAATATGCTTTCCTTTAGTTGAAACACATAGATGGAGGAGGCAATGGTTACCATCTGTTTTTAATTCAGTGACACTGAAGTCATCACTGGAATGTTATTTTGTTAAAGGTTTATTGATGCCCCAGGACTCCGTTTGAAGAGCCCTTGTTATTCAACCTGGAAGAGGAGGGGGTGGCTGGGGAGTCAGAGTTGAAACCTCAAAGGATGAGCCAACTTCCAAACATGTACCCCCTGAGTAGGAAACCACAAGTAGCCCCCTTTTCTATTTTTAGGATTGGGAATAAAGCTGAGGGTTACACTTGGGGAAGGGGTAAGGATATGAGACTATGGGGATCTAACAATCCCCTGTGACCCTCCACAGTGAAATCTTCTGGAATAAGTTTAGTCTGTCTCTCTCTCTCTCTCCGCTCACCTGTCTAAGCTATATTGATTTGTGTCAGTCTCCATCTTACAGAAAACATGACAAAAATGTCTAGCTATGGCAAAAATCTGAGCTGGAAATAGCTCAATTACAGAATAAAACAAACACTTCAATATGAGAACTAACTTCCAGGAACACATTCCACTAGGAGGGAAGTAGTCTTCATTATTGAAGCTCATCACACAATTTTGTACCCATTATTTAAGAGAATGCCTAATGCAGTCCTTCCTGTAGAAGATGGTGAGATTACAGCCCAGGGTGTGAGTGATGGGGACTGAGTCAAGTTTACCAAAGAAGTTTTTCCATATCCAGGGTAGACACAAGCTCTCTTAACTCCCAGAGTAAAATTTTTCAAAATATCACCCTTCTAGGAAATGCACACACTAAAATACAGTTGAGGGCCGGCGATTTAGCTCAGTGGTTTGGTGGCCTGCCTTGTAAGTGCAAGGACCCGAGTTCAATCCACGGTACCATTAAAAAAAAAGCAGTTGAAATATGAGCATGGTTTATTTTATTTTGCTCTAGTGCATGTAACATTCTTAGCACTTGACATCATGAACTTTTAATGACCATCAGAAGAGAGAAAGTAGAGATTGTCCAATATGAGAGAGACAGTCATTGAGGAAAAGAAGCTCAACATGCCATCAGAAAATGCCAAGTGACCAGAATGAGGGGCCCCATTAGGAGCCTGTTTCAAGTTTCAGCAGGATTGGAAGATGCTGCTAAGGCACAGGACAGAGTGACAGGGTCAGACTGGTGTTGTTGAACTATAGTTTCTGTTATGGCTTCTGTTGAGATTCATCCTTATCCCCATGTACTCATAAGTGGAGCTTTTTGGAGGTGGCTGGATCATGGGTGTGTAATACTGGATTAGGGTGTGTTAAACTTGGATTAAAGGTATGTGATAACTAAATTAGTCCATTCATTGGTTTAGCATAATTCTGGGTGTGGGTAGTGGAAGCCTGGGTATGGGTAACTCCAATCAATAGACTTGTAGCCTAGCTGGAATATAAAGGGAAAAACAAAGAAGGCTTGCTGCTACTGATGCTGCTTGTTGCCTCCTGCCTGCCCTACCATGAACTATTTCTCCTCTGGGATGCCACTCCCTGACCTTTGGAGCAGCCCATGATGGACTGAACCCCCTACAGAATGTGAGCCAAAATAAAACTTTCCTCCTTTATCTTCAGGTGTTGGGTATTTTGTCTCAGTAACAAGGAAAGTAACAATGACAGTTTCCAACCCTGGCTACACCTTGCAATGACATAAGAAAATTTTGAAAATAGTCTTGGTGTCCAAATGCAACTCTTCTATTTCTCTCCCTGTAATTCTACTTTACTGAAAATGGAGCCCAGAAATTATGTTTTTAGACTTCTCTGGTGATGTGCTGTATGAATCCAGGGAAGAAATAATGGGGCAGAGGGAGAAGAGGCATAATGTAAAAAGAATAACAGAGAAAGTTGTAGGGGAGAGAGCAATATTCAAGATTGAGCCGACAGGATTTAATGATTACTGGAGAAGGGATAAGAGGAAGAAAGAGAAGCTTCTGACTTCGGTGGCTTGGAGAGTGATGGGTCTTTTCATTGGGGTACAGAGAACCCAGAATTTGAGGCTGGTTTCATTGGATGATGATGAATTCAAGTTTAGATCTGTCAAACTGCTAGGGTGAGAAGGACAATCTGCAGCAATCCATTACATAAGGATGGAGACTGCTGGATGCTAGTATTTTTCAACTCAACTCTATACTTAAGTTGAGAAATGAATCCTCTTTCCAGGATAAAGACAGCCAACACCAAGTCACTGCAAGCACAGGAGCTATGGACATTTTCAGCCCTCTCCTTCCTTCCCTGAATCAGATGGAGACTGTGGGACATTCTACCCTTCATTCCAGGTGTTCCCTGAGTTAGCTTTGAGAGAGAAATGGCAGGGTGTTGGGAACCTATTGTTTTTAAGCCTTTAATGGGTGCTAAGCTTGGGGATAGTGGTGGTTGTAGGGGAGGAGAGAAAGGGGATGGGGAAAGGGGGATAGAGAATGTTTGTGGAAGCCTCTCCCACTGTGTGTAGAGGCTCTGAATAAGGAAGAAGCAACTATCAGTAACAGAGACCAGAAAGAGATACAAACAGAGCCTCCAGTGTTGGTCTCACTCATGAGTTAAGCAAACAAGCCTAGCTTACAACATACCATAGTTATCCCCAGGCAGAGCCGAAGCCAGACCACCAACGAGGGCCTCCTCGAGCCTCTGCTGTACTGGAAAGGCGATCCTGTGTGGCTCTGGGGGAGTGGCTCTGCACACAAACCAAGAGGCCAGCTCAGGCCACTTCTGAGTCACCGGCCACAGATGCTTGGCCGCCCATCCCTCAGGTAAGAGAATAGTCACCATCAGGAAAGACACACACATTTGCAATTCAGATTCCTTGTGTATGGCTGCAGGAGACAAATGTCCCTCATGTAGAGTGGTGCGACTGTGACCTCTGTGGACCCCAAAGGCAAGCTCATTGTCTTAGCGGCATTTCTCACCACTGGTTCAAAATACCCAACATTGGCAATCTAAGGGAAAGGTTTATTTTGGCTCACTTTTTCAGTCCACACTTGGCTGGCTCCAAGGCAGGATGGCATGGAAGAGAAGTACCGTGGAGAAGAGCTGCTCATGACCTGGAGGACAGGAAGTAGGGAGGCAGTCAAGGGAAGAAGCAGGAAGTGACATGCATCTTCCAACCAGACATCACCTCCTAACAGCAAGTGAGACATAAGCTCCTTAATCTGATCACCTCCGAAAACCCTCACCTATGAGTGTGTGGGGCTCTCAGGGGACATCCCTATAGAAGCCATACCACTTATAAAAAGGCTCCCAAAGAAAGAGGACTTGTCTCAGGACAGAGTTCCCTCTGGGAGCCACGCCAGACCTAATCTTTAGTTTGACAATATGCTGCCACCATCTTGCACCGCTGCAAAAACTGGCCTGAGTTTCGTGATCTACCCTGGCTAAAGTAACGTGACCCTGTTTGCAACAGCTGTGCGGGGGAGCACCGGGAATGCCCTCGAATAGCAGAATGATGGAAAAGGTGAAGCCACTTTAGGAGATAGTGAGCCAGGTCCCTAAACAGTTACATGTGCATCCATTCTATTCCTGCGTATTTACCCAGAGAGAGAAAAAGTCGATGCCAGAGACTTGTCTGACAGTGTGCACAGCACCCTTCCTTCCTTCCTCCCTCCTTTTCCTTTCCCTTCCTTTCCTTTTTGTTCTGTCTTTTTTCTTTTTCTTCCCTTCCTTTCTCTTTATTCTTTTTCCTACTTTCCCTTCCTTCCTTCTTCTTGTCTGTCTCTTTCCCTCCCTCCCTCTCTCCCTTTTCTCTCTCTTCCCTCTTCATTCCCTCCATCCTTCCTCCATAGTTTTAATCTCTTTATTTTGCAGCGCTGGGGCTGGAATCCAAGGCCTTCACACTGAGTTGCATCCCCAGCCTTTTTTATTTTGAGATGGGATCTTAATGAGTCCCTACTTTACCCAGGCTGAACTCAAACTTGCAATATTTCTGCCTTGACTTCTGAGACTTCGGGGTTATAGGCATTCACACCAACACCCAGCTGGTGGCTCTGTTTTTAACCAATGAAGCCTAAGAATAATCTAGATGCCACTAAATAAAAGGTGAGTAAACAAACAAATTGTGATCTACCAATGTAGTGGAATAAAAGCACCTAAACTTTGCTATATGGTGCACTAGTCTGAAAATGATTAATTACTCTTTTTGAAAAACAAGAGCCTAGAAAATATGAATTAGTGTGTAACAAGAGACAGCAACTGTCGTTTTGGGACAAGAAGAGAAGCAGGAAGAAGGATTAGCAGGGGCGCCGGGTATTTTTGGAGGGTCCTTATCTGCACTGTGCCCATGATGTCTCATGGATATATGAGTGCCTCAGTACTTACCAAACTGTTTTCGATTCATTTAGCTTATTGTAAATAAAAATAATTGGTATAATTTTGAAAAAACAATTGTACTTAGAAATGCCATCATCCTGTTAAAGCTCACACTTCCAAATGACTGAAAAACAATATTGTGATGAAATATCAATCAAATTGTCCAAAATAAGCCCTGGGATGTGAGTGTTAAACGACTATGCTCACCATTCTGATTGGTGAAACGGCTGGACAGGAGACACCTTGGCAGCTCAGTGAACGGGACTCAGGGGACTCAGAGTCTCTTCCTGCCCAGTGGGGTCCCTTGAACCAGTCTACAGAGGGCGGGAGGAGAGGCGGGTGGCTGTGGTGTTGTGATGGGGATCCCTGGGCATTTGGAAGGCACCACTGCAAGGGGGCAATGCCCTGGGGGCAGATGGGCAGGCTGGGAAGCTGGGAAAACAAGACCAGTGCCATGGGATCCCCGGGAACCTCACAGGCCAGTGTCCCCACAGAATGGGACAAAGAGTTATTAGGTCTGGCACTGGACGGGTCAGGAACTGCAGCCCTAGAAGTCCAGGAGCCCTGGAATCCTCACTCTAGCAGGCCCACCAGAGTGCAAAAAGCAAACCAAAGCATGGTGCTTGCTTCTCTCCTTGCACACTTGTGAAGGGAGAAGCAGTGGAAAGCCTCATGGTCCATCCTTTCCAGGGTGGAGCTGGAACACTGAGTTCTGCTCTGCTGTCCTCCAGGTTTGTTGACCTCTGCTTCCTGGTTGGCCCTTCCACATTTCTCCTTCTTTCTCTCCTCTGCTCCCCTCATTCTTGCCTTTCCCTCTTCCTTCAAACATTCTTGAAGTGAACCAAGTGGGAGACACGGAAATTAAATATGCAAAGATCACTTCTTCTTTGGTGAAAATTTACCAAATAACTTCCATGTTCCAGAAACTGTAGGTGGCCTTGGGATGGGCAAAGGAAGACCTCAATGTGGCCTCCAACCTGTTCTTGAAAAGTGCTGCAAAGCAGAAGCCATAAAAATAAAACTTGTCATTACAGAAAGGTTCACGTAGGTGGAAGCAAATAGAAATCCATGGTGGCGGAAGGCTGAGGTGAGGGCAGCTGGCCCGGACATCTCAAGAGTCAGGGAGGAATCCAGCAAGTAAACTGGTCTTACAGAAGAGTAGGAGTTCTTCAGTCCAACAAGAAGGGGAGGGCCAGATTAACAGGGGAGTTTCCTGCAGCCATCAATAAGTGGGACATACTGTGTCGAGTAGAAAGAAACCGAGTTTGGCAGGGATGAGACAGGAAGTTGGAATCACTCTGTGAATGTACCGGTTCCTCCAGATGAATGTAATTGTTATGTACTGCAAACACATACTAATAAAAAAAGATGGAGTCACTGCTGAAGCACCCTTGTGATTTCAATTAAAGTCCCTCATGGTTAAGATCTGGGCCTCTGTGCAACCCACTAGCCCAGAGCCACCTGTTTTTCCCTCTAGAATAAAGGGGAGTTGACTGGATTGCCATTCATCTCAGAGTCACCTCAGACCCCGTGATGTTTACCCTGTCACCAAGGAGCCTCTGGTCTCTCTCCATGCGTGGTTGTGTATCTCTCAGCCTGGCAAGTCCACTGTTCCAAACAGTGGACAATTTCTTGCATAAATAGAATCCATAAAGCCAAGCCAAGTTTTGGCCTCAAGCCTGGTCTTTAGATGTAGTCAAGGATAAAGAAGGGTGATCTAAAAGTTAATAACTTCGACAAGCAGTGCAAGAGAAGGAAATAATGAACTTGACTTCCTTATGACCTTGCTGGGCTTGTCAGGTAGGGCTTGAAATGCAGCGGGCATACAGCACAGATAGGGGCTTTGCTGCCCCATGTCTTCCCCGGGAGGATGATAGACAATTCTGGCAGATGTTAGAGAATCGTCCTTGGGGTCCTACATCAGGGCTGCTTCCAGTGACCCATCCTGGGGTCTCAAGTAGTCACCTTGTCTTGCTGTTACGCAGCCTGGTATGTGTTAGAATAAGGTATTTCAAACTTCAATTTTACAGAGAGGAAAACTTGTTAGGAAGCCAAAGAAAAGAAGCCGAGAGACAGCCAGGAGACAAACAGCGACCTCTTATGTAACTTGGGGCTGCTTCTGAAAGTCAGAGTGAGAGAGAAAAGCAGGAGACAAGAAAGGAGTGAGAGCCAGGCTAGAAGTCCAGCTCTTCCCTGAGGAGCTGAGCAGTGCTTAGCGAGATTGCTGACTTTTTGTTTCTTTGGTAGGTGGCGATAATGACATCTGCAGCCAAGCGTTGTCATAAGGATTTGGATAGTCAGTGTGGAGGGCCTGGCATGGGGCCTAGTACCTAGTAAACACTCACTCAGTGAAGTCCAGTCTCAGCGAACCACTGCATGAGATCTAGTATGTGTACTCCAGTGAAATACAACGACGATGTACTTCGTGTGCACAGGGGGTTACGAATTTCATTTAGGCAGCAAGCTGAGTACGTTCAAATGGTCCCTGAAAATGACCAATGTTAGCTACCATGGCAGTGGCCCATGTATTCTTGAGAAGCTCCAGCATTTCAGACAGGCATTTTTTTTCCAACTCAGTAACGTAAGAAATCATTGTAGTATTCATTTGACCACAGGAGAAGGCAATTGAGTTGTGTATCGGACAATACTCTTCCTAAATTCACAATTTCACAAGCGTGGTTACTATTTTTTAATAGTATATGTCTTCAGTGCATCATGATCACGTTCTTCAGGAGGACTTCACACATGTACATCACACATCTTAATTCTCTCCTTGTCCCCTTCCCCTCCCCTCCTTCCAAACCTTCTTCCTTTCTCTGTTTGCAAAAGCTCCATTTCCACGTTTTCCTTCAACTCTCCTTTTCTGAAAATCCCCTTTCCTTTCCTCCCCTCCTCCCTCCATGTCTTATTCCCCTTCCCGTTTGAAAAAAAGGTCTTCCTACTTCCTAATATCTGTCCTCTATTTTGCTCCTTACGTATACTTGGGTTTCTCACACAAGAGAAACAATTTGACAATAAAACTCATGTTTCTGATTTTCTTCTCTTAAGATTATGGTCTGGAGATGCATCCATCTGCCAAGTTTTTAAAGAAGCACACGGTTAGTGAGTCCCAGAGTCAGGATTCTAACTGTATCGTGAACAGCAATCTCGGATGACAGCCAAGGTCAAGGTGAACGGGGTTAATTATGGAAAACAGCTGCAAAAGAGATAGGCGTGTGATCCGGGTAGAGTCTGGAAGATGTCTCGGGGACAAAATGTCACTGCAATGTAACAGCTTCCCTTGCTCTGCAATGTCCCCAACTCCTGGCCTTAAATACCCTGACTTCTCACTTGTGTCCAGGAGAAACACAGCTGTGGAACAAGAGGCATTGGCCCCAGTTGCAGGTCTTCTTAACCATCCGTATTTCATCCCAGAACTCCTGGTCCTTGTTTTTCTACAGCACATTATTCCCAGGTATTTCACTTGGGCATTGATACAGGTGATCTTCCAATTCCACCTTCCTGTACTTAGCTGCTATGCCGCCTCTCTCCAGAAGTGGACACACTTTCCCTTCCCCCAAAGCTGACTCAGCGCTACTCCCTGTGGCTGACAGAGTAAGCACATGCAGCACTTTGTCCTGCAGAGGCCTGGTCCTTTCTACTCTCTGGAAACTCTGAGCCACATTGCACAGCATTCTGCTACTGAGCCAGAGCAAGACCCCAGGGAGCAGCAAAGCGGCTCCACCTGAGAGCCATCCTGAGGTGTGGGAAACTACCTTGACCTTTCTGAGCTGCCCGACACAAGCTGAAGGTCACACTGTGAGAGATCCTCTGACACTGTGTGGAGCTGTATGAGTCATCACCAGAAAGGAAATTATTTTAAGATGCCATCCTATATCAAGTTTGATATAGCACATTTTTTATCTAACTCCTCTAAAATTCAAGCGTATCTCAAGTAAAGAAGTCTTGGGCGGGGGATTTAGCTCAGTGGTTCTGTCTGCCTCACAAGTGCAAGGTCCTGAGATCGGTCCCTGGTACCAAGGGGAAAAAAAAGTCTTAAAATTGCTGTCTAAAAAGCTTGTCATGAGGTGGCACTGCCTGAGCTCATCATCTGGAACATAGCTGTTCATGTTGTTTTTACTTCTGAGTCTAACTACTGGAAAAGATTTCCTGGAATAAGTTTAAAGTAAGCATTTGAAGGGAAGGAAGCCTTGTGTCATCGTTCAGGGACAATATTTTCTCCTTCTCCCCTTCCTTCATCTGCTTTTCCTCTTATTTCTCCTTTTCTTTGTCCTCATGCTTCTTTTTGGTATATAAAATGATCCCCTTCCCCCCGGTCTTCCTACCTTCCTTCTTTGCATTCTTTTTTTCCTTTCTTTCTTTCTTTTTTGTGACACTGGAGATTGGACCCAGGGTCTTTGCACTGAGCCACATCCTCGGCCCTTTTGAAAATTTTAAAATTTTGATACAGGTTTGCATTAAGTCGCTATGCCCAGGGTGAGCTTAAACTTGACATCCTCCTGCTTCAGCCTCCCAGAGTGCTGGCATTATAGGTATGCACCACATCCAGCTATAATGGTGTTTTGTGCACTTAGTAGTCTCCTACAGAGAAGATGCAGATGAATGACACTAAATTTTAAGACTTTTCCATTCTCTCCTCAACCTGGGCCCAGACTACTAGAACCGCTTCTAATTGTGATTAAGCTTCCCAATGCCTTTTGCTGGGAAAGACAGGCAAACATTGGACAAGAATATCCTCGGAAGGGTGTTTCTCATTATAAACTGATAATACAGAGTCTGCATTTCTACTTCCATTGTCTAAAAGTTGGACCATTAGGGCTGAGAACCTTTGAATCACTTAGAGCGTGTTGGCAAAAGCAATCTGTTAACTTTGGACTCTGTGGAGAAGATGCCAAACTACAGTGACCTCATCAGATTTCTGTCCTTTGCTGGGCTCTGGCTGGCAGCAAGCCATCATGTCCTGAAGGGCACAGCTATCCTTGCTTTCTCTCTCAGCCCTGTACCTCTGTTGTAAGCATTAAATGAGCACTGCTTGCTCGCACTAAATCTTTTGGACTTTCTGTCATTCCTCTGCTCGCACGTATCCAGAAAGCAGCTTACTCTGTCTGCTCTGTGGGACCTGCTTCCCAAGGGAGGCTCCTGCAGTTCCACTTTGTGCCGGTTGACCCCACCCCTTGGTTCTCATCGTGCCCCCTCTCTCTGTCTCTCTGGCTGCAACCTGGAGCAAGGCCTGCTCTTCCCAGCGTCTGCTTGGCCTTCCGGTCTTTCACCCCTGTGACAGTCCCCGTGTTTGGCTCCCCTGTTGGCCTGTGCATTAGTTGGGCTTCCCATTGCTAAGACACAATATCCAACAATTCAAGGAGACAGTTAGTTTGACTCACGGTTTCCAAGGATTCAGTCTATGATTGGCTGCTCCAAGGCAGGGTCAGCATGGCAGAAGGGAGTGGTGGAGCATAGTTGCTCTGTTCATGGTGACCAGGAAACAGAGCTGGGGAACAGTGGGAGAGAGGAAGGGGCAAGGAAGAAATGTAGATCCCAAGGTCACCCTCCATGACTACCCAGAAGTGTGCTTTACTAATCTTTGGGGCATCTCTTCAGCCAATCAAGTTGAAAGCCATCAAGGTTGACCATCACAGACTGTAGCTGATACACATGAGTCTGTGTCCCCAGCTTGGCCTTGCGCCATTAGAAGTCAATAACTCCATGGCAGCATACTGGTCACATACAGTGCAGCTGGTGCTCGACATTGTTGTCAAATTGAATTGAATTGAAAACACACTCTGGAAGACCTAAAATGACAGGACAGGCAGGCTGTGGAGTAGCTGATCACTCGGAATAGAGATATTTGCTATTATAGATGCTTTAAGGCTCTATTTGAGAAAAAAAATTCCCACATTCACATTATTCACTGGAGCCCAGGGACCTGAGCTTTACTTCCCCCAAAATAGAGAATCCCTCGAAGGAATTGAGAGAGATGATGTATGGTCCTCACCACTAAATTCTGTAATAAACAGTGCCAGTTCTATTTTGCAGAGGATGAAACAGTTCTGAGATGCTGAGGAGCCACTCCAAGCTCACACACTGAACATGTAAATTAGTCAACCTGCAAACCTGTAATTCCAAAACTTATGGAATATTAGAACCAAGCATTTACTACAAATGGAAAGTCTCACACCTATATACAGTAATTATAATTCAACAGGTCACAGAGTGCTTTCCATTCATAATATGCATGATATAAATATTTATTTATCACAATTCTCTCTTGGCTCTGATGCATTTAACTCCCTAATTATACTGCAAGAAATCTTGCACTAGAGTAGAAAGAGCAAGTCTCTGTTCACAGATACATTCCCTGATCCCAGTATTTAGTCAGTAATGAAAAAATAGTTGTAGAATTATAAGTACATCAATGAAAAATGTAGGCATTTTTGTTTGAATTCAAATATGAACAATTTGTATTACTAGCTGTCATTTTAGATATCATATCAGAGCTTACTTATTTATTAACTCACTCAGCAAATATTTGCTTAACTTTTCTCATATGCCTGGCCAGTACTATATAATGGGGAATATATAGATATTTATGTAATATTTCAAACAGGATCTGTCTCTCAAAGAGTTCTATTGATTGTTATGGAAGAAATCAAGCAAGACTAAAAGGGATCTCTAAGCATACTGCTAAGGAGATATTATTATAAATCTCTGTGTGTTCAGGTAAGCTAGAGGTACAAAGAGAAGGATGATCAATTTTGTTCTGAAGAAGGAAGTTAGAGAGAGTACAGAAGAAACATAATGAACCCTGAAAGACAGACAGGTGTTCAGGTGTTTGTCATTACCTACGGAGTAGGCAGCAGCACTGCCAATGGAAGAGGGGCTATCATGAACTTCTGGAAGTGAAATTGCTCCTACAAGACTTGGGTTCAAGGTGTGACTGTCACACACCAGCAATATGATTATAAAGATGATTGTAAAGTGGAAGATTTCCTCTATTATAACCTAAGCTTTGCAAGGAGACATGCAAAGGAAAGAAGGGAAGTCCTTTGCTTTCTTTTAACCTTTGAATGAATGGTGAGACCTGGAATTTGAAATCAAGGCTGTTTAAGCCCCTGAAATTAGGCTCTTAAAAACCACACTAACAGCTTTCCAAGAAGCTGGGAAGTGAGGGATGGAAGGGGAATAAAACTCTCTATCCAAATCTTGCAGTGTGTTGTCCCTGGGGATTTACTTTAATGCAAATCCAAACACTCATCAAGGAAAGTTCATTTTGTCTTCAACTTGTTTTTGGAAATTGGTGTTATTTTCCTTAAGTCAGAGCTGGGGAAAATGAAGCTTAAGAAAGGCAGAGGAGCTCGACCACGACCACCCAGCTGGCAAGCAGCTTACCCCCACCTGGGATGACTTGGACCAAGGTCTTTCTTTTCCTTCCCTGCTGTTGATCTTGCTGCAGGCTGGAATATCAGGGTAATGAGGATAAAGCATGCGCTGCTGGACCACCTAGAGCTACAAAGCACTTTCGCAACATCCTTTTTCCCCTGCACAAGCCCCATGTGTTATCCTCATCCTATAGCACAGATTACTGAAAATGAGATATTCATTGACTTGCCAAACCCCACGGCCACGAAATGGTCAGACCATTTAACTTAACCCACCTCTTCCTCTAGCCTGAAATTTCCATAGTTGGGAGAAATCCATTTGTTCTTGAATTCTCCGTATTTCCCCAGAGCTATTTTTTAAATATAGCAATTTACCCTGGCAAACTAATCCTACTCATTGTTACTATTTTTTTAAAGGAAAGGATATTTGATGTATTAAATATTAGTTCGGCTGTAATCCAAGACCTCATTTTTTTTGGCGGGGGGAGACCAGGGATCAAACCCAAGACCTCATTTTTATTCTTTTAATTAGTAAGAAAACCACTAAGCCATACCAAATATGTGGTTTGTTGGGCAAAAATAAATTTTAAATGACCAAAACATTATACTTCCAAACTATCCAGAGTCGCATATATTCTATAAGCAGCTTTAGTACTACTCCTCAGTATTATCACATTGACATAATTACACCTTATAAATACCTAAATTTGTAGTAACATCCTTTCAAGAATTATTTCTAATTATTGTACTTGACATGACAAATTAAACATGTTGTTTGATGTAATTACACTAAATGATTCAAAATGCTCAGTATGCTTAGAAGTAGCAATTAGCATAATTAAGTAAAAAGTCCTATACATTTTGGTACTGATTCATCATCACAAACTGAGATTTTCTAGAATGACTTAATAAAGCCTAGGTGACGCCACTGAGACGTCACTGGCCTTTGGATCTCAGACAAAGCTCTCTCTGTTTCGGGAGACACTGCGATAAAGAAGCTTTCTCTGTCTAGGAGAGACAGCTGGTCGACCCTTTGTCAGGGAGAAAGGACTGTCAAACGCATGCCTTCTGCAAGGTGAGAGGACACAGGAGATGGTGTGATCATGGGGGAGGGCTGACTGCTGGTACCTGGCCGGCTTGGGAGCTGGGAGACTCCTGCCTCTGAAGACACAGGCCCAGCCCCTGCCCAGGAGTTCAGGCCAGCCTGACTGCAGACTACACCCACTGTCACCTGAGACCTTGACCTCCAGTGGGCAAGAGGTTTTGCAGCTAAAGCAAGAGATGAACTGATGTTTTTAAAGATCTATTATGAGGGGTAATGGTAAGTACGGTGAATGTTTCAATCCTAGAAAGTTATGACAGTGAAAGAAACTTTGCTGTGAATCCCCCTCAAAGTCCTCCCCCTTACCTCTAACATTCACATTCCCTTGTCCTTGCCACTTTCAGCAGTAGCTCTGGAATCCTCTTTCCTAAATGTCTTTACTAGATGTGATTAAAAAATATAGTGCCTGATGCTGCAGTGCCATTCACCTGAAAGGCAGCTCATAAAAACAAGTCTCTGTGTCCTCTTCCACCTTACTCACCAGATCTGGCACCAAGTGAGCTCTGGCTCTTCCCTGAAGTAACAGTGACCACGAAAGGGAGGGGTTTTGAGTCCCTTCAGGACCTTGAGGCAGCCAGGACAGAGCAGCTAAAGACCCTCAGGAAAGAGGACTCAAGAGGTGCTGCAGGAAGTGGCCAGGATGGTGGGATGAGTGTGGGATGAGGTTTTGAGGTGGATTCATATCGATGCCTCTTTTACTGTAATACATCTCTAAACTTTAAACATGTGCCATATTTTTTCAATCACTCCTCACATGTGTATGTAACTTAGTTGAAAACAAGGTCTGGGAATGAGGAGATAAGGTTTAAAAGATTCATTTTCTTGTGTGATTTCTTGATAGCAGCCATTCTTTGTGGGGTGAGGTGGAATCTCAGTGTTGTTTTCATCTGCATCTCTCGAATGACCAGTGATGTGGAACATTTTTTTATATATTTTCTTGCTGCTTTTACTTCTTTGTCTGAGAAATGTCTGTTCATTTCAGATGCCCATTTTTGAATCGGGTCTTTATATTTGGGGGGACTGATTGTTTTGAGTTCTTTATATATCCTTGATAATAGTCCTTTATCTGAGGTACAGCTGGTAAAAATTTTTTCCCACATTGTAGATTGTCTCTTAGTTCTGCTAATGGTTTCTTTTGAAGTACAGAAGCTTTTTAGTAAGATGAGATCCCAGTTGTTGATTCTATCTGCTAGTTCCCGTGCTACTGAGGATTTGTTCATAAAGTCTTTTCCTATACCAATGTCTTCCAGAGTTCTGCCTAACTTACCTTCCAGCAAGTTTAATGTTTCTGTTTTAATATTTAGATCTTTAATCCATTTGGATTTTAATTTAGTGCATGG
>NW_022900937.1:30925869-30942072 GCF_012274545.1 Fukomys damarensis | reverse complement strand
GTTTTTCTATAAAATGGAATATTACTCAGCCATAAAGAGCGAGAGAATAGATTCATTCATAGGAAAATGGATGCATATTGAAAATATACTCCTAAGTGAAATAAATAAGTCACACATGTGTAAATACCAAATAGTTTCCCTGGTGTGAAAATTCTGCAGCAATGCATAAGATTCTAATAAGATTACTGACATTTAGAAATTTGAAGAAAGGAGCTAAAGGTGTAGGGAAGGTGTGATGCATAGGGGAAGAACAAAAAGGGAAAAGAAAAAAATGTGAGAGAATGAAAAGATGAAAATAAAGTGTTTGTAGATGGGAAGGGGAGGAGGGGGTGAAGGGAGGGCAGAGGTAAGGGGAAAAAATGAGAATCAAGACTTGTCATGTAGAGGTACATGATCCCAACAATGAATGTAACTGTACTGTATCCCTAAAATGTACCAATAAACTCAATAAAATTAAAAAAAAAAGATTCATTTTCTTACAAACTTATCCTGATGCCCATGGGGCAGAGTGCAAGCAAGAGAAATGACTTAGCTAGGAAAAAGAGATAGGGAGATAGATCTAGCGCATTAATTCTTAAGTGAAGCTAACAGGTGTTTGTTACTCTTCACCAGAGATGCTAATGTATGTGTGTGTGCACCTGTATGGATGTGTGTTTGTGCATGCGCCTATTAGTGTGCATATGTTACAATTTCCAGGCTTTAGGAACCTGATGGACTAGGGTCAACGTAATTTGGGAAAGCAGTTGCCTCTGCCTGTAACTAGCCGGGCAACCTTAGGAAGCTTCTGTACTTCTCTGAACCCGTGGCTATTCCAAGCCTGTATAAAATGGGATTGAAATGTTGGGAATGGTGTCCACACTAGAGCTGTTAGAGTCAGATGTGAGGGAGCTGTTCCTATTGCTCTCCTGCGATCCTTGGCCGGTCCCCACTGTGTTACCTGTTTGCACCCCGCAATTCTCCTCCATTCCTCCTGTTAGGATTCTACTCTTATTTAGACATCCAAGCATTTCCACACCCATTGCACACACATATAAGGCAGCCACCTTTCTGGTGCATGTCCGTATCCCATGAAAGGTTACAATTGTGAGAGAGTTCCACACGGACACAGAATTTAGAGACAGAAAATGGGGTTTGAGCCTGGCTCCATCGGCTCTGTGGCGGGCGGCTGTGGGGACATCATTAACTCTCGCTGAGCGTGACCCATCCTTTGCAGACTGTGGGACGGCTACAGCACTGTGACAGGGAAAACACACCTGAAGGTAGACCACAGATAGGGCTGGGTTGGGCAGAGGAAATCAAGATAGGGTGGAAGGAGATCAGGAAAATCGGGGTTTTAAAATTACTTTAAAGACAATCTGCAGCTGCAGGACACAAACCTTTTCAGGGTTACAATGCCTCCCACCAAAAAGAGAACCTTGCAAGGATCTTAAAGATCTGCTAAGCTTGGAAATTGGGGCGCTGATCCTCACTGTAAAGGGGAGCTTGTGCTTTTTCTCCACAAACTCCACCCTCAGGGAAGCAGTGTATGAAGGGCAGCAGCTCTAACTTCCGACCATAGCAGATGGCTTGTGTTCCAGCCCAGCCGCCAGAGGGGTTGCCCAGCCTGAAGGACAGTAGGAATGCACAGCTTGGCTCATGCAGCTGGATGACACCTGAAGGACACATAAAACCCCCAATCCAGACTATAATGAGCCTCTCTCTTGAGGGCCCACACTGTAGTCCGAGTGTAAACTTTTGCCTACTATGTATTTTCATGCCTCTTATGGGTTCATCCTAGAATTCTTTTCTGGGGTGCTACTCAGCAAACCTACAACCTACCCTGTGAGTGGGATGAGCTAAGGTCTCCCTCTTCTCTTTGCAGGACTTCCTGGGACCCCCTGTCTGGGTCCTGTCACAGCTCCTGGGTGAGTCCAGCCATAGCCAGAGGATGTTGAAGGTGACAGAGGCAAAGCAAGAGAAGTCCTGACAGGAGAGCAAACAAGAGCAGTTCATGATCACCTGTGATTGCTCATGCTACCCAGGGCAGGGTGGGAGGGCAAATTTCATACGTGAATCTATGTGAACAGACAACACAGAGGGGAAGATGAATGGTATGGAAGGGAGATTGTTGGGGAGCCAGGACAACATCCCTGGTAGAGTGGGATCCTTGGAGCTCAGGACACCATGACCTTGCAGGTGGGCTGGAAGGAGTCCTCTGCTCACAGAGGCCATTCCTTCCTTCCTTCCTTCCTTCCTTCCTTCCTTCCTTCCTTCCTTCCTTCCTTCCTTCCTTCCTTCCTTCCTTCCTTCCTTCCTTCCTCCCTCCCTTCATTCCTTCCTCACCCCCCTTTCCTGGAATCAAACTCAGGGCCCTCTCACTGAACCATATCCCCAACCCTTTTTGTTTTTTGTTTTTAGGCAGGATTTTGCTGCTCACTAAGATTGCGAGGCTGGGCTCAAACTTGTGATCCAACAGAGGTGATTGCTTGAACAAATTCTCCGCATCATGGAAGGATGCAGACTCAGAAGCCCAGGCATCAGGTAGCCATGATGACAGGATGAGGAAGAAATGGAGCTGATGGAGGAGACAAAGAAACAGGGTTAGAGAACAGGAAGTCACCAGAGTTCTGTATTTCTCATGCAAAGTCTGGGGGCCACAGCAAGGAAGCGGCAAAAAATAAATAAGTAAGTAAAAATAAATAAAATAAAGGAAGAGGGACAAGGAAAGGCTGCTGGGGAGACCCCAGAATGTCCCTGGTTTATGTCCCAGTGCTTCACAGCAGAGCCACCAGCGAGGTGTCCACACCCAGTGTCCATGTGGATGGCCCTGTAGGGTCTGCAAACTGTATTTTTATGGGGAGTTATTCTTGGATGCATTTGTCTGATAATAAATGAGGCTAAAATATTGACTTCAGGGAACTATGCCAAATGTCTTAGACTAATCAAATTCCCTTATAAGTGTAGGGGATGACTCTCCTTTCTCGCCCCATGAGTATGCTGTGCTGGTTTCTAAGGGAGCAGCTTCCTGAGGTCCAATTCCTTTAGATTTGCCTCCTGAGAACTCGCTCAGCTGTCCTGTGTGGCCTCCAGCACAGTGCTCCAGCTCTGGGCCACCTCATCAGGGTCTAAATTGTGAAGGTGGGCAGGAGACTGCAACAATGTGGTGAATGTTCACCTTTTTAAAGAAATTACTACAGTAAAAGACCTATTGCCATGAATCCCCTTCAAAATCCTCCCCTCACTTTGAACACACTCATCCCACCGTCCTCACCACTTCCTGCAGCAGCTCTGGCGTCCTCTTTCCTGAGGGTCTTTAGCTGCACTGTCCTGGCTGCCTTGATGTCCTGAGTGGATTCAAAACATTTCCCTTTCATGGTATTATGACTTTGGGGAGGAGCCAGAAGTTACACGGTGCCAGATTCAGTAATTAAAGTGGATGAGGACAGTGTCGTGTTTTATGAGTTGCCTTTCTGCTGGGTGGAGTTCGGCAGCAGCAGTCACTGTATTTTTTATCACACCTGGTAAAGACCCTCAGGATGAAGACTCCAGAGCTAATTGAGAAAGTGGCCAGGACGATGGGATGAGGGTGTTAAAAATTAAGGTGAGGGCTTTGAGGGCGATCCACAGCGATGTGTCTTTTACAGTAGTAAGTCTTTTTAAAAAAAATTCAAACATTCACTGTATGCTTTGATTGCGCTTTGATATTTCAGTTCAGTGTAGAATCCAGAGAGAGGAAGTGTACGAGTCTGTGTGAAACGAACCTTCAAGGACCTTTGTTCATGACCTTGTTCGGCATAAAATGTCAAAGAGAGCTTGGGGAAGGAACAACAAGATTAAGAAAAGTGTTGGTTTGTTTTACATGTTTTTCTAGATGGGCTAGACAGGAGCGTGTTGTACGGCCAAAATAAAGAAGCCAGAGAAAAGACAGAGATGAAATGAGCTAGGGAGGAAACAGAATGGCACAGAGTGTGGGCAGTGATGGTCATGGGAAGATGGAACCCCCAGTGGTGAAAGCTAACGAATGCTAATTACCATTCAGAGGCTGAGAGAGGAGACTCAGAGTCAGGATAGAGAGGGGATGGTTTGCATGCAGCAGAGGCAGAGGCTTCTGGACCTTCAGCCTCAGCCTCTGTATTAGCCTGAGAATCTTCGATTTAATACTTTCTCGAAGCTGATTACACACCCTCCACACATTTGCATGCTTAATTATTCTCCTACTAACCCAGGTCTGTTTGCAGGAATGGCAGCAGCTGGCTGTCCTTGAAGTCAAGATTGACTTTGGGATGGAGTTAGTGCTGGAGTCTGGCTATGCCCAATTTCCTGGACCATATTTTTTTTCCATGTAGTTTATTTTTCTCTCTCCTGCTTCTCCACCCTTGTTTCTCCCGTATCAGGAAGTTCTTGTTAATGAACTTATGTAAGGTTAAGTGTTCTTCTATGGACTCCTGAGCCAGTAGACCAAATCAAAAAAGACTTTACAATTGTTTTACACTTGTTTATATCTGTACGAAATAAATTGATTTTATTTTCTGGAATAAAAAATATATAAATCAAAAAGACTCTTCTTCCTAGTCTTCCCTTCTAAATGATGCTATTGCATCTCCTTAGAAATCTAAACATTGTACCAGACTCAGCCCTCTCTTCTGAGACACCACAACCCCAAGCTCCTTCCTAATCTCCATCTATATCTCTCTTTGCCCCTTTGTCTCTGTCTCTGTGTCTCTCCTGTGCTGAGACTGGGGATTAAACCCAGGTCCTTCATACTGACCTCCATCTTCCACCCTTTTTATTTTGAGGCAGGTTCTTTCTAAGTCACTAAGTTGCACAGGTCTCACTCAAACTTGGAATCTTCTTGCCTCAGCCTCCCCAGAACTCTGGGCGGATCACGGGCATCTATCACCACACCTGGTTTGAACATCTCTTAAATCCAGTCCCGCTCTTCTTCCTACTTTTCTGTACTTGGTCCATGATGTCATTTTCATTTACCGAAGCTTTAGCCCTTCCTCTGGCTTTGCTTTTTCCCATTTCCACCTCTCCACCCCAGTATTCTGCTCTGTCACCTTAGACAGCAGGGCCACGTTCTTCTGTATTCTTCTGTCCATGTATGGCTCACTTTCTGCCCCAGCCCATCTGTCTGGTAAACACCCACTCAACCTTTGGTGTCTTTCTTTCTTTTCTTTCTTTTCTTTCTTTCTTTCTTTCTTTCTTTCTTTCTTTCTTTCTTTCTTTCTTTCTTTCTTTCTTTCTTTCTTTCTTTCTCTCTCTCTCTCTCTCTCTCTTTCTTTCTTTCTTTCTTTCTCTCTTTCTTTCTTTCTTTCTTTTTTTCTTTCTCTGTCTCTCTCTCTCTTTCTTTCTTTTCCTTTCTTGTCTTTCTTTTCCCCATCCTTCCTTCCCTCCTGCTTTTCTTCCTTCCTTCCTTTTTTCCTTTCTTCCTTTTTTCTCATTCCAGTGACTTATTAAAGCAAATGTCTGAGGCAGGATGGGGTCCTGGGTTCATCCCAGCACTACAGGGAAAAGACCCGAGACCCGTCAGCCCGAGAACAGGCTCTGCTTTGGGCTGAAGAACTGGCTCCCTCAAGGGGAATCCAGGGACCCAGGCAGAGCGGCTGCTGGGCCTAGGCCTGGTGAGTCCAGGACACCTTCCTTCCCGGTGCCTTTGCATACTTTCATGACCTAGCCTCTCCTTTTCTCTTCCCAGCCAGAGCTGTCTTCTATTTCCTGTTCAGAATTCCATCAGGGAACCTGTGACACCCTTTGCCTCTTCCTGCTAATGTGCGCCTACTCTTCCTAGCTGGGGAACACATTGGTGTGCAAAATCATTTCAATTCATCTTTCCCAGGGCTTGGCATGTGTTTGCTGAATGAATGAATGAATGAATGAGGAATTATTCAACCAACCAACCAACCAATCATTCAAGATTGACCTTTAAGTGAATGACCACGTATATTTTTTGGTCTACAGGGGAATTTGTCACACATGCAATTGGAATTAGAACCTTTATAAGACTAAAAATTCCCATTGTTAAATGAACTTCCCATTTAGTTCTCTTTGCTTGGATTCTTTGCTCTGCCCACAAATGTTTAGAATAAAAATCTGAATGCTCAAGTAGCAGTGTAGCCTCAGGGATCACTCACATAAGCCATGAGTGCTAAGCAGTGAGAAATAGAGGCTTTGGTTGGGCTGTGGGTAAATTTCCTTACTAGGAAATCACGGTGATTTTGTGAAAGTCACAAAGGAAATGTTTTTGTTGAGAAATAGCATGCTCCAACTAACGAGGACAGGAAACAAGTGTGTGCTTTTAAATCCTGCCTATTAATCTGATGCCTCAGAATGAAATGACACAGCCTGGAAACTTGAAGCTTACAATTGGCCTCACGGACCTCCTCTGTACTCCCTGTACTCGAGCATAAAGACTCAGACCCAGGAGTGGCTCACAGCAGTGGGGCACTTTTCCCTCGCAGAGGCCCCTTTTCCAGTCTGGCCCCTGCTTGCCATGCTCACCATGGGCAGTGGCTTTCACAGCTTGACAGAAAGGAAAACTGAGGCTGTGGGCTGGTAGGAGACTCTTCTCAGAACAGCCCTCGGCCAAATCTGCCCAATCCTCACAGCTCCATGCTCTATCAGGTGTGACCATAAAACACAGTGAATATTTCAAAATTTTTTAAAAAAGAATACATTACAATACAAAACATTGCCACGAATCCCCTCAAAACCCTCCCCTAGCTTTGCACACACTCATCCCATCATCCTTGCCACTTTCTGCAGCAGCTCTGAGGTCCTCTTTCCTGAGTGTCTAGTTTTGCCCCCTCAGTGTCCTGAAAGGATTAAAAAATTCCCCTGTCATGGTCATTTTGACTTTGGGGAAGAGCCAGAAGTTGCACAGGGCGAGACACAGTGAGTAAAGTGGATGAGGACACAGTGTGGTGTTTCTATTTGACAGAAAATTGCTGTAGATCTTTGATAGATGAGAGATGATCACAAAACTAGGTGAATGCTTAATTGTTTTTTAAAAATCTGGGTTTCCCAGAAAATGAGACCTAACTGGAAAATAAGTGCTGGTTGTTACCATGGTGATGGCTGGTATTGTGCAGAAGATTACACCTCACTGTTCTCTTGCTGGTTGGTTACTCCGGAAAGCAGGTAAGGCAAGGTGATTGGGGCTAGCATTTGCGACCTCTAGTCTTCAAGATGGATTATTTCCTGGTTAGATCTTATTTTCAGGGAAACATTGTCATGAACTAAATAACATATCACCTTTTATTCCACTCAAAGTACTCAAAACACTCTCCTGGTTTAAAACACACTTATCCCATCCTTCTTGGTAAGGTATCTTTTAAAGCAATAATTTTAAAAATTTAAACCATCACTATATCTTTCCTTCACTTCTTACGATCATGGTATCATCATTAAAATGACATAATTTACGTGATTATTGAACAGCCAAGTGGTACTTTCTTGTCTATCTTGAAACACTTGACTAACCCTTCATAAATTGGTTCCATGAAGGAAAAAGGCAAAGAAAAAGAAAAAAGCCTAGCATCTAAGCAACTCTGGTTCTAGCCCCAGCTGTGATGGCATATTTACTGCTTGACCTTGAAAGAGGCATGGTTTTAAGACTTCACCTCATTCAAACTGTTTGGGTTTCACTATTTCAAAAGTACACTCACCTCTAACCATCTAATGCGAGGGAAAAGCAGGTGGTAAGATGAAAGCAAAAAGTTGTGGTTACCTTTATATCATGGATTCTTAGACTGGAAACGATCTTCCCCAGGACTGTGGATCAGCACCCAGATCTATCACTATTTATTGCTAATGAATGACCAGGTAATTGCTGTCAAGATAAAATTAATGAATCGATGACTTACCTTTATATTTTTGCTTGCATTTTATTTTCTAGCGATGTATCTTCCTATCTTCTCATGGGTGATGGTTACATCCTCTTTGTGTCCTGCCCTGTATCAAAGCAGGCAATGCAAATTGCCATTGTGTTGGAATAAAGAGAGAGAAACTGTGCAAAGAAGAAGGAAACCAACAGGGTACGGCACTGCATATGCCTAGCCGAGGCAGAAGGGTGAGCCTCAGGAAAACTATTATGAATTGCTGGCCTTCTAGGTGCTGATATTTCTCACTGTGCCCTTTATGCATCAAGATATCTTCCTTAAGGGCCAGGATGCCATACATACTACTTTTCTCCTTAGTGAAAGGGACTACTTGTGGACCAATGTCTCAGTGAGAAATTCTTTTGAATGGCCTTACACAGACCCTGATTTCCTATCCAAGACTCTACTGTACAGTCAGTTTCCAATTCATGAAAAACACCAAGTTCTGTTCATTTCTGTAACGCATACCATTCTGAATTTACCTACATCCTCTGATCCTAGGTATTGATAATAACTCTTTCATTCCTATTAACTCGATTAGTCCATATTTTAGCAAGATGTGTGAGCCAAGATCTTGTTGTATCCAGAGCCCTTGTTCCTGGTGCCAGACGTTTCTGGGCACTGGAGATGTAATGGTAAACAAGCACACAGTCTCTTACCCTCGCGGGCTGCTCCAGCTAACAGGAAAGGCAAATACATAAAAAGAAAATGCCATTTCACGTGAAAATGGCCATGCAAGAATTAAGTGCATGTCATAGGGAGGCCTAAGGGAAGGGCCACCTAATTCAGGAGAAAAGGATGTGTACTCATTGTAGACTGAGACATAAGATGGTAATAAACAGCCCCAAAGTTCAGCCACTACCGTGAATCCTAAATTCTTCCTCTTTCTCATGATCACCATATACTACCTCAGCATTGGCTCCACGCTACCTCTATTCTGGAACCCAGGCCAGAGGAGCAGGCTCTGTGTGGTACAGGTGAGTCTCCTTCAAAGGACAGGAAGTAGGGGTGCAGGACAGCTCAGAAGTACCCTTGCCACTTCCTGCTCAACTGCTATTAGGAGACCGCCTCTGAGGCTCGGTTTGTTTATTGCTCCCCTGGGAAGTTCTCAGGACAGATGAGTCCTGAACGTACTGAACGTGTGTATCTCTTCCTCGTGGGAGAAGGCTACACCATTCAGCATGGCAGGAGCAGGTGGCCCTGGTAAGGGATGGCACTGGAAATTAAGGCAGAGAGAAGGAGGCTGGGCCTTGGTGGGACTAAGAGGCTTGGATTTGTCCTAGTGAAGCATCATAAAATCGGGAGGTTTTGGCTGGAGGGAAGAGAGGGAGAGAGGAGCCACATTTCTGCTTTAAAGCATCACAAGGGATGGTTGCATTTTGGTGGCTCCTGGGCCAGGGATCCCCAGCAGGGTAGAGGAAGAACAGAGCGAAGCCTGGCTTAGGCAGGAGGCAGGGACGGCAGCAAGCAGGGGTCCTGGGAGCTGGAGGGTAGGTGCCGCTCCCCTGATGTGGACCAGACCTGGGACTAGAAAGCTATTTTCCTCTTTGTCCGTGAACTACTGTCAATGCTGATTGAATTCCTGCTGTACTTGCAAAACACACAGAGCGGAGAAAATCAATGCTTGCATTCAGGCTGAGAGTAGAACGGAGGTGGATTTGATGGTCTCCCTGAGGCTCTGCCAGGTCCAGAACAGACCCTGGGAGGAGGGGACCCGAAGCCAGTGTGGCTGGGTCCCCCAAGAGCAGCCCAGAGCCGCCTGCATGGGCCGTCCCCAGCCTCTGCGTGGAGTGTGCAGAAGAGTGGTCCTGAAGCTCAGCCCCAGCCTTGTGGCTTCATCTCCTGGAGCCAGGTTCCTCCTCACTAAGGAAGGGTAGAGAGGTCGGAGGAAAGAGGGAATAAGAAGCAGGTGAGGTCTACTGCTACTTTTTATACTTTTCATAGTGCGTATTTATATTGCAGAACAGTGATGCTCATTTTGGGAAACTGCTACACGCGTATATTATATTCATTTATTTTTGATCCCTTTACCCCGTCCCCTTTTCCTCCCTCTTGTCCCTATTCCCCTCCTGATCTTCAAAAGTGAACTTCCTGGTTCCCTGCTTGCTTTATCTCATTTTTTACTTATTTGTATCTTAGGTTTCTCACATAAGAGCAAATATGCTATAATTAACTTTCTGGATCTGGCTTGTTGCATTTAGCATGGGGATCTCAAGTTCCACCCATTTCCCTGCAAGGGACATGCGTTTATTCCTTTTCACAGCTGAGTAATATTCCACTGTATATAAATGCCGCATTTTTTCATACATATATTGTTGATAGAATCAAAGCTCTTTATAGAGTTTTGCCGCTATGCACTTTGCTTCTGTACGCATGGGTATGTGGCTTGTGTGTTAATGGGTTCTCCAAAGAACCAACTCTGGGGGGAGGGCTTCTAAGAGTTGTGTTATACAACAGTGAGGGTTTGGCTAGCATTCTGACTAAACTGAAGGGTAGCCTTGGTAAAACCCTTTTTGCTCAGGGGAGGACAATTTTTTTGTTGTAGTCAAGCTCTTGGTTAATTAGATGGAGTCCACCTTTGTTTTGCAGACCAAACTAATTTCCACAAGGTTAACTGCTTTAAAGGATTTAAACGCTAATCTCATTCATAATTACCTCACAGAAACATCCACCATGATAGCATTTAACAAATACCTGGGTCAGTGAGCCAGCCACACTGACAAATAAAAGGAAAGAAAAGAAGAGAAGAAAAAGGTGTAAGAATCCATGTTAAAATCCCAGGGCCTAGCTGGGAATGGTGGCACAGGCCTGACAACCCAGCACTCTGGGAGGCTGAGGCAGGAGGATCACAAGCTCAAGCCCCACTTGGGCAATTTAGTGACTTAGTGTGAACCTGTCTCAAAATATATTTTTAAAAATACAAAGGGCTAAATGAATTAACAAACAAATCCTAGGACCTGGTGGTGACTCATTATTGTAGTTCCATTATTACTGTCCCTTCATTCATCTTTATTCTGCAGATGACAAAAGTGAAACTTAAGCAAAGTCCCTGGTCCTGAGACTCAGTCCTGTGGATGGAGGTCCTTATGCCTCTCACTGGACACACAGGGTCACGGATCAGTCCCCGGCCAGTTCTAGGTTGGGTTCTGTAGGTCAGTGACTTAATCCCCACTAGCAAGATCCATCCGACTGATGAGTGTAGGGTGCCACTGAATTCATTTGCAAATGAGCAGAAATGAGCTACTAAGAGAGGCCCTGGCTGTGCCTCTCTGAAGAAGGGAGGGGCAGTGCCCAGGGACTTAGCCTCGGGGCATCCAGTACCCATGTGCGGATTCACCAGGATGCAGTGAGCACACGCTGCCTGCTCCCCATACCTAGCACAGGGCTGGGCTTGGGGGGGATTTGGAGAGGCGAAAACCAGAACAAGACTGAGCTCTTCCATTCCTGGCTTTTTATTCCCACGGATGACCTCATTTTATTTGAAGCTGGATTCGGCTCTGGAGAGATGGGCTTCTTCTCTAGATTTCTTAGTCTTTACTGATAAACAGGTGGTGAGAGCATGATGCTGGGTCCTACCTCTGGATTACAGCCAGGAGAAGCTGAAACATCAATAGAAGAGGGAGTGAGATTGCTCCCCAGGTCCAGCAAGGCGGGGTGCTGGGTGCAGGCCATGCCCAAGACCGTGGTGCCCTCTGTGGACAGGTGCAGCACCGGGGAGTCAGGAAGACAGAACAGTGAGCACCGCCCCTCTGGATGGCCAGAAAGGACCGGAGGTGGCCCTGCTCACACTGCTCTGGAGCAGTCATGAAGGACCAACACATCTGCAGATGCCAGTGGGCTGAACCCCGGGCCTCGTCTAGCTCCCCCACCTTAGAGTTGCTTCCTGCAATGCTGCAGAACGAGAATGAATTCCAGCTCAAAATACTTCATTAAGTCCCGTCTGCCACGCACTTGCTGTGTAGCCTCAGAGGAGTGACTTGCCCATCTTCAAGAGGGGTAAGAATGCCAGTTTGGCAGGACTTGCCCAAAGAATGATGGCTGGGTGGCCCATCCTTAGCCTTCAAGATCGGGTGCTTATGCTTGGTTCTCTACCCCTGTTATGCACACCACTCTCTCCCCCTGCTGACATGGCTCTTGGGGGGCTGTAGGAACATAATTTTCTGCTGTGCCAAGAATTCAGCTCTTCTCTTTCTCTCCGGAGAAAGTCGTGCTTTGATCTGAGATCGACAGACGAGGCTATTCTGAGAAGGCCTAATTACAGAACACATCCAGTGAGTGTCCCTCTCTCGCCCACACACAGTTACTGGAACTGTTACGTGGCACGCAGCCAGCCTTGCCAAGTGGCGCAAACCTATGACACCTGTTGGCAGTGGTTGCCCATAGCAACAGCAAGGGGAGGAGCTGTGAGGAGGGAGGTTGCTCCCAGTGCCTGTGACTGGTTTGGCTAGTGATTTCTCTTTTCCTTTATGAGCGCACATGTGTGAGGGGCCTGTAGTCAGAGAGGCGAGGGAGTTGGTGCACGGGATTTGCAGAGAAGGACTGGTACTTCCATCTGCACTGATTTTAGTGTATAACTTTTTACATGTGAAGTATCCCACTGGAGGAACCACTTACCCTCATTTCCTTCCAAATACAGCTGTCCCTGGGTGCCCATTGGAGATCAGTTCCAAGAACGCCTGTGGACACCAAAAGCCAAAGAAGCTTGAATCGACTATATAAAATACGAAGTGGCATAGACTCCCCCCACCCCCATTTCTTCACATCATCTCAGGCTATTTACAATATCTAATACAATGTAAATGCTATATAAGAGAGTTGTAGTGCAGCATTGTTTAAGAAAGGATGACCCCCCAAAAGGTCTACATGTTCATTATAAATGCAGTTGTTTTTTCCACATTTTTTCAATTGTTGTTGGTTGAATCCATGAGTACAGAACCTGCTAATATGAAAGCAACTGACCCTTGCCTCACCTCACTTAAAATCACATTTACCCTTTCCTGGAAAATGCAAGTTTTAGGGTAGTGAATTGGGAAAGAAGATTCGCAATCCGCAGAAACTGCCATCACGGGAACATAAGAGTAATGATAATAAACAAGCCCAAGGGTGCTGGGAATGGGAGCACAGAGGTCTGTGGTTTACCCTCTGTCCATTAAGAGAGCTGGCAGTGAAGTTAATCAGAAAACCACATCTCCAAGAGCCTTGGATGTAACAGGACTGTCTCTGGGTGGCACTCAGAAAAGCTCCAGCCTTCTAGCTTCTGAAGACAGGTGTGTGTCAAATGGGGATAATCTCTCTCCTTTGGGTTGCTAAAAGCATTCCCTGCAATACAGAAAGTTCTGACCCAGTATCAGGCACTTTGTGGCACCCAAAAATTGCAGATCCACGCTGAAAAGGGGCACTCTGATGATGAGGTAGGAACCTCACCCCGTCCTTCTCTTTCCCCGGGCCGTCCCCAAGGGGCAGGGTCCCACTCATGGCTGTCAAGCCCTTTTCTTGCTCCAGGCCCTGCTGCCACCTCTCTGAGGAGCAATCAGAAAGTCAGCAAAGGTGGAGAGAAACTGGGGCTCATTGCTGATACCCCACAAGTCTCTTGACCCAATATTTTAGATTCTGCCATGATCAACACTGCTGTCTCCATAGGAGATTTCGCAGCCAACACAGCAGGCATGGTTCTAGCCCTGCCATTCTTACAGAAGTGCAGGAACTGTCAAACGGCAGCTTCCACTGAAGTTCTGTGGGGATTTTCTAAGACAGGCGAGCCTGTGCTAATCACCCTACAGCCACTCCAGGAGATATGGACCCACCTGTCCCTGTGGCCACACTGGATGATGTCACCCTGCAAACCCCCAGATGACCCCATCCCTCTGACATTATATAAAAAATCCTCCAGTAGGTCCAAGAAATGCAGGAGTCTGCATGTGCTTGTCTGCTTCTCCCTTATATAAGCAGTGCCCCTTTACAAGGAGGAGAGCTCCCTCCACCATGCTACCACCCCCAGTGCTGTAGCAGGGGTCCTGAGAAAGGTCTTCTGTGGGCGACCCTATTCTCCACTCATGGCTTATCTCAGTAGAGTGGGCCATACTAAAAAGGTGTAAAACAAGAGGTTAGTAACTCTGAAGAGGTCCAGTGATCTGCAGCAAGTGCCTGGAAGGAAAAAGCCCACACTTGCAAAGGCCAAAGCCTGAGGCCACCACCAGAGCATAAGGAGGCAGAAGGCTGAGGACTGGGGTCAGCCAGGGTGTAGCCCAGAGAGGCAGCAAGAGTCGAAGATAGGGCTCCAGGGAGGAGCAAAGGAGCTACAATTCTTGGATCTGGTGGAGCTCTTGGAGGTGGCTAGAAGCTGCCAGGGGCAATATCACTAAGGACTATAGTACCGAGTACTATAATACTAAGAGCTAAGACCTTCCGGCAAGCAAAGATCAGAGCAGAGGTGCAATGCTGGGAGCTGCTGGAACTCAGAACTCAGGACCATTAACTAACTTCAAGGGAGCAGCACTTTGCCAGTTTGAGATTCCCATTAGAATTGAAGGAAAGAACCCACAGTTGACTGGCAATGATGTTGCAGTGTGAATGAGCTAACCGGCCAGAGAAAACATGTAGCCAGCTTTCTTACCTGTCCTAAGTGTTGTGCCCACCCTCGTAGTCTCTCCTGACTCTTTCTGGTGATTCCTCTCTGCCTTCCCAGAGGACTTTTCCACTTTGTAAAATGGAGGTAGCTCTGCAGACCAGTGCTCATGAGGACTGGATGCAGGGAGAGGCAAAGTTAGTGCCAGCACCATCCCTAAAAGATTCAGTACTCATAATCTTAGCACTCTGGGACCCTGGGCAGGAAGACTGTGAGTTTGAACCCAGCCTGGGAAACTTAGTGACTTAGTGAAAGTCTATTTCAAAATTAAAAAAAAAAAAATCCAGTACCCTTGTGGGGCTCCTGCCTTAACTCACTGAAACACACCATGACAAAGAAGAGTGGCTTGTGACAGAAAAGTTTGGATGCTTCTCCAACAGAAACAGAAGTGCTTCTACAAAGGGAAAGTTGGATTTAGGTGAAGAAACTTCGACCACTGAGGATTCTCCGCCATGGGCAAAGCATCACAAAGGAAATTTGACATGCGAGAAAACACAAATAATCATTTTGCCTGAAAATTTTAATTTCCTCCATTGCCTCAAAGTACTTTATCAGTGCCTCATTTCTTTTTGTTTTGTTATTTTTAATAATGGCACAGATCATGAATTAATCGTAGATTAATATTTTTTAGGAAGTAATGCAGAATAGAGGCATGAACACCATTTAGTCTCACCATCTAGATATACATCTTCAGTAACATATATCTCATGAATATCTTACTTTCGTGAAGAGAGAGATAATGGCTAATGGATTTATTTATCTTTTGATTTGTGTTACAGTTTAACATTTTTTACCTTTAAAGTTGCATTAAAATTCCCCCAAATGTCTTTAGTGTTTTTCTTTTTGTTGTTTTGACTTTTTTTTTTCCTGGTGCCTTTTCTAGCTGAGATTTTGAGGTTTTAGGAGGTGCGTGAACTTTTAACTTTTATATGGCCAAATCCACTCTTACTCTTCTTTGTGGTCTTATTTATGATTTGTGACTATTATGATTGTGACTTTTTTCTCATTACAGCAATAATTAAATAGTGAATTTTAATTTACTATTTAATCTAGTGCACTAGATTTAATTACTTATTATATAAAGTTACAGAATTTGTATATATTTATGGTATAAATTATGATATTTTGACATATGGTACACATTGTGGCATAGTTATATCAAGGTAACCTACCTATCCCCTCATACATTATTATTTTTCTGTGGGGACAATATTTAAAGCCCTTTTCATGGACATAATGCACCGTTGTTAACTATGGTCACCATGTTTTACAAAAGACATCATGAACTACTCCTTTTCTCTCACTGAAATTTCATATATATCGGTGATCTGTCCAGTTCTTCTCCCCGCCAGCTGTCAGTAAACACCATTTTCTTATCTGCCTCTGTGAGTTCAATATTTTAGATTCTGCATATGAATTAGATGGATCCAGACTTATCCTTTTTTATCTGGCTTATTCACTCAGTGTAGCGTCTCCTAGGCTCATTTGTGCGGTTGCAAATGACAAGAATTCCTTCCTTTTAAAATGCTCAGTAGTATTTCACTGTGCATGGAGGAGCCACGTTTTCTTTATATATTCAAGACCACAAAAGACCCTGACAATCAAAGTAATCATGAACAAAGACAACAAAGATGGAGACATCATGCCAACACATCTCAAAATCTGCCACAAAATTATAGCAGTCAAAACAACATAGTACCAGTACAAAAAAAAAAAAAA
>NW_022900937.1:30914338-30925449 GCF_012274545.1 Fukomys damarensis | reverse complement strand
AAAATACCAAAAAAAAAAAAAAAAAAAAGATGTAAAAGTTAACAGAATCCAGAAATAAAATCACACATATAGAATCAACTAATCATCAAAAAAAAAAAAATGCTGAGGACACAAGGTGGGTGAAGGGAGCCTCTTTATATAAGGTTGGGAAAGTGGACTAATCTCATCCGGTATGAAAAATATCAACTCAAAATGAATTAAAGACTTAAATGCAGAACCCAAAACTCTTAAACTACTATTAGAGGAAAACATTAGGAAAAAATGCCTGACAACGGACCCAGAAAAGGATTCTTAGGTATAAATCCCAAAGCACAGATAGCAAAAAGCAAAAATATAGGGATTGCATCAAATCCTAAAACGTCTACGAGCAAAAGAAACCATTAACAGAGTGAAGAGACAACCTACAGAATGGGAGAGTATCTACCAACCACACATCCCCTAAAAGATGAATACTCAACAGTGCAAAAGAAACCCCAACAATGCTGCAGGAAATATGTGAATAGCTTGAATAAAAAATGGGCAAAGGATCTGAAAAAGATGAGATCTCAATTGTTGATTTTTTGTACTAGTTCCTGTGCTACTGAGGATTTCTTCAAAAAGTCTTTTCCTATGTCAATGTCTTCAAGAGCTGTACCTAACTTATCTTCCAGCAAGTTTAGTGTTTCTGTTTTAATATTTAGATATTTGATCCACTTAGATTTTAGTTTAGTGTATGGTGAAAGATATGGGTCTACTTTTAATGTTTGTGTGGTTGAAATCCAGTTTTTCCAATACCATTTATTAAATAGGCTATCTTTCCGCTGGTGAGGATGGTTGGCTGCTTTGTCAAAAATGAGGTAGCTGAGTATGTCTGGAGTTGTTTCTGCATCTTCTCATCTGTTCCTCTGATCCTCAAGTCTGTTTCTTTGCAAGTACCATGCTGCTTTTATCACAGTGGCTTTGTAGTATAGTTTCAAGTTGGGGATTGTGATGTCCCCTGCCATGTCTCTGTTGCCTAGAATAACTTTTGCTATTGTAGGTCCTTTCTGGTTCCAAATGAATTTTTGGATTGTTTTCTCAAGTTTAATGAGTTATATTGTTGGGATTTCAATCTGGATTGCATTGAATCTGTATAGCAATTTTGGAAGTATGGCCATTTTCACACTATTGGCTCCTCCCACCCAGGAACAAGGGATGGAAAAGACATTAAAATAAGAAAAACACACGCACACACATGCAAATGGCTGAGAGGAATAGGCAAAAATGTTCAGCATCACTAATCAACAGGTTTTATGTAAATGAAGCTGTAACAAGCTATGTCCTAGCACCTGCTAGGATGGATATTTTTTGAAAAGACAAAAGAAGACAGGTGTGGCCAGGCTTCGGCTACCCTTGCGAGCTGTTGGTGGGAATGTAAATTAGCCCAGCCAGTATGGAAAACAGTATGGAGGTTCCTTAAAAAATTAAAAATAGAACCACCCCATGATCTAGCAAGTCCTCTGCTGCATATATATCCAAAGGAAATGATGTCAGTATGTCCGAGAGACCCTTGCAATTCCACATTCACTCCAACACTGTTCACAATACTGGGGGGAATAGAATCAACAGCAAACTTTATTCCTGAGTCCAACAGAAATATATTTTACTACACTATGTCAAGTGAGACTAGATGTCATTTTTTAAAACTTCTTAACAAAATTTACAAATATATTTTATCAAATCTTCTTGGTGATGTATATTTCACGTATTGTATTCTCACATATAATAGGATGAGTCTGACCTCTGGATTTTCTGTGACATTTTATTTTTGCCAATTTGGTTCATCTATCGTACTCTTAATTTGAAGACTATATGATGAATTATTGAATAACACATTTCAAGTATTACTCTTGCTTTTGTTCTCCATCTTGTCACTTGTTTCTATTTGTTTATTACTCAAGATGAAGTCCAGAAACATTTTCTTTTAAGAAATCTTGAATTTTTACTGTGAATTAACCTGGAAAAGACTGACTTTTTTTAGCCCTAGTCACAGCATAATGTTGCAAGCCTTAGTCATATGTCCTATCTCCTTTCTCATCAGCAAGCTGCACTTTTTCCTAATAATTCCCCCCACAAACAACACTTACACCTAACCCAAGGCCTTGTATGTAACAAGTGTTCATGATAAACAAGACAATGTGGAGCTCATGGAATAAGAAATTGTGTTGTTGTTTTTGTTAGCAGAAC
Organism: Fukomys damarensis; assembly: GCF_012274545.1. NCBI lineage: Eukaryota > Metazoa > Chordata > Mammalia > Rodentia > Bathyergidae > Fukomys > Fukomys damarensis. The sequence continues at coordinate 30,923,244 of NW_022900937.1, read as the reverse complement.
CCATATATTCAAGGATTTTCTTAATCCATGATAATTTCTGAAGTAAACATTTGGTCTATTTTTTTTCCTTTTTTACTGTGAATAGCTCAAATTGCATATTTATCTGAAGGCAAAAATGTGATCTTATTAAAGTTTTGAGAAATTCACCATTTAAAAAAAACACTTCCTGTATACCCCGAATATTTGTATAAACAGCACATAACACTTTACAACCATGAACTCTTTCAAATGTATTTGTGTTGATGCTGAATATATAAATAATATTGGAGTACATTTGATAAATATGTCATATTTACTTTAACCAGTAGCTCAACAATTGACAAGAGAATTCTTTTTTAGTATTCAAAATGCCAATGGTTACTTAAAACCTAGATGACCAAGAAAATAAGAAAAGTTTGACCAAGTGCTAGAAGATGCATCTCCTTTCTTCCCCTGGGCCTCAGTTTCCTTAATGCACAGTGCTGAGATTGCAATCAAAGATTACTGGTCCGCAGACCAGTTGTTTCTTAGAACCCATTTCCATATCTTTGAAAACTCGATCTTTTCTAGTATCTTTCCAGTCCTTATTGATCCTTCCAATAATGTCACTGATGCGCTTGTGTGTAAAACTGAGCTATCCCCCTCAAGGCAGCTGGGGTTCCCTGTCTTGGTGGTGGCTGAGACTGGAGACAAAGATAATCACCCAGAAACAAGGGATGGAAAAGACATTAAAAAAACAAAAAACAAAAAACAAAAACAACCACATTGCTTGCTAAACCCAACCCTACAGCTCACAAGGTTTAGGAGGAGCCAAAGGAATCCCCAGACAAGAAGAAATCACATTTTTCCTAAAGCTCTTCTAGAACTCCGGACATAGATTGTATTTTGTTGCAGTTACTGTTCATAAAAGAAAAAATGTGTTAAAGAAAAATAAAAGTAAATCACAAAGCCAAATATCCTGTACCTTGCCAGGAGAACAAAGATGGAGCCGTGACCTTGGCTATCTGACGGCATCTTCCTCAGCTAACAGCTAAGCGCAATGTATATGCTTTTTTAGTACAGAGAGTACATGACACCCTACAACTTACAGGCGGACAGGTTTATTGTGCCTCAGAGTTTGTAGAAGTTTCAGTCCTTGCATGGTCAGCTGCCTCCAGATGGAATGGCATGGCAGAGAGGGCCGCCTGCAGCATGATGAATAGGAAGCAGAAAGTGAAGTGAGCCCAGGAGAGAGTTTTACAGACCACACCCCTCTTCTGACCAGGCCTCGCCTCCTCATAGCGGGCAGTTCTAAGGCCCCACAACCCAAACACCCTCCCAAAGTCCCATCTATGAGTGCTCCAGGCTCTTGGGGACATCTGGATACGAACCACAGCAGGGCTTGTTCTGTAGTTCCCAGGCTTTCTGCAGGCCTCTTTTGTCCCTCTAGTCCTTCATCCCACCATGGTCAGGGAGAACTGGCCCTGTCCCGGCCCTGGAAACAGACTCAAGCTGAGATAAATATTTGAAGTCCCTTGTGGTGGAGGCTTACACCATACAGTGTGATTGAAGGGACAGATGCACTGCTGGGCAGACTCTGGGATCACACACACAGGTTAGAGCAATTGCCAGAGCCTGGGAGGTTTTTAGTAGGAATAAAGAATTTACCAGAACGAAAGGAGAGAGGTGAGAAGCTCACGTCAGGCAGAGCGTACGATATGCATAAATGCAAGAAAACTTTCCCCTAGGGGGGAAATTATGGTCAGACATATCAGGAAGGATTGCATACTCAGAAAAGGATCGAGTTATCTTGGTTATTAGCAAGTATCTGTGCAGTGATAGAACCTGTACACAATTGTCATTATATGTTTTTGAGTTGAATCATACTTTATCAATAATACTCAAGAATACAAATGTTCATGTTCTTACATGAACAAAAAAAATATGAGTTCAAAATTTACATCCCAGTTTGTGATGTCAGATCTGCTTCTTCCTGGCTGTGTGACCAAGGTCAAACTGACCTCTTAGACTCTACTCACTTATCAATGAAGTAGGAATAAGATGAAAGCTATTTCCCAGGTCCTAGGTGACGGTATAGTTACAGTGCAGCCTGTGACAGGCACCTGGGGAAAATCAGCTGTCCTTTGATATGCTAAACAGAAACACAATTTGGAGAGAACAAGATGACGATATCAAGAGCAGAAACATAGCAAGCTATGGGTGAAAGTCCTCTGTCCAAATGCTACTGGACTTTTGTTGCTTCCTATAGAGCAGTCAATTACATGGCCTCTTACGGCAGCCCAGTATTTCCAAGGAGACTGCAATTCCTCAACTGATTTCACAGCCGTCCCTTGGTATATAATCCCCTCAGCTATGACAGCATGGAGGCTCTCGTAAAGACATTCAATACCGAGATCAAATGCAGCTTTATCATTTGTAACCAAAGTTGAAATATGCAGTTTTGGGAGGTTAAAAAAACCGAAAGCCCTAGGAATGAAGCTCTAATCAGCATGAGCTGTAGCCTTTAATTGCCTGGGAAGATGAGAAGGGTTTTTTAAAAAGAAACACTAGACAATACCGACCATCCACTGGAGCATGTCCCCAGACCCAGAAAGACAAAGGCGTGCTTCTTTATTATTTATGACTTGCTAACAGTAGAGCTTATAGTTAAAATTCTCCTTTCTTCTTTCTAAGCCTTCCCCTGCTGATCAATTTTTTAAAATGTTGTCACAGTCTTTCCAGGTGTAGGGAACAGAATGCTCTCAAAAGTGCCCTAAAGGGAAAGAGCCACAGAGCTTCTCGGTTTATTCTGCTGATGGATTTAGGAGGCAGAGGAAGAGATATTAGACCAGGACGATAGCAGGTCTGTGTGATACCAGCAGGGTGGACTTCCATCAAGCCTGTTGATGGTAGAATTCATGTACATAAGGTGTTGGCTTTTTCTTTATTTCTTAGCATGTCACATGCAATTAATACACAGGTGAATTTGCTCACATTGAAAATCCAAATATTTTTCTCAATGCACTATGTCAGACCTTCTACTAGGAGTCATTGTGCTCCTGTCTTCAAAGAAGTCGTGGTTTGGGGTGTGGAACAGACGTGTTCCCATGTGTACACGGAGGAGGGAAAAACAAATGGCTCTGCCAGACAGATGGACTGGCTTCCTGTGACTACGAATTGTGATCAGTCAGTTTAAGTGGATGAGACACACCTAGCCGATTAGCATAGCACAGTGCTGGGCGTGGCTGTGGATGTTTGAAGTGGAGGCCAGCAAACTGAGGGAGAACACCCAGCCCCAACATGGATGGCACCAACCAGCAGGACTGTAGGACTAACAAGGGAAGAAGAAGGAAGCGGCTCCATTTTGAAGAGCTCTCATCTTCCAAGTGGGTCCATGCTTTGCCGCCATCACCTTCAGACCTCAGACTCCAGGTCTCCAGCTTCTTCAGCCTTGAAGCACAGACTCATGCTGACAAGTCTCCAGGGAGCTTCCAGGTCTCAGCCTTGGATGGGGGCTGCATCCTCGATCTCTTTTGCCCTGTGGCCTCCAGCTTCTTCAGCTGAGCAGCTTTGGGGTCTTCCAGTTTTCCAGGATGCAGAGTCCTTGTGGGCTCTGCCAGCTCTGGTGCTGTAAGCTCCCTCATAAATCCCCTGGCATAATTACACGTATATACACAGTGGTGTCTCAGTCCATGAACTTAACTTGTTTCACAATTCTGGGAAGATAGCCACATGTGCTGTTCATCTCCAGAAGCAGAGTTTGCCCACTGAAGCAAATTTTCACTGAACATTTCTGTTTGTGAACCGAATTGTTCTTGAACCAAAGCCTGTGTGAACCAAAGTATTACTGTACATTTTAAATTTTTTGATTCAGTGCCTCTAACTAGCACACATCCCAAAGCAGGTGAAGACTGAGCTCGGCACTAAGTACTGACCATGCATCATCCAACCAGGCAGAGCGGAAGACGGCGAGGGTAATAGTATGCTCTCCAAGACCAATAAATGGACAGGTCCATAAATGGCACTGGGACTCCACAACAGTGAAAGTGAATATAGACAATTCCCTCAGAGTGGGACACAATGGGATTAGAAATCATTGGGAATAATTGTTTATTGATATTAAGGAGGTGCCAATGGCCCCAAAGTCCATGTTGGGGATGAAGGACCTTCAGAGAGCTTCTGGTGGGTATTGCCTCCCAGGATGGACACCAGTCTCACCAACTGCCCCGGGGCCAACTCATTCAGCAGTAGGGTCAGTGAGTGACAGCAGCTCTCCTGGACTCTAAGTATGAGGGGCATCACTGCTTGCCCCTCCGTGCCTTGGGGTGGCAGGACCTTCTGAACAACAGGTGCCCACCATGACCACAGATGCCCCGTGTGTTCCCATATGTGTCTTTGTCTTTTTCACTTGGAAAAGACTGGGATTTTGCCTTTTCTGTTCCCTGTGAAGCATAAGTGTTCAAAAAACCACTGCAGGCAGAAAAGAACATTCAGTGACTGTTTGTTGAATGAATAAACATGATTCATTTGCCATCTTTTAGGTCACAACTCAAAAGTCACCAGAACAGAGAGTTCTTCTCCGGGCCACCTTCACTGAGAGAGCACAAGTCCCTCTCTAACAGGCTACCTCACTGTACCTTAGAATAGGATGGCAATTTATTCATTGCTGGGTATGACTCCCTTCCCAGAATCTACCCACAGATGAGGATTCTATCATTGTTTGCTCTATCCCAGCATGCAGGCAAAGCTGAATGTACGAAAATAGGGTAGTCACCATTTGCAGATGAAATGACAATTTCTATTCTTCTGGGAAACTTTTTAGGTGGGCTGGGTATTATCTTGTGTCTCCTGAGCTTCGTCAGCCTGTCTGGCTTTGTAAGGAGAAAGTTAGGGGAAGCAAAGTGATTGGTACTGCCTTGCACAGATGGAGGAAAGTCACTGTTTTCACACCCTGCAATGATAAGCATTGCAATTTTGCCCAGGAACTCACCTCACTGTCTACCCACCCTGCCCGGAAATTCTTCTACAGATCTCGCCTAAATTTGTACAGCTGTGGCTACAACAGACACTGTCCTGGGTGGGTTCTAGTGTAAGAATTCTTTGTGTCAAGTAAGACAATGCCTCATCCAGACTCTCCTGGAGCTGAGACTCAGCTTAGCCCCTGGTTCTGTGCTGATGGACGTGGCAGCCAGAGAGAAATCCAGAGGGCAGTAGATGTAGCCCACAGATGCCTGGGCGGTCTGGCCTGGATTCCAGTTCTTTTCCTCCCCCCTGAGAGACCTGGGCAGAATCGTTAAGTCACCAGAAACTCCTTTGGCCACCAGAGGTGTGTGTGACAAATACTTCTCAGAGCACTGTTTGTACTTGAGATGTTGGTTGTCCACTGTGGCTCATTTGTTTCTCTGGTCATCGATATACAAGGTGCCAGCAAGCTTGGTGGCACACACACATGTGTCGTCCCAGCATTCTGGGAGGCTTGAGGCAGGGGGATTGCAAGTTCAAACCCAACCTGGACTGGCAATTTAGTGATCTAGTAAGGCTGTGTTTCAAAATAAAAATTAACACAGGGCTTGGGATGTAGCTCAATGTGGAAGCCCTGAGTTGTCTCCAGCACTGAATAGAAAAGGGTGCTGGAACTCACTGAGGGGTTTGCATCCACAGGAGAGGAATACCCAGCCTGAGCTCAGGCAGCGGATTTATAGTGGGGTTGAGAGCATCTCACTCATCCAAGCCCCGCATCATCTTTATCATTTTCTCTTTTTTCTCACATGGCTTAGAATTGCCCCATGATCATCTCAAAACAATAAGGGAAAAGCATTTGTTAAACAGAGAGATACCTCAAAGCTGGTTCATTCTCATTTCCTGCCATACTAGAGACTGAAACCAGGGCCTTCACACTGAGCACCACCCCCAGCCCTTTTTTATTCTTTATTTTGAAACAAGATCTCCTTAATTTGCTGAATTGTCCAGACTGTACTTGAACTTGAACTGTGGTCCTCCTGCCTCAGCCTCCCAGAATGCTGAGATTATAAACGTAGCCACTGTCCTCAAGTCGCTGTCAGGATCACTTCTAAACAATCAGATAAAGAGGTCTTAGACTGTGGGGCTACCCAGCTGGCTGGCTCCTGTCAGCTTCATGGGGCTCCCTGAAGTGCCCGCCTGTTCAGGGCACTTGGATCAGGCCTTTCTATCTGCATTGTGACAAGGAAACTGCCAGTGTGGGCCCTGAGAAACAGAAATATCACAACCTTGCAGCAGAGCAAACCAGTTGCGTCTGGGAGTTGCAGTGTTTCCTTCTCAAATAAGCCCTTTCCCCTGAATTTTATCTCCAGGGTTTCAGGCACAGTCGGCCCTGAGTTCCAGAGGCAGCTCAGCCTGACTTGCAGACGGGAACGTGCAGAGCTCGGCGGGGAGGACCTGGTGCAGGCGGGAGCACCCAGCCCCGGGGGCCAGCTCTGTGTTCTTCACACCGTTCCACGCTCGACTTCCGGTGAACCCAAGCCAGTGAACCTCCAAGAGGTTCCTGTTCCACCACCGTCTGGAATCGTGGAATTCCTGTTTGCTGTTGTTTTTCTTACAGTGGGATTGAACTCATGGCCTTTGTACTCAACTGCATTCCCAGCCTTTTTTGTTTTGACCAGGCTGAGCGTGAACTTTTGAGCCGATTACACTCAAAAAGGCAGTGCCAGGGATCAACCCTTGCTGGCAAAATAAACTTTTTATTATTTTACTTCCAATCAGATAATCTCTATGTGCATGTCACTTAGCAATTCCTTCTGCAACAATGTCAATGAGGTCACAGAATCATGTTTTTACAAGTTGCCTTTCCAGTGGGTGGCACCCTGCAACAGCATTCACTGTATTTGTGCTCAAACCGGTAAAGACCCTCAGAAGAGGGCTCCAGAGCTGTCACAGAAGGTGGCAAGAACAGTGGGATGTGTGTTAAAATGTGTCTTTTGCTCTAGTAGTTTTCTTTTTAATTTAAATATTCGCTGTGTCTGCAGATCGTACCTCATATGTGGCCTCATATAGTTGATGTCTTACGTGAGTTACCAGCTATGCACAGCTTGGAATGCCTGGCTTTCATGACTGAGATGAACGCTAACCACCCTTTTACATCTCCTCCTGAACGGATGAGGAACCTGCTGCCTAGGTGCTGCATCAGAGGGAGAATCGACGAAAACATCAGCATCCACACAGGGCTTTCCTAACGTCACTGCCAGGTGCTTCCTCCCACACCGGTGTCACACAATGTCGACGATAGCAAGGGTGGTAGACTCACTTTTGCCAGGTTTCTCTGTTGTGCAGCAGCAAAGTTAAGGCCCGGAAAGGAGCAGCCCTGGCCTGGAAGTGAGACAAGTTGGCTCTGTTCTGAGCCTGTAGAGTGGGCAACACAGGCAGTGCCTGAAATGTGACTGCAACCATAACTCCCTCAAAGCCACCTCCAAAGACACTGGAAGGCTGGTGTGCTTTTTAAGGTTTTAAGATGAAAAGGGCTGGGGATCTAGCTAAGTGTGAAGGCCCTGGGTTTAATTATTGATGCCACAAAAACAGTGCTGAGCTTCACATAGAACCATTCACAAATCACCTGAACCCAGGTAGAGCTATGCCAGACTACTGCTGCCTCCTTTGGGTGTAGCTGTGTCCCTAACTCAGGTCAAGATGATGTGAAAAGACGGACTCGGTCTCCTAGTCCAAAGCCACGCTCCATTCTGATCTTCTTGTGACCTCCCTTAACCCAGTGGGGCCTCACTGAGGAAATTATCTTTTTTATTTTTATTTTTGGTACTGTGGATTGAAGTAGGGCCCTTGCGCTTGCAAGGCAGGTGGTGGAACCACTGAGCCAAATCCCCTGCCCTCGCTGAGGAAATGAGGAGGAAGACTATAAAAACAAAGCATCATCGTATGTGAAAATAATTCTGAGCCTTGGAACCTTCAGACAGCTGACGTTTGTTTCCCCCAAGCCAATTCACTGAGTTGCACATTCTGGAATCTGCTGTCCTTGCCTCCCAACACCTCAGAAAAACTCAACAGAGCACTCTTCTGAAACCCAGATTTTCACAGAAGAGATGTTCAACCAGAGAGCTCCATGTTCTAAAGAAGATGAGGCAGCTGAAAACACGTATTCCATAATTCATGATATGCATTCTTTCGGAAGACTTTTTTTCCCCAAAGAATTTGATTAATAGTCTAATTACATTGCACACAGGTGGCTTTTTAGAAGCTAGAAAATACATGCATGCTTAGGGGAAAAGCTGAGAAGACTTCCCAAGATGTGTTTCCCATTGAAGATGGGTTGGTCTGGAAATCAGAATGAAAAGGCCAGTGACATCCTTGTGCTGGTTGTCTAATGCCAGGATTCACAGGCAGCTAGATTTTTCCTTCCTTGCCTGGATGGGAGACTCCTGGTTTGTATGGCAGAAACTAACCAGGCTTACGCTACCTACAGGGGGTTGGATTGAGGAACCCTAAGAATATACATCTATATTCGAATTCCTGGAATCTGTGAATGTTACCTTGTGTGAAACAATCTTTGCAGATGAAATGAAATTTACAGTTTTAAGCTGAGACCATCCTGCATTGTCTGGATGTGCCCTAAGTTTCATGAAAATGATCCTGTAATGAATAGGCACACAGAGACAGAAACACAGACCACGAAGGGCAACGTGAAGATAGTGTGAGGGGCCAGAGTGGCACAGACACAAACCCACACTGGGGATGCCACCAGAAGCCAGAAGCGTCAAGAAGGGTAATCGCAGTATGCTGGAGGATGAGGTGGGAGGATCACAAGTTCAAGCTTAGCCTGGGCAACTTAGCAAGTTAGAGAGACCCTGCCTCAAAAAATAATAAAAGGGGCAGAAGCGTGCCAGTGGCCAGGCGACTGAGAGCCAGGTCGTGCCATGCTGGCTGCCTGCCTGCCTGCCTGCCTGCGATCACCCGGCGGCGTG
>NW_022900937.1:30870829-30908756 GCF_012274545.1 Fukomys damarensis | reverse complement strand
GAGAATGAAAAGATGAAAATAAAGTGTTTGTAGATGGGGAGGGGAGGAGGGGGTGAAGGGAGGGCAGAGGTAAGGGGAAAAAATGAGAATCAAGACTTGCCATGTAAAGGTACATGATCCCAACAATGAATGTAACTGTACTGTATCCCTAAATGTACCAATAAACTCAATAAAAAAAAATAATAAAAGGCCTGGAGGTGAAGCTCAGTATGAAGGTCCTGGGTTCAGTCTTCAGTAACAGACACACACACACTCTCTCTCTCTCTCTCTCTCTATCTCTATCTCTATCTCTCTCTCTCTCTCAGTGGCTTCTTCCCCAAAAGCTCCCCCTCCCAAGTGAAATGTCATCACTAAATTTTTAATCTTTAGCCTTTAGACAATCTGGTATTGGTTTTTGTTGGTTTTCATGGTTAATGAGGATGGAGAATCTGTTTAAGCCACCTAATTGTTACAGCCGCCTCCAAATGTAATGTACAGTCCTTCCTCTGTGTGCATGGTTGAAACAGGAAAGCTCAGAATGGCTAAGTAATTCACAAAATTCATTCAATAAGCACTGCCCCAGGGTGCCACTGTAGGTTGTCGTCACATGGAAACTCATGAATGATTCTTTCCTCATTTTTCCTATCAAGTGGTTGTGATTAAATTATCCATAAAACACATTATTATTATTACTCAAATGAGTGTTAGAAGGGATCATGGTGAACAACTCAGCGACTTAACTTCCATCCAACATAACCCAATTACTTGAATAAGCCCAACATGAGGACTGATTTCCTAGCTTTCCATCCTTTTCAGACTTACAAGCATGGCTAAGTATGTTTTTGATGTGTATTTGAAAAAAAAAACCCATGTATTTGGGTTGATTATCCTCAGTTTTGTCTAATTACAGGAAAAATACACAAAAAGGATATATAGAATAATGAAGCACAGAATTAGAGCCAGAAGTCCCAAGGCCTGCTTAGATCAGATATAGGGGGTATGATCAAAAAATTACAGTATATGTTTAAACTTTAAAATAAAAATTACTACACTAAAAGACACACTATTACCTTCAACCACCTCCACCAAATACTGACTTACTTTAAACACACTCATCCCATGGTCCTTGCCACATCCAGCAGCTGCTCTGGAGTCCTCCTTACTAAAGGTCTTTAGTTGTGCTGTCCTGGCTGCCTCGATGTCTTGAATGGATTCCAGACATTGAATCATCGTGGATGATGATTCACTCTCTTTGAGGGGGGGTCAGAAGTCACGTGGTGCCAGGTCCAGTGCTAAGGCGGATGAAGACGCAGCGTCCTGTTATTAAGGGGCCTGCCCTTCTGTTGGATAGCGCTTGGCATCCAACTTCATCAAACTTTGCAAAGACACTCAGGAAAGAGGACTTCCAGAACTGCTGTAGCAAGAATGATGGGATAAGTGTGCCCAAAGTGAGAGGGAGCCTTTTGATGAGGATTCATGGCAATATGTCTTTTACTGTAATAATTTTTAAAAACATTTACTGTATATTTCAATCCTACCTTTCAAGTCAAGGCTTGGCTACCATGCTAACGTGTTCACACTTCAGATAGTGTGAAGAATGGCAGGGATTTATTATTTCTGGGGGATCATCCAGCCAAATTTGCACATACTACCTCTGGGGATATTACTAGGACATATCTGGATCCTGAAATTCACACCAGATTTTAACTTGTTTCCATGGCTACCTTTCTAAAGGTCATTAGCATATATAAAGTCCAACAGAAGTTTTAAAAATACCACTCAACAAGCTGGGCTTGGTGATGCACGCCTATAATCCCAGCATTTAGGAGGCTGAGGCAGGAGGATCCCTGCGAGTTCCAGACCAACCTAGGCTTTACAGTGAGTTCCACACCAGCCTGGGCTACACAGTGAGTTCCAGAACAGTCTGAAGTACATAGTGAGATGCTGTCTCAAAACAAACAAACAAAAACCCACTCAAGAAAGCCAGGTGCAGTGGTACAGACCCATAATCTCAGCACTCTGGTAGGCTGAGGCAGGAGGACTACAAATTTAAGCCCAACTTGGGCACTTGAGCAGCTTGGGAGACCCTGTCTAATAATAAAATATAAAAAAGGTTGGGATGTAGCTCAGTGCAGAGCTCCTGAGGTCATCTCCAGTACTGCAAACAAACATCATTAACAAAAGATTGAACTAGATAGAAATCCCAGAGCCATTTGGAGCCTGACAGGTCAAGCAGGAACATTTTCTGAGTAATAATTTTCCAATCTCCCATAGGCTTTCCTATATAAAACAGCCCTTCACACTTAACATCGCTTTGCAGCCTACAAAAATCTTCCACCTCGTGGATTTCCAGCCTGGGAGTTAGCTGGTTCTCATATCCACTCCACAGACGGGAAGCAGGTCACAGCCTGTGTACTTGGTCTCAGTAGAAGTTAGTAGCCAGGGAGACTTCTGCATTTCACCACCTGCTGCTGACGTGCCATGCAGACCGACACAGCCTTGCATTTTCCCTGTAGGAATTAGGGAAGTGACTCTCAGCCTCTCTCGGGCAATGACTCTCATTTAGTAAGTGAAGACCGCTGTTTGTCCACAGAGTCATTTTTTTTTTCACTTTAGTGACCCTCCTCAGAACTACAATTAAATGAACAAGTGAATGATAAAGTGAGCATCCATTAACCTGAAAGTTGCTTCGCGGGGAGGAAAAGGCTCTTTCCTCGCATCAGCACCATAAGTGCCACAAAGGCTGTGTTTCTAGATGCCTGTTGGCAAGTGCCATCTTCAAACCATCTCGTTTCTAAAGCTTTTCTTCAGTCCCATTAAATGATGACAGATGAGTTTTCCATAAGAGCCTGGACAGTTTACCATTATAAAGTTATATAATATGCATTGAGGTTGGAGCATAAGCTCAGAATCTTTTGTTTCATCTTTGTAGAATAAAGCTGTGGAGCACTTCAGAACATCTCTGATAAACTGGGGAGTTCCCTAAAAATGCTTTTGTGCTGTCATGGGGATGCTGGCTCCAGAATTTAAAATGCTCCTTTGTCTCTTGTACTCACATCTTCCTTTCAGTCCCAAGTTTCAGGCTCCTTAAGCTTAACTTTCTTCCCTTCAGTATAACTGGTATTGTTGCATAATCATCACTACCTGGGGCAAGATGTCAAGGTGAGGTCATCCTGTGCTCATCAGACCACAATGGGCAGTGGGCACTGGCCACTCCTTGTGCAGGACTCTGGGCTGCTCTGGTTTCTTTTTGAATCTCAGGAAGCTGACCCTAAAGATTTTCAGAGCAAGAGGAGATAATGAGATGTGTTCTTGTAGCATCTGGGAAGGAGTCACTGGGTCTCTGTGTACCCAGGTGTTTTAATTGCTTTCTCATTGCTGGGATGAAATACCCCACACCCACAAGCTAAAGGAGGAAAAGTTTGTCTTACCTCAGTCTGTAGAGGTATCCAGCCCATACTTGGATGACTGCAAGGTAGGGTGGAATGGAAGAGGGGCATAAAAGAGGGAAGCAGTCCATGGCAGGGCAGGCAAGAAACAGTGAGCCTCCCTTTCCCTTTTGATTCCATCCAGGCTACAAGCCTTTTGGTTGGTGTCACCCACACCCATGATGGGTCTTCCCTCTTCTGTAAGTCCATCGTTTACACTCAGAACTACGCTAAACCATCAGTGGACTAATGCAGTATCACATGTCCATAATTCCATTGCTCCCAAAAGCCACTTATGAACAACATGAGTCTTTGGGGGGACCCCTAGATATAGGCCATAAAACTGAGCAAATGACGAAGAGGGAGATTAGGGAGGCTTTTGATGGCTCATGCTGAGTTGGCTACAGAATTTGAGTGCAAGGAGGAGAGGGGATGGGATTTGTGGAATTTACTGCCTATGCTTCACCTAGCCACCTTCTCTAGCCATGGTCAGAGAGTGCAAGGAATCCACAGGTCCTGAGGCAACTTCATTTTTTTCCACTAAGAGAGGATAAAGGCAATAGCTCATGGCACTCTGGACATGTGTGGAAGATTCCTGGCTAGTTTTTTTTTTATTAGCATCTTTGAAACTGCTTCATTCTGCCCCAAAATGTAGGACCAGGGCATCCAGACAAGAGAATTTAATAATTAATGCTGTAGAAGTTGGTTTGTCCATTCTCTTTCACCACCAATGAACTCAGAGAACTGTGGGCATATAACACAGGCTCAGCTCTATGTAGCTTATCAAGTGTTAGTTTTAAAAAATTGAGAATATTGACAGACTACTGTAATCTCAATATTGTGAGAGCCTGGAGTAGGAGGATTGCAAGCCCAGTCCCAGCCTGAGCAGTTTAGTGAATTATCAAGACCCTGCATCAAATCAAAATACAGAAAAGACCTGAGGATGTAGCTGAATGAGAAGGCTCTGATTCAATCCCCAACACCAGAAAGAGAGGGAGAGAGGGAGAGAGAGAGAAATTGAGTAGAGTCTAGAGTTTAGGACCCTGATGCCATTCAAAGTCTGCTTTCACCCTCTCTGTCTCTGCCTCCCTACTCTGTTCCATTCCTTCTGCTTCATTTGTGGCCCCAGCCCTCACCTCACCTCTTTCTTGCTTGCTTGCTTTTTCCTTTATCTATCTTGACAAGAATTGCTACATAGTTGAGGCTGTCCTTGAACTCACTATGTAACTCAGGCTGGCCTTGAACTCACAGCAATGCCCCTACCTCAGCCTCCCCAGTGCTGGGATTACAGTCACACATCACCATGCTTCCCTTTCAACTGTCTTCTGATTTATCAATGCTGCCTGATTTTCTGAGCCTTGATCTTGGCCTCTACCAATCCTGACCCCAATATTTCTAATTCCATTATTGTCAGAGCCCTTAGAGGACCAGATTCTTCTTGGACTTTCCCACTGAGAAAAGTCAGCAACCATGATCACAGAGTGGCTGTGTTAAATTAAAGTTATTTGCAAATTGCTTTTCTCATGCAAAGAGTCATGAAAGAGAAGATAGTACTCAGGAAAATTCAGATTCTAGCCTCACTTTGTGATTCTGGGTGTGGCCCTTCTCACATCCAGGGCTAAATTTTCTTCAACTCTTAAAGGAAACAGCAAAACTTGAGTTCTAATCTCATGTTACATGAACTGAAAGAGCTCAGATAGGTAAGGAGAGAAGTTTTTCTGAATTAATGATGTCTCTATCAAATTCATCATGAAAATATGCGCTTCCTAGAGAGTTATCCAGCTAAGACAATGCTATGAAATCATGAGAAATGGCATTGAGTTCCTTAAAGTCAGACTGTAAACTAATTTACAAAAAGAGAAAAATGAATTATCTCAGCCCACTGGGAGCCATTTGACTTGAGAATTTTTCTCCTTCCTCTTAGACTAAAATATTCTAGAGAACTCCCAGAGCAGCTGGATTCTGCCACCAGAAGTGGGGGTGCAGCGGAGCTGAGTCCTACCCTCTCCATCTCCCTGGGTGCTTCCTTCACTCAGCCTGAGTTCCCCCCAAACTGTCTCCCATCATTCATGCATTCTTCGTATCAAAGGGAAAGACAGCACTTTGCCTGTCTGAGATTTATGTGATCCCTTAGCCTGGGGTCTCAGCCACTGGTTACCCACCCATAGTACACCTCTCTGAACTTTACCCACTGGTAAAAATTTCACCCTTTCTTTACTCCCCAACCATGCAGCCAGACACCAACTCTCCAGTTTGAGTGCTATGTTTGTTACTTTCTTTATCCCTGAGACACAATGCTGACACCCACAGCTTAAAGGAAGAAATATTTGGGTTTATGTTTTGTAAGATTTCAGTCTCACGTCAGCTGGCTCCAAGACAGGATGCCTGGCAGAGCGGTTTTGTGGAGGAGAGCTGCTCTTGGCACGGCGGACAGGAAGCAGAGAAAGATGCCGAGAGGAAGGGGGCAGGAGCCAGATTCTTCCAGGCCACACCCCCGTGACCTTCTCCTCTGACCTGGCTCCACCTCCCAACAACATATTTAGCCATAAACTCATTAGTGGAAAAAGTCCGTGTGAGTATCACACCTCCAAGATCCAGTAACTTCCTCAAATCCCCACCTATGAGTATATGAGGGATTGAGGGCACATCTGGATATAAACCATAACAAGTGGAGTCACACAGAGGGCCCGGAAATCTTCCCTGATCCTTGTAGTCCCTGGATGAAGAGAAGAAAATAAGGATTGGATTCCCTTGTCATTAAGATTCTTTCCTAGACTGCTGAGTTCCTGTGAATTTGAACCTATTATCTAAGAATCAGGATTCCCACTTCACTGGAAGACAGAGGAAACCGCAGAGTCTGACAGGAGAAGACAGGTGACATAGACATGTCTGCAGGCACTGCAACGTTTGACAGGCACCAGAGCCTGGGATGTGAAAGGCACCTAATGCGAACATGATTCAGCATCAGATAAACTTTAAAAAGTTAAATAATTAAGCTTACTTAATAGCTAACTGATTATCTAGATTTGGATTTAATTAACATTTCTAACCTCTCTTTGTCTGCAGCTATATATTATTCAATTTAAAAGTGGAGAGCTTTCATTCCTTAAAAAATATCACTCATCTTGCAGCATAGCTATGAATTTATTTTCAAATTGAGCAGTGAAGCTTTTGTCTCCCCAGCTTTTCCATTACCCCTCCCCAAGTCTTATAATCAGTTTTCTTAAAAAAAAAAAAAAGAAGAGGAAATTGAGGCCTCCTAATGATTATTTTCTAAAGGTAAAACTGGAATGCAAATGATATCTTGAACTTAATCTGTTGAGGGGAGAAGTCACCAAACTTTTTGGCACCAGGAACTGGTTTTATAGGAGATGGTGTTTTTGAAGATGGCACGTGATAGGATGTGAGGGGGTTGCGTGACTCCAGGTGATTCAAAGGTGCCTGCTCCTAAAGCAGTGCGGTTTACAATAGAATTCGAGTTCCTATGAGAATCTAATGCCCTGATGACCTGACAGGAGGGGGAGCTCAGGTGGTGATGAAGCAATGGGGAACTGCCAGAAATAGACACCAGTGACTGGCTCAGCCATTTTTCACCTTTGCTGTGGACCCTGGTTCTTCACAGGCCATGGAGTAGCACCAATATGTGGCCCACGGATTGGGGCTTCCCCACACTCCAGTACATACTGAATGGTGGATCCTTTTATTAGGTAGAGAGGTGAAAGTTGTAGAGCTTAACTAGAGCTAGCGATCACCTTTGGGGAGTTCCCAGACAATGAGGAAGGCAGACCATTGAATACATACCATTCAGTGCTGGGCATGACAATACACGTGTGTAATCCCAGCTCTCTGGGAAGCTGAGGCAGGAAGTTCACAAGTTCCAGTCCAGTCTGGGCAACATAGTGATTAGAGAGATCTTTGTCTGAAAATAAAAAATAAAAGTGGGCTGGGGATATAGCTCGATATGAAGGTCATGGGTTCAATCCCTAACACTGAAAAATAAATGGATATATGAATGAATTAATGAATAAATAATATAAGTAAAGCCAGTTCAAGATATGCAAAGGAGTGCAGTAGGACTCTCTCCAGGCAGAGTAGCAGGGGAGGAAAAGAGGGTGGAATTTCTGAATTTATGCCCTGTGGGTTCTAAACAGAACATGCCATATACAATGGGATAGAAATTATAAAGCTACTATGCCCCCAATTTGATCCTTAATCATACCTTAGTATAGTATCTTAATACAAACTACTTTAGAAAAGGTGGACACGTATGAAAAGATTTTGGGGAACAAATATGATGTAAACCTAGAGTACAGTAAAATAAGATAGACATTCTTAAGTGTTCTTGGCAGAAGTGGAAGAAGGGTTGCAAGAACACTAACCTTGCATAGACCTTAAGAAATGGCCAGAATTTAAAGAGAGGAAAAGAGGGGTTTAGAGAAGAGGTGCCACGTGCTAGGTTTTTCTTGTGCACAGAATATGGGAGAGATAAGATGCAATCCAAAGGTGGGAGAACTTGAATGCCAGGCTAAGGAATGTAGATTTTGTTTGTGAAATTTTTACAAAGCTAAATCACTCATGTGCCAAAACAAAAAGTTGTATTTTCTGGTTACCCTACTTTAGGAGGCAATGCGAAGGAAGTCCTTCAAAACTGATGCTCTTTTTTCTATAAATATATATCCTCATTTTCTTCTGTTTTTCATGAATAATTCCTGTTTTTCTTTTCCAAAGTGTCCTGGGCTGGATCATAAATCATGCGAATACCTGGTTGTGTGGATACCTCACCAGCCACCTCACCTCATCTGGAAGATGCCATCATATCTGTGAGGTCTCTGACCCATTGAAATGCCTATTCTCTTCCCAGTTGGCCACTGCCCTCTTTCTTTCTATCAGATGTAATTTTTGCATATGGTGCTACCTTTTTGGTCTTAACCTCAAAGGCTCTGCAAAATGCTTCATTTGTAGACAAACTGCTCAGTGGGATCTCAGGCTCAGCTCAGCATCCAAATTAAATTCTTCCCCAAGCGTGTCAAACACTCAGAAGCCAGAAGCACACGAGGAAGTCTTCTGAGGTGTAAAGGGAGGTATTGGGATGGAATGGATATGAACAAAACATATTGTAAATGTTGAAACTCACCACAAAAATGTGAAATTAGGGGTAGGGCCAGGCAAGAGAAGTGACAAAAATGATGAAAGTATGTTATGTGCCTGTAGAAATCCGCTAAAATAAAAACCCACTGATCTGCATAACCCACGAACAAAAAGCAAATCTATGTGTTAGAATTCAGGTGAGTAGCTGCATTTGAAGCTGTAGAAATGAGAGCCTTTTGGTAATTATTCCAGACCATGATCAAGACGCTGGCTACAAGGATGTGGTTATTTGGTGAGATTCCAATGAGGCAAAGGTCTATGATTGGTGTATTTTGTATATTTATATTATATATTCACCTAAAAGCAATTAAACCTTTGAAATATTTAAATAGAATCAATTGGATTTCTGTAGTTTTTTATTAAGCATTCACACAGTTCATTTGGTTTTTTTTTCAGTTTATTTTATTAGTATGTATTTGTGGTACACAACAATTATAGCCATCATGGGGAGTTGGCTCATGTACACAACACATCTTAATTCTTCTTAAATTCACCCCAATCCCTCCCTCCATTTCTTGGTCCCTTTCCCATCTACAAAAGACCTATATGAATTCATATTTATTTTGCAGCTTACTTCTGTGCTTCTTTACTCAGAATGTGTTACCTTTACATTGCATGGGGCCTCTCAAAGTCTTCACGTACAACCCCATCTCCCTGCTCCTGATTTGCTGGGCCTGGGCTGAGAGCTCATCTGGCCTTGACACTCGCTGTGCAATGAGCAGAATGTGATGCTTCATATTCAGTTGAACAGAATTCAGTTAAAGTGAATAGAAATATTGATAGGGCCATATAAGTCACGGGGCCTCTCGGGAAGAGTTCGATCTTCTGAGTGCTACTGGGCCTGAGCGAGGAGGAGCAGGCACTGACGGAGTCATGTCAGGGCTGGGTTCCAGATGTGCAATGGGAGGGAAGTATCATGGGCTCCTTGAGGCAGAAATCATCCAGAAAGGAATTCCCGTTGCTCACTGGCTACCATTTCTGCTCTGGCGAGATCTGCGTGAACGCCTGATCCTTATCCTACACTGCCCCGGAGGCTGCAAGTATCTTCTGTTTTATGGACTTCCTATGAGGACACGGCCCAGGCCCCACAAATTCTCAATGTTGCCACCGTGATTGGTGCCCTTTGCTTTAGTTCCAATCCTCCCCACATACACCATGTGCCCGGGAGGGTGGGACAGTGGGGGTGCTGCCATTTGCTGACGACAGCTACTCCACAGTCTTCATGCTGGGCACGTCGCAGAAGCACCATGTGACACTCACATGACAGCACATGCACAGGAAAAGGCAGCATCAATTAATTCTTCATTTAGAGGAACGAACTGAGGCTCGAAGTGTTTTTTAAAAACTGCTCAAAGAATCAGTAAGTAGAAGTAAGTTTTGAATGCCAGCTCAGAAGTGGGCTTCAAATGCCGGCTCTTGCCAGACAACACACTGACTCACAGGCCTGAGTCTGTTAGCTGGGTGCGGTGGCACACGCCTGCCACTCCCGCACGGTGGGGGGTTGGTGCAGAAGGAAGTCAAGTTTGGGCCCAGCCTGGTTGATTGGGCAAGACCCTGTCACAAACTGAAAAGTGAACGAAGGCTGGGCCTGTGGCTCAGTGCACAGGGCCTGGGTTACATGTCAGGGACTGGAAATGGAAGCCACCTCAGCTACACTTGATTCGGGCACTTCCCAGAAGGCACACACACCACATGGACCAGACGCAAGGCTGGCAGAGGAGGCCTTCAGGGTTCGACCTGAGAACCTCGCTGCCTGAGAGGCCTCTCAAGATTCCCATAAAAAAATCATTCTCTCCTCTAAGTCACATAGCCCAGATGAGTGTGTGTGTGTGTGTGTGTGTGTGTGTGTGTGCATTCTGAGGAGTGCACACTTACTTTTAGGTTTCACAATGACCTGTCTCTGGTCTTTTTCCCTACTGAGCATGGTGTGCTTGGATGGAGACAGATGAGGTTTGCGTACATGGAGGTGAATCATTTTGCCCCCCAGTACAACATATAGTGAGCGAAATAAAAGCCCAATGAATGGAAACCTGGGGGACACCCGATCTCATATACTTGTGGACTATTATGTTTCCTGTGTCAACTTGTCCTGTACTCTACTGGATTGCATATTTTAACAACTTAGTACTCTGGCATAAAATGTAGCACTCACTAACTTGTCAGCTTCTCATTCATTATATCCTTATTCAAGGAATAATCATTGAGTATCTGTTAGGATCCAGTTTCTACCTTATGTGTTAGGAGTAGATGTAAAAACAAAGACAGTTCCACTCCTCCAAGGTCATGGACAGTTTAGTGACTTTATTAGTATGATTCTTACCATCATCATCATTATTATTTGGCAAAATTGAAGACTGAACCCCATGTCTTTGCACTGACCTTCATCCTCAGCCCCTTTATTTTTCTATTGTATTTTCTTTAATTTTGAGACAAGTTCTTACTAAGCTCTTAAGGTGTCCAGATGGGCTCAAATGTGCAATCCTCCTGTCTCAGCCTCCCAGAGTGCTGGGGTTACAGGTGTGCACCATATCTAGCTAGCTTAGTGCTTTAATAAAGGTGCATTTCACTGCTCATCCTGTCCATGGAGACTGTGGGATACAGTTTTTAATTTCTTGTACCGGTGTCCCTTCACCTGGCCCACAGTGTATGCACAGAATTCTTATCAACAGGGAAATGCAGGATTCTCCTTTGCTATTGGCCGGGATCACTGACCGAATAGGAAAAGGAAAGAGAATCCTCTGTTGTCTGGAATACAACCCACCATCAGGACTATTCTTGGTGTATATTTGGGCCCATAATCTTTGAGCATGGGTGGATAATTCCCTGTGCTGTACCCAGGCTCCAGTGGAATAAATCAACACCCTGCCTCCCTCTTTCTGTTTCCCTGAGGATTTTCCTGCCGTGTGGGTTGGAGTAGAACACAATTCTGCAGCTTTTCCAGATTTTCCATCTCAGCAAGCATGAACAGTAGCAAGAAAAGGACAAAAATATGCTCTTTTTAAAGGAAAATGAGAGCTCTCGTTTGCCTTTGTTCTTGGAAACACAATCCAGGGTGAGGCCAGTTTGCTGCTGGTCTAGAAACAAGAAATTGGAGACTTGCACATAGGCTCTTGTGGCTGTGACCAAGGGACAAAGATGTGCCAGGTTACTGAGGGTGAAGCTGTCTCTGTGACGGATGCTACTGGGTTACTAGAAGGGCAGGACTGTGATCCAAGGGGATCTGCAGGCCCAGCAGCAGGTGGTACATGGATCTGCCAGATCTCAGTCAAGAGAATCTGGCCAGGTCTTGGACGTGGCATCTCCACCAGGATCCAGGCTCCTCCTGGAACTACCCAGGAGGGATCACCCCATACTTCACTTTCCATCATCTTTGCTTCTGAATTATGCCAGAAGCTTCCAGCAAGTGGGAAATCCTATAAGCAAAGAACATTGACCTGATAGCAATGTAGCCTTCTTTTCCAGAAAGTGAAAATTATAGACAAAGCCCGAGGGAACAATGTTCCGCACAGTCCTTGCTCTCTGAAGAAAGAGCAAAGGTGGTGTCCACAGCAGCCTGGCCTTGCTGGGTTGGGTATGGAAACTGTGGTCATGGAAACTGAATGTGAAGGCAGTCAGCCCTGAGTGTTTCTCAAGTTTTCTGCAATGACAAAAATTATCCCAAAGTGGTACTCAACAAGTGTATTGGCTAGGGCTCTTCAGAGGAACAAAATCAGCCTATTTTGATAGATGATACGTGGATAGACAGCTGATAGATTAGATAGATAAATAGATAGATTTATTAGGTAGACATACAGGATTAGAGGCAGGAGAGTCCATAATGGCTGTCTGTGCACTGATGAGCTGAATAATCTGTAGCTGCTGACTCCAAGAAGCTGGAACCTGCAGAACAAGAAGGAACAGGTTGCAGCACCAGTCCACAAAGCTTCTAGAAGTTCCCTGGAGGGCTGCCTCTATGAGTCTGGGTGGAAAGGTTGAGAAACTGGAGTCTGATATCCACAGGAGACAACAGCATCAAAAGATGAATCTGTTCAAGCAGAACGGAGCTTCGAAAAAAAATGCAGCCTTTCTTCCTCCTTTCCCTTTTAACTCCACCTAGGCCACAGCTCATTGGATGGTGCCTCCCACAATCAGGGCAGGTTGTTTTCCTCAGTTGGCTGGTTTGCATGCCAGTCACCTCTGGAAACACCCTCAGCCACACCCAGAACTGTGCTTTACTGACCTGCAGGGTGTTTCTTAGTCCAGTTAGGTTGACACACAGGTTAACAGTCACAAGGTTTTTGAAATAGAAAAGAAGCCAGGGTCTCTTTAAGTTGCCCAGGCAGATGGGACTCACACTTGTGATCCTTTTTGCTGCCAACCAGCAAATCACTTTATATCCGTGAGCCTTGTTCCTTCAATGGGGAGGAGAGTAGTCTGGAATTTGCTGTAAGCAGCTGACCTTCTTTTGATAGACTACCAGAAATGTCAGCTACTATCAAGGACAGTAAATGCCAGCCCCTACTTACACTTCTGTCGCTTGTCCATTCCAAAGTGTCTTCTCCCCGCTTCCTTCCTGCCAGTGATCCACAAGATGCTGAGTGATTTCTAGGAGAAGCACCGCCGGGTAAGTCCATTTAGCCTTGTTTCCATTTATTGTTTGCTGAGGTCCTCGAGGGCCATGACGTCTGTCTTGCTGTGTGCTCCATCACACTACAACCCTGTTCTCGCAGACCTCTGTGAATGCTGCGTGACTCTTGAGTGTGCATCGACAGACACCCAAGGCCCTGCTTCTCATCATTGAGCCGCCTTTTGCTGCTCTTGAAATAAAGCCAGCCTTTGTCCAGGCTCTCTGGCCACAGTGACTATTCCCTCCACAACAGTTTATTTTCATCTGACTGAAGTTTCCACTCTATTTTCTTAGACATAGCTATCAACAAACAAATAAACAAAATTTAACAACAATAAACTACAGAATGGTAAAACATAGACACCTTGTTACACAACCCAATTTAAATCCTGACTCTACTACTAGCTGGGTGACTTTGGTGAGTTAATATCCTTCCTGAGCCTTGTTTTTCTTTTCTGTTAATGGGGACATAGCTACCCTTCGGAGAATGCCTGACAATCAAAATGAAAGTTGATGTCAATGTTGCAAGGTGTGTGGCAAGAAGCTGATACTCTGCCAATTGCTATTAGGAGAACAACGATCACTCTTTTAAGACAACCACCTTTGTCTATGAGCTATGGGGATGCCATGCGTGACCAGCCTCTGTGAGTCATGGGTCTGGGGAGAAGATGCAAGTCTGCTGCATTAATTGGGGTTCTTGGGGGGAGTAGAATCCATAAAAGTGTGTGTAAAACTGCACATGGGGATTTAATGGGTGGGATTGCAGGACTGAAGCCGGAGAGCCCACAGTGGGCATCTGTGTGCTGGAGAGCCAGAAGACCCAGGAGCTGCTCAGCCCAACACCACTGAACCTGCAGAACTGGAAACATCCAGGATGCAGCACCAGTCCAAGGTCAAAAGCCAGGAAGCTCCCTGGAGAGTTGCTGCTGCATGCATGTGTTAAAAGCTTGAAGAAACTGAAGACTGATGTCCAAAGGCAACAGCAGCAAAGGGCATGCCCCCTCAGGATGACTGGAATGCTTCAAAACAGTGACATTTCCTTTTTCTTTCCCTTTTTATTCCATCCAGGCTTAAGCCTATTGGTTGGTGCCATCACATCTGGGGTATGTCTTGCCCCTCAGTTTGCTGATCTACATGTCAGTCATCCATAGACACACCCAGAACTGTGCATCACTAGTCTTAATTCATTCAAGATGGCAGATCATGACTCAGTCACAGCAGCCCAGTATTCCCCTACTGGGCCCAGGCCAGGCACACATTGAATGCCAGGTGTAGAAATAAGCTTCTGACCCAAATCCACAGTCATCCTCAATAGCCTCGCAGACATCCCTGTTTAACTTCAAAGCCATCATGGCCAGATTTGAACCCACAAACTGCCATGGCTCCCTGTTGCTCAGAGATATCATCCTGCTGTTGCCCACCTCTGCCTGAAGCCTGCGTCCCTTCCTGTCCCCTATATCATGCTCTGAGCCAAGCGATCATCCTGCAGTCCTCCTGAATCTACTTTCCTATGAGAGTCAGATCCAGCAGTAGTCCCTTCTCCACTTCCTCTGCCCAGCAGCTTCAACGGGCCTCTCACTTCAGTGGGTCTTCTCATCTCTAGGACCCAAATGGGAACCATGAGGAAGCCTTTCCCTTCCGCATATCACAGCTATGGAAATAGATACCCCCAACCATCAAAAGAGGCCACACCCAATTCACGCTCCTGTGGCCCCTGCCAGCTCCACTAGTCTAGGCCTTTCTTGTATGTAGCCTAGGCCCTGCCCTGATCATGGGATCTGGGAGCCCCTTCCAGCTTTCTCCTCACCATGCATCCTGGATTACAGCCAAGAAGTCTCCCTCGGGCATCACTGTGCTGATCTTTGTGCTTAAAATTCCTCTCCTGACAATGTCCGCACACATGAGGTTCACTGGACTTCCACTTCCAGCGGACTCTTCCCCCTCAGTGAAGCCCTGCACGTACGACGCTTGACCTGCACATACATGTGAGGGAGAACCTTCCTGGTAGACTGCATGAGTGTGGTGAGAGCTTGCGGGCTCTGAAAGCTCTCTGCAAATGAAACATTGGCACCACTACTACAGAATGAGGAGCTACAGCTTCTGTGGGAACCATTTTCAGTGAGAAAGGCCTGCAACGAAACAGACAAATGGGCTCACCCAGAGGCCCCTGTTGCTGTTAATCTGGAGCATGCAAAAGGCAGGAGGAAGAAGAAAGCATATGCTAATTTCAAAGACAGGAGAATTTCCAAGCACAAGAATAGCTTTGGAATGGTTGGAGGCCTCTCCATGTGAATCAGGTTACCTGGAGATATATTTGGTGTTAAGTGCTGCTTTGCCTTGGAAGTGGGGATGAATTGTAACTTGCTGTAAATAGAACGGAGAGAGCTTCTGTGCTACATTATTTATTGCATATTCCATTTGGCCCTGAGCAATGATGTTTTTGAGGTTCTACAAAGGTAGCTGTGCAGAGTCTATTGTCATTACATAAAGGAAACTCTGAGAGTTTACCTTATAAAATATGAATCAGTCATTCATTAGCTACCGAAGAGCATGGGGGTGATTCCATCACGGCAGTGGAGGAAACTAGAAATGGATGCAGTATCTTCTGTCCTCAAGGACTTCTAGATTGGCCCCAAAGAACTACTCATCCAGTTTTTCCAACTGTGTAGAATATGCAAAAAGCAAACTCGCTTCTCTCTTGCTTGGGGAGCCCAATGTAGGTCCCTGATCCCATATGGGGAGGCTTGGGCTCTGGAAAGCTGCTCTGAACTGAAGTTCAAATGTGGAAGAGACCTTTTATGAAGCTTCTTTCCGTAGAAGACAGAGCAGGAGAGCTTTTCACCGGCCTCTCTTGCCACTACCACGGGTGGGGGCCCTTCCTTAGAGATGTAGATATTTCCTTAGAAAGCACCTCTTGTACTTGAACTTCTTTTTCTCGCTTCTTCCTCTGACTCTCTCCTGTCTGCATCCACTTGTTATTCAGTTTGCAAAACATGCACCGATTGCTGTTGTGAGCAGAAACAGTGCTGAGGTCTTAGGATTAATAGGGACCGACTCCAGGCTCTGCTCCCGCAGCTGAGCTGCCCTGCTCTGCCCAGGCACCTAAGTGGCACAGCCTCTCTCCGGGAAGCCTCCTTGCCCCTGTCCTCTGCTCAGAGTTCCCTCACTCCACAAACCTTGCCAGAATCTCCAGATGGACCCCGTCCCTCTGACCCCAGCCCAAACCCCTGTGTGCCATGCTCTCCAGGGTTCTCAGAACCTCTCCTGTGTCCCCTGCAGTCCCAGAGCCCACTTCTCACACTGAACCACAGGCTCCCCCTGGGCAAGCTCCAAGTTTTTTTTTGGCTTTTGTTTTGCTTTTGCACTATTGGGGACTGAACCCAGGAGCTTTGCCCTGAGCTGCAACTCCAGCCCTTTTTATTTTTTAATTTTGAGACAGAGTCTCATTAAGTCATTACATTGTACAGTGTGGGCTTCAACTTAGGATCCTCCTGACTCAGGCTTCCAGAGTGCTAGGATGACAGATGTGCCCCAACACACCTGGGTATTTTATCCATCATTATGTCCCCTGTGCTTAGTACTGCATCGGTTTGGGTGTATGTATTTACAGGACTATCACCTGCTTATAAGTAACCACAAACTGGATGGGGGTATCCATGGCCTGAGTTCTTCTCTTGCTCACTATGCAGCCCTGCTGGTGGCTACCTAGGTCCCTGTGCTGTTTCCATTGGCTCTGGCTGGGGGAAGCACTGGCATCAGCTGGCAGGTGGGGAGAGGTGGGCATGGCCCCTTCCTCCAGAAGGGGTGCCGCATCATCTCCTCACCCACAGTCCTGGGACCACAGTCAATCACATAGCTGACCCTGTGTAGGAAGCTCACGGCTGTGTCTCTGTATTGCTGGTCTCTGCCATGCTCCCTACAGAGGCTGCAGGGATTACGTGTGGGCACGGAAACCAAGCTCAGGGAGGGAAAACAAGGAAGCCAGATATGGCGGTGCATGGCTGGCATTCCAGCAATCTGCAAGGCTGAGGAGGCAGGAGGGTCGCAAGTTCAAGCTCAGCCTGGGAAACTTAGTAAGTTAGCAAGACCCTGACTCAAAATTAAAAACACACAAAAAGGGCTGGGGTTCACGTCAGTGGAAAGACCATGGGGGGTGGGTGGGTCCATTCCCCAGTAGCAGAGAAGAAACCAAAAACCTAGGGTTTGGGGAAGAACCGGCAAAAATCCAGAGGCATCTGATACAGGTGCCTTGGGAACAACAAGTCACACGAAGGGACAAAGGAATCGTTGGACAGGCGCAGGAAGAGACAGGTGGACTTTCCTGGATGGAAGCAGAGCTCTGGCTTCATTCTCAGGGCTGCTGGTCGTCCTGGGCTCTGGCCTTTCTGCGTGGAGCCCTGAGGCAGTTTTGCAGTGGGGGACCCCGAGGGGCAGGCAGCCTCCTGGGTAGCCACACACCTTGCTTTTCCTTGCCTTTTCCTGGCACATTTCCTTTCTTAATTGCCTCACAATGAGGATAGGTGTGTGAGGGAAACACAGGTGCACTCTACCTGCCCAGCAAATGCTGTGCAAATGTGCACACAAGCCACAGGATTCAGCTGTATTACTGGAGGCAGCCACCATGAAGGTCCCCAGCCAGTGGAAATATGTGAAGAGAAAACTGTGTATTATTTGGGCTCCAGTTGGCCATAGTGAGTCTTAGAAGATCACACAGAAACAAGGAAGCCGGAAGAAAGACAAAGCTGCAAGGTTTTCTCTTGCCCTCTCCATTCCAGAGGCCTTTCCTGCTCTGGCCAGACTGGGACAGCGCTGGCTTTCACGTTGTCTTTGTCCTGCTCTGATCATCGATCACCAATGTAGCCAATTCCTTGGATTAAATTTCTCCTGCTTCAACTACTCACAGAGGCCCCTGTTTTTCAGTGACACCCGAGCATGCTTTCAAACAATACAAAGCCATGCAATCTAAAGCTCTGAAAACAACACATGACAGGATTCAGTCTTTGAAATATCTGCCTTGAAGATGCCCCTCCGTTTCAGGTGTGTAACTGAACAGTAAGAAAATCATTTGAATTGAGTGTTCCCAGGTGGAAAGGTCATTTTGAAAGGAGAACTGTTCCGTTTCCTTAAAAGTTTTTACAATGACTTAAGATGCATTACCAACCACCAAGTTCATCAATATTTAATTTTCTTCTAAAAACTTGCACTGGGATTAGTATTACAAAAAATAGGCTTTTATTCCAAGGAAAAACGTATCTCTATCATGTGGCTGTTTTATCTGCTAGCTCGGCCGCCATGATACAATGAGGAAGGGTTATTTGTATGAATAACAGATACCCTTTTTTGGAATATCAGCCCCTGATCCTTCCCCGAACTGAACTTTCCTTTATCAGCTAGAAGGCAGAGTACATAAAACTTTGCAGCAGCCGGCAGTGTTCCCTAACGCTTGGCTAATCTTTCTGTGTTTTCAAGAGAAGGTAACGGAAGAGTTTTAATAGCAGGGGTTACGTGAGTTTCTCCAGCGATGACTTGGACCAGCTAACACTTGGCAAAATGCTGTGGGGCAAGGACCTGAGAGTGTGTACGGCCTCTCTGCAGCTCAGTTCAGAGTCGGTTTGTACTCTCTCCCAAGTGCTAAGCTCGAATAGATCTGCTCTTAATAATTAATCCTTTCCTTAAAGTACTTTGATTTTTCTGATTCATATTCAGCTAAGTACGAATTTGGCGACCTAAAGCCTATTACACTAACACATAATGGCAGCCATAGAGGGATTCTAGGCTCCGGGCCGTTGAGATGCAAGGCAAAGGGGCTGGGCAAGTGTGTTCCTTAGAGGAGATTAGCGGTGCATTAGCCCGCATGAAAACATGCACATGTGCTGACCACTGTGCCTGCCACAGCCCCGCACAGCTACGAGCCTCTTGGTCATGACCTTGCCACTCATCTGTTCAGATGCAGCCGTCGTCTCCTTCTCTCAGAAGCCATCCTTGACTCCCTGCTCTGCTCCAGGCCTGTGCTTTTGCCCACCCTGTGCTTCCCTTAGCCACAGTCCCTGCAGCCCACAGACTCTGTCTCTGGGGGTGCACAGCCTAAAGAGCTTCCGTTCCTTCAGCGGATCTGCTAAAATCCAAAGTCAAGATCATGCCTGAGCCAGACTGTGAAAGGCAGCCACCCCCCAGCGCTGCGCTCCAGGCCTATTGCATCCCACAGTTGAACATTCATCTGATGCCTGCACGTTGCCTGTGTGCCGGAGCTGTTTGCATTGTTCCTTTCCTTTTTGGCTCTCTCCCTGAAAGAATTACGCAAGCTGCTGTCCTCCCCTTACCTCCTCCTCCCTCCTCCTCCTGAGCAGCGCTGTACCTCCAGGAGGAAAAGCTATGAATACAGAGGGCTGGCACTCCAGGATCCTGTTACTAATTCAAGGCATGCGTTCCTTTCCCTGCGTCCTGCAGACTTGCATTTTCTTGAGACTGGCAAAGCCAAACCCACTGCTCTCTTCACTCTCTCCCCTGCAGAAAGTGCACTCTCAGAAAGCCGAAATGACGTTAGGGACTCAGATTTGCTTCTTCCTTTATGGGATAAGGATCAATAACATCAGGGCCAGTGAAGTCAGAAAAGGCTCAATTGCCAGCTCCTTCTGCAACTCAGTTGCTTCGTTTCTAAAATAAGATTTATGTGCTCACTGGCCCCACATTTGGGGGAGGATGCAAAGATGATGTACCCCAGAGTCTGGGCCCCCGTAGGTGGGGATGATTACAGCAAACATTTGATTCCAAGTTATTATGAATTGAATAGGCCTCCACCATTCGTATGTTCAAGTCCTGACCTCTAGTACTTCAGACCTGTGGCCTTATTTGGAGATAGAGTAAGGAAATAATTCCACCAGAGTTGTACCCTAATCTAACAGGACGTGTGTGTGTGTGTGTGTGTGTGTATAAGTGTGTTTATTTATTTATTGTATTGAGGATTGAGGTCAAGGCATTTGCACTGATCTACATCCCTAGGCCACTCTTCCTTTTTTTCCACTAAGCAGTTATGTTGCCCAGGCTGTGCTCCAATTGTGATCCTCCTGCTTCAGCCTCCCAGAGTGCTGGGATTGCGTGAGTGTACCATCATGCCTGACTTCATGTGAGAGGAGGAGTTTTCCCTGGTATCTCTGAAGGATCTTTTCCGAGACTCCTATGGATACCAATATCTCCAGATGCTCCGATCCTTGGCATAAAATGGCATAGTAATTGCATAGACCCTGTCCACACCCTCCCACATGCTTGAAGTCATATCTAGATCACGTACCATACCTGATGCAATGCAAATGCTATGTAAATAGCTGTTCTGCTCTGTTGTTGAGGGAATTGTAATGAGAAAAATGTCTGTACATGCTCAGTACAGGCATTGTTCTATTTTCCCTGAAATATTTCAATCATGGCTGGCTGAATCTGCGGGTGCCAAACCTGTGGCTGTGGAAAGCAGACTGCATTTTCAGCATTTCTTTTCAACTCACTGTGAGCTTGGGAACCTTGACCTGGTCAGCACTTAACTACCAGGACATAAGTCAGCACCTGGCACATAGTAGGTGCTCAGCAAATATGCATTGGGTGAACATGCAGATCACATTAATTAATTAATATTTACTAGCATTTTGCAGCTTACAAAACATCTCCAGTGGCAGATTGGAGGAGGAGAAGGGAAAGAAAGATCATGCAATGTCAGAGCTGCTCTGCGGGGAGCTCCTGCCAACTCTGACTCAAATTTAAATGAGTTACTGCTCTCCCAGGGCCTTCAGTGGAAGTGCAGCTGTTTGGGGACTGCAAAGGTTTTGCATTTGAACAAAGGAAGTCACATTCTTGTGGTGTGGTCCAGAGAGGGGCCAGCTCTACCCCGGTGCAATTTGATGGACACCACCATAGGCCAAGCGGGGTCCTAAAAGTCAGCAACTGCAAGACCAGGCTGCACAGTGAACAGACGTGTCTGTGGCATTTACCTGAGAACACAGGACTCTTTCTAGCACTTCCTATTTATTCAACTTCCGGTCCCCATTCTGAGTTCTAAGGCACTGCCAGAACTTCTGGGGAAGCCGATTGGACACGAGGAGGGAGAAGCAGCAGAAGACCTGGCTTCCAGACAGCTTCCTGAGCAAGACTTCCTTGCCCAGGTTCCTGGCAAGGCCGGTGGTTCAGGCAAGAGAGAGCACTTTGCCAGCTCTGCCTGCCACCCACCATGCTCTGGCTCCTGAAATGCACCAAATGGCTTCAGGTCCAAGTAGGGACACCTGAAATGACCTCCCTCATTCGGCCTCTGGAGTGGCCCAGGCCTTCTTCTATTTGCCTGCTTCTCTCTCACTTCTATTGTGCTTCCTTTGCGGCTTTCATGATCCCTTCTGGCTTCCTCCTCTTTGGCTCCAAGTCGAAGTCAGCTCCTGTGGATCCACAGCCTGACTTCATAGAAGTGGCCTCAGAGCTGGGGCTGGGGCTCAGTGGTGGAGCACTTGCCTTGGATCCTTTCCCTGGTACCACAAACCCAAACAACAACAACAACAAGAAAACCAACACAGAAAACCAACCCCTATATTTAGCTGCCATGCTCCACCCCCCACCCCCAGCCCTCTCTCCTCCATCTGCTTTCGCCGCACCCAAGGGCACATCTGCCAGGCCTGTGTGGCAACTTCCTGTGCTGAAACTACAGGTGAGAGCAGTCCAAGCTGCATGAACCTGGGGCTTATCTAGTTTTCCAGCCCAACCCTGCCTCTGCCCAGCAGGAGGATGAGCCCAGCCCTAGGGTGCTCTCTGACCCGCCACCTCCCAGCGTAGGCCATGCTCCTCAGCTTGACACCCAAACTTGGTGCGTATGAGATGTGGGGCCTCCTGCATGATGGCTTCATGGGTCTGCGTTCCTGACTTCACCCTCATCTCCCTCAGTGTTCTGCCTTTCTCTATGCTTGTCCTTTTCAGATTTTAAAAGTTCTCAACTTCTGAGGATAGATGGTGAAAATGAGTGAATACATTAAATGAAAGCACTGGACTCACCCAAACAAGGACCGTCTGTAACAGCGAAGTGTGCTCTCGTTCCAAGTGCGGCCTCTGAGATGAGAACTAATGCGTGGGTTTTCATGCTTCTGAAGTGGATCGGCCGATGGAGTATTTAAATGTGGTTAGAAACACAGCACAGGTGAAAGATACCAGAGATCACCTCCTCTAACATCTGTATTGTAGAGATGGGAATATAACATCCAGGGGAGGCAAGCACCCCAAAGTGTGCACAAAAATGAGTCAAAGACAATATCTCATATTCAATCATGTCTTTGTTTATTAAGCCTAATATGTAGCCACAATGGTTGAGAGATGGATTTGGGATGTAGATAGCTCTGGAAATAATACTTTTTCCACCATGCTCTATTTCTTTCTCTCATAAATGTGTCACAACCTAAAGCTAAACGCAGTGGTTAAGTGTTGCCTTTGCTTTAATTTTCTTGGAATTATTAAGAGTTCACCTTGCCTCTTATTTCTGCAAATGCAAAAATGTTTGGAGCAGATGCTAGGAGTTTGTAAGCTCCCAAACTGTGTAGTTTATGCTATGATTCTGGGTTATCCTGACTTGCCCCTTTTCCTTTACAACCCTGGCTTCCTTTGACAATCTCCTTTGTGACTGTGCCTGTCAAGATTTCTGCCCTTGAGACAACTCATCCACTAAGGTAACATCATTGGTCTTAGGAGTACAGGGTGAGTAGGAGCTCTGATTATATTTTAATAAACATGTTACTCTGAGGATAATGAAAATATACTATGCAATGGTATTTGCTCAGCTGAGTGTGAAGAGAATACCTGTGTAACGCCAGTACTTTGGGAAGCTGAGGCAGAAGGGTCACAAGTTCAAGCCCAGCCTAGTTGATTTCGTGACTAAGCAAGACATTGTCTAAAAGTAAAAAATAACAAGAGCTGGGGATGTAGCTCAGTGCAATGGCCCTGGGTTCAATCCCAAGTACAAAAAAAAAAAAAAAGAAGTGAAATGAATAATAAAAGATGCTGTCAGGCATAAGCTGGTGGCAAACCAACGGCCTTAGGAACACCATTGTTGCAGCCCATGAGTCGCCTGAGTTACCTGAGGAACAAATTGGACAGAACAGAGTGACAGGGTGTGATGAAAACACACAGATGCCACTTGTATTCTGTACAGATGGCAGCTTTTTCCAGACATTTTGTTTTCTGTAGCCTGAAAGTCTTCCTGGTATTTCAGATTCATGCTGTGACTTTTTAGTGGAATGAAATTGCAGCAGCTCAAAATTATATCAATAATTATATTCCACTCAACTGAGAAAGACTATGTGTTCCAAGATGCTAGCAGGACCTCTAGCTATGGTCTGGAAAGCAATTTCTTTGTGTCAAATAATGAGGTGGAGCATTTTAGCAAGAGATCCAAAGGCGAGGCAGTGTGGGGAGTACTCAGGCCCGAGGGATGGCATCTCTCACATAGATCAGCTCTGTGGTTAAGGGTTAAGTCCTTGTAGTCTCAGTGTCTTTATTTGTACATTGTAGCTCCTAACAACAGGTTCACCTCATGGGACCAGAATGATTAAGACGTATAGGTGTGCATGCGTTATGAGGAAATCCCAGCACTCTGGGAGGCTGAGGCAGGAGGATCACAAGTACCAGCCCAGCCTAGGCAACTTAGTGATGAGCAAGACACTGTCTCAGAGTAGCAAACAAATAAACAAACAAACAAACGAACACAAAACAAAACAAAAAGCTAAGGAAATAGCTCGGTGCAAAGGTCCTGGGTTCTATCCCCAGTACTGAATAAAACAGAAGATCACAAGAAGATCAGAAAAATTCACAAAATAAAAATCAGAACTCTTAATTGGAGCTCCCTGGAAATTGCCTATGTGACAGCTTAGATGATTTGAAAAACATTAATGTTATTTTCTCTTTTCCCAGGAGGAGTCTCCCAGGCAGTATCTTACTTTGGTCAAGATACAACATGAAATCTGAAGGAAGTTTAAAAAGAAATAGTAGAGTTGGGCTTGTTTTCTTCTGCTTCTGTAATTGCCTTGAGCCAGAGCTGCCCTGACTGGCCTTCTGGTCCCAAGTGAGGATCGCAGATGCTTAAGCCAGAACACAGCCTCTGTACATTGATCCTGCATAGCTCCAAGAAGCGTGTTTAAACCATCAGAAACATTTTAAAGCAGCAAACAGACACCCAGCTGGCCCACAGAGCCCCAGAATGGAAGGATTGCTGGCTTAGGCCACCGAATTTTCCAGTGATTCGGTAAACAGTAATTTTGTGACATTAACCAAGACAACTCTTTTTTTGGGGGTAACCACAGAGCTCAGTTTACCCAGCACTGGCCTAGTTTGTGCTTATTTTAATCACATCTGCTTTGCATTTCCTTTTTTAAAGAGAATCACAATTATTTGTTGCATTGAAATGAGTTAAGTTGGGTTTGACAAAGCCTGACAGCGCTTGAAACTTTTTGCCATCTACACATGAAATTGAAAAGGGTACAGTCAAAAAAGAACCCACTTTAACAATAATTAAATCTGAAAGATGAGCAAAACTAACACATCTCTGTTTTCTTGACCCTTTCTCGACAGACTATAGCTAGCACTTCTCTTTCAAGGACAGCAACTTTGGGGAGCTCAGACACCCGCAACCAGAAGGAGCTAAATCTTTCCACTCTTGGGTGGCTGTGGAAGTAGTCTTTGAAAGTGCAATTTCCAGTCATCTGATTAACTGCCCAGCTGTGCCAGGGTCATTATGAAGCCAACCAGCTTTGCAGATTTTTAACCCACAACTAGAGGAGGTAGACAAGAAACAAGCAAAATACATGTTCACTGTATGTGATGTAGGCACAGGAAATAGTCTGTGAAATCCCCCCTTAAATTGTTTCCAGAGAAGACAATCCATTTATTATGTATATAATGTAAAGCTACATCTATTTTTAAATGATTTTATTTCATAGCAGTTTCTACTTTTGCCATTAATTATATGGGCATCAAATAACTTTCTCAAAGCATAACATTCAATTTTTCAAGGTCAATTATGAGGTGGTACAAAATGTGTGCCCACATTTAGCTTCCACCATGGATGTTATTGGGATCTCACCAACCCTAAGAAAACTAAACGATCAACTGTATGCTGGGTGTGTTGGTGAATTCCTGTAGTTGCAGCACTCTGGGAGGCTGAGGCAGAAGATCACAAGTTTTAGTCCACACTAGCAAAGTTAGTGAGAACCTGTCCCAAATAAAAGATTTTTTTAAAAAAAGAATGAGGATGTAGCTCATTGTGACAGCTCTGGGTTTAACCTCCATTGTTGCAAAAAAAAAGAAAAGAAAAGAAAAGAAAAGAAATATGTAAGGAGATCTGGTCTCTAAAAAAAAAAGTTTGGTTTAACAAAAACTACTGTGTAAATCAACTGAAATTTCTTACAGTTTCATTAAATATCTTGTAAGCAAGCTGCTAAATTTGGTTGTAACTGGTTGAACATCTTTAATCAAAATATTCAACGAATTGGATGTACCTTCTCAAAAAAAGCACAATTCAAATCTTGCAGCTTCTGAAGCTCTTCACAAGTACTAATTATTAAAGTTGGCAAATGAGAGGACATTAAACTTTGTCCCTAGAAAAGCAAGGGAACCAATGCACAGTGATAAAAGTCAAGTGACATAGAAGATCTAGCTAATATCTAAACATTAATATCTAAAATACTGAAGGAAGAAAGTACTCAGAGTAGAGGCAGAAAGGTGGAAACTAGAACAATGTTTGGTATGAAATATGTATGCTTTTTGACATGGAGAACATTGTTAATAATTTCCTCCCCACAAACAGAATAAATAGAATTTGTTCTGATCCCACAAAATATATCGGCATACATAGACATATTTTAAAAATATTGCTCACAGAAATGAGTCAGTTGTACATGCCAAACTTCAAATGTATTAATTCATAATGAGACTGTGAATAAAATTGCACACAATTTAATTAATATTTTTTGAAAATTAGCTTATGTTGAAAATATTTTCTGAAAAATATTATGACTTAATTCTGGAGGCATGAATGGTTAAGAAATTGTCAGGTATAAATATATTCCAATTTAATTATTCCTTTTAACTATTTTTTTATGTTCCAAATACTAGTATAAAGCAGCTTTAACACTTACTTTTATTTACCCAGATGCATATGGGCTAAATTTTTAAAGTTTTAAAATAATTTTAATTTCAAAAATACTTTTTAGCAGAAGCATCTTACAGGTCCTTCGCCACAAAATACAACTGTAAAACAGCATGAAATGATCACAAGTAGTTTTAGGGAAATTTATGCTGAATTCTGGCAGAGTGGCCAAGAGCATCAGCGTAGCCTCACTGTTTAAGGTGAATGTGAACATTGCCCAGCAGATAAACAACCCCCAAAGTGTCCCGCATAACCTGTCAGTCATGAGTGGTACAGGAGTGTTTTCCCTACCAGACACCTGTCTTACTAATTTCTATTTTGGAGGCTAAATCTTCAATGGTTCAAGTTCAACTCCTTTTAAAAAATAGCCCAAAGATGCCAGGGTTAATTAAACGAGGTTATGATTGAGCCATGTGTGCATCTTTGGGTCCTAGGTTATATCTTTTAATCCTAAAACACATATCCCAAAAGTGTTTTGTCATCTACACTCCCAAAACTATTGATGCAAAAACGAAGGCAATGTGAAGATGGAAAACAGGTAGCCATTCATTTAAGTAGTTCCCAGAACTTGACCTTCTGGCCCTGGATCTCAGTTCTTGTGTCTTGTAAACATGGTCGTCACGTGGCTGGGAACCTTTGCATCTTAGAAAGTGCTGCTGCAGGGACAGTTGCACTGGGTTTGCTAAGTCACCCATGAGGAGGACAGACCCTTGTTACAATTCCCTCCACATTTAAATAGATAAAAAAAATAGAAGCCTGCTTCCCTTTGTTGCACAACAGTGGAAGGGCCAGGATCACAGGTGAGAAAGTTATAAAGTCAGTCACTTAGTTCTGGGCCTTTGTCTGCAAAACAGTGCTTTCCTTCAGTGCTACAGTGTCTCTCCAAAGCTAATAGGTTTAGATCCTATCTCAGATTTTAAAAATAGCTTTGAGATATTTATAGAGCTTAACAGTTGAGTTCCAAGATCATTCGGATCTTTCAGTGCCTATGTATGGTTGGACAGAACTGGGAATAAAAAAATAGACAAGTGAATACACACAGATATACACAAACTATAACCATGTGACACTATCACTAGGTGAGAGGCAGTGAAAGGAAGATTCTAAGAAAATGACCCATTTTATGTAGGAATATTTACATATAGTGACACTGATATTTCTGAACATCAGGAAAAGATGAAATCAGTCACAGAATGAGTCTGGAAGATCACATATTTAATTAGGAAAGCAATTCAAATCAATAGAACCACATTTCTCAACATACAAAATTTTATATTTTATATGCTGGATGTATCATTACTATAAATTATTACTTAATGCATATTTATGAAGCATCACTCTTACCTAATGTTAGACAAGACAGTACTGAGTCTTATCGAAAACTGGTTTTCTCCAGGTCAATTCCCCTGATGTACAGAAGTTTTGCAGAGTAAACATTTGCGAAGGACTCTCTCTGAGTCTTGGACTAGAAACAGAAAATTGAAAGGTACAGTGCTGCCCATGTTATCAACCTCATGATCCTTCTACATTTCCCTTCCCAATTCTCATCTACATGGAGCTTTGGGTGTACACTGGTCACTAAGAATTTCCCTATGTCCTAAAATAATAATAGGAAAAGCAAGAGGAATAGGAAAAGGACGAGGAAGGGAAGAAGGAAGAAAAAGAGGAAAGGAGCAATTTATCTGTCTGGTATTTAGAAAAAGTATACAAGAGATATTCAAAATGTGGAGTGAATGTCTACATTTAAAAATTTATTACAGAGGAAGACACACTGCCATAAATGCCCCTCAAAGTGCTCCATCTTACTTTTGGGCACACTTGTCGCATCATTCTTGCTATTTTCTGCATCAGTTCTGGAGTCTGCTTTCCTGAACATCTTTAGGGGACTCAACCATAAAAACAATGGACACTGCTGCCGAGAGCCATCCAAACGAAGGGAAGGCTCAGAAAAACATCACCCACTTTAGCCATCAGATCTCTCTTCTCCGCTGCACTTTGGGAGTGAGGGTAGGGGAGCTTCAGGTTAATCGTAGGATTCATATGTACAGAATGGTCAAAATAATGCAGTGAATGTTTAAATTAAAATTTACTGCAGTAAAGACACATTACCACTTATCTCCCCAAATCCTCCCCTCAATTTGAACACACTCATCTCATTGTCCTTGTCTCTTTCTGCAGCAGCTCTGGAGCCCTCTTTCCTGAGGCTCTTTACTGGATGTGATCAAAACTACAGCTTCTACTGCTGCTACTGCTGCTGCCGCCGCTGCTGAGGGCCATCCAATGAAAAGGTAAACTTCTGGAAACAGGACGCCGTGTCCTCATCCACCTTAGTCACTGGATCTGGCGCTGTGTGACTTCTGGCACATTTCGAAAGTGAAAAGGAGGATGAAAAGGAAACATTTTGATCCACTCCGGATATCGAGGCAGCCAGGACAGTACAGCTAAAGACTCTCAGGAAAGAGGACTCCAGAAATGCTGCAGACACTGGCGAGGACGATGGGATGAGTGTGTGCAAGGAGAGGGGGAGGATTTTGAAGGGTATTCATGGCCATGTGTCTTTTACTGTAATAAAAATAATTTCATTTAAACACTCACGCTATTTCCAGTCATCACTAGTATTCATCAGACAGTTACACTGTATTGTTAAGAGACTAAAACAAAAACAAAAAAGCCTTTGCCCATTCAGGACAGATGCAGCTTTAAAAATAGTCATTGACCCATATTAAATGTGCACTGAATGGGGTTGCTTTAATAATCCCACATATACAGCGTGCAGTGGTCACCTTCATCCATTCTTCTACCTGTGATTCACAGACCTCTAGCAGCACCTTTCCCAACTCCACAGGTAGAAAATAAATATTTTTTTATCTGTGGTTAGTTGAATCCATGAAAATGAAGCTTGCAGATATGGAATATTATAGTTGGAAAGGTAAATGGGTAAATTATTTCAGTACAACTTAGCAGGTGCCAGAACAGATCTAATGACTGCTAAGAAGGTACAGAAAGATAGTTAGGACAACAGGAAGACGTCAAGAAGAAGACTCTTTGGAGGCCATGCTTGATGCTAGAAGAAAGTATTCAAGGCTAGTCAAAGTCAACCAGTGGAATAAACAATGGTACATATTGGATAAATACATACTTCATTGATTGAAGAAATAAGGAATGACTCATTGGATTGGATGGATAAGTAAAGAGTGGTGGAATTAGACCTATCTAACATGTGGTTTCTGATTTCGAGGCTTTTAAAGATTGGCTGAAGAGAAGAGACAGGAACACTGGATCCCCATTATTCCCCTAGAAGAAATCCAGAGGGAGCTTCTCAGGTTGAATGCTTCTGGCTGCCTGGAACAGAAGCAGTGGACAGGTAATAAGCGTTTATAAACAAATCTCTAAGCACAAAAATTATTGAGATAGAGATTTGGTCATTTCACGACTCACTTCCACCAGGCCTCAAGGCAATTTCATTCCTGCTCTCTTAGTTTTCTCCATGGTTCTCAGACACTGCCAAAGCTGTAAGCCTCACATCACACCTCACACAACAAATATATAACACGGGAGTGGCCTCCTCCCTGGGAGCCTCTCTTTTGTAGCTGCAGAGCAAAATCATCTTTAACATTTCCCAGGAATACTTTCCCTACGAGCTATCGGTTATGCTTGTATCACACGACCTTGCTACCTAGCAGGCTACAAGTGAGGACGTAACACTGCAATTTCTTTGGAGGGAATCGGATTCGACCATCATGGCAGGGTGGAGAATGGCAGTCAGCACGCAAACAGCAGTGTCTCTCATCTGAGCCAAATGAGTCCTAGAAAGAAGAATTTGTGGGCTGGGGATGTAGCTCAGTGGCACAGTGCTCAGGGCGAGGTCCTGAGTTTGATTCCTGGTTTTGGGTGGAGATACAGGAGTTAACGACCCATAAACATGTCCCTCCTCCATATGCTAAGGTCACAGGGAGAGCATCAGTTCCTAAGAACGAAAGGTACGTGGTGATGAGATGTGTTCTGTAAGCTCCACCATTTTCCTGTGCTTCTCTTCATAACAAAGGAAATGACTTTCTGAAAAAGCATCAGTAAAGTGGCAAACAACTTTTTGCCTTCTACCTTCTCCTTTACCAAGAAATTCAAGGAGCACAACAGAGCTATGCATCTGAGTGGAGGTGAGCAGCTATCACAGGCCAGTTTATAGGAACCTGACATTTGTCATCTTCCGGATCCTTACACTGATCCTGGGGCAGGCAATAGAGGAAACTGAGGCTCTTGGTCAGGGACTTGTCTCAGGTCAGGGAGCTGAGAGACAGTGAAAGTATGAGTCCACACTTGTCCTGTCAAACTGGAAGCACCACGGCCCAGTGCAGAGGTGTTTTCATGAGTGTTTAAGTGTGAGTCCGCCAAAAACATGTATGCACACTTCAGGAAAAGAAACACTTGGAGAAATATTTTAATACTAAATTTATTGAGGCATCATGAAATTAATACAGGTTAGCTTTGGCTTGTACAATTACAAGAAGTGCTCAAAGTGGTGCCCTTTCACTTCCGGACCTTTATTAGTACCGAAAACTGCTGCTTGGGTGACCTTGGTCACTGAGGTTGCTGCACATGCATTTTCAGTTTCTTCCCAAAGGACGGGCAGTGTAGTGAGTTGTCTGTGATGTACGACATGCTCTAGGGTCCCCCATAGGAAGGTAACATCATCTGCTGAGAAAACATCGTAGTATTTTTCTTTTCCTGAAGTGTGTATACATTTTTTTGGCAGACTCTGGATGCTCCACATCCCACTTCTGTGAGCATTCCTGCTTGAGAAACGTTTCAACACTGACAACAGGCTGAAAATGTCTCTTTTAGGCCCTTCCTTGCTTATTAATTTATTACTTCACATTGTCTAACACATTTTCATAGTCCAAGAAATTTTCAGATTGTGCAATGGCAACCATAAATCATTTTCGGAATGACTAAGAGAACTGTGATTCCAAGGGTTTGCCTGAGGTTTGCAAAAACTTTTCATCCGAAAGATTACATAATTTGTTTTGAACCTACATATTCATTATTGATTCAACAGATACTTGAGGAGAGCCAAACATGCATCCTCCTGCACATGCGGATGTTTATAAATGATGATTTGTGATCAGACTTCGATTCAACAAATCCTTTCAGATTGTCCATGGGTCTGCATCGCGACAGATTCTGATGGGTTAAAGAAATAAGTCAACTCCGGCTCATTCTCTACAGATCCTTGTTGCTTGAGAATCATTCTTGAGCTGGTTCAGGAAAAAAACACAATGTGTTCCTGCTCTTTTCCCTAACTCGGAAGCATAAAAGCCACAAAGGCAGAGAGTGTGCGCTGGGTTTTTGTTGGTCTGTTTCTTTTTACCTACCTCCCAGCCGACCTCCATGCTTCTTTTGGCTGGGCTCCATGCCCCTTGAAGGTGGCCCCTGTAGGGGAATTCATCTGGGGTCCCTCCCTGGACGGCTTCCACTTGGTTTCCAGCACAAAGTGGTGTCACGGGCGAAGACAGTATTCTCCTCTGCCCTCTCTTTTCTGCTCTCCCATCCCCAACTCTCTGGCTTCCCTTGGGGGCTTCTTATTGCTGGTTCTGATGACACCATTTCCCTTTGTCCTCTTGCTGGGCCGTTGGAGATCTTCCTGCTTTCACTAGTCTCTGTGTGCCTTCATCTTCCTAGTTTGTTGTCCTAACCTGGCACACACATTTGCAAGGACTCCCCGTATTAAAATCTCTTTATCTGAACCATCTGAGGAAAATTCTGTTCCTTGCTGGGACCCTGGGTAGTTAGAGTATGAACACTGATGGAAACTTAGAAATCTTATCTTTCCTTTTTTATTTTACAGGGA
The DNA here is from genome assembly GCF_012274545.1 of Fukomys damarensis. Lineage (NCBI taxonomy): Eukaryota > Metazoa > Chordata > Mammalia > Rodentia > Bathyergidae > Fukomys > Fukomys damarensis. The sequence goes on along the minus strand of NW_022900937.1, from coordinate 30,876,591 downwards.
TGGAAACTTGGACTTGGAAAGTTTCACATGGCTGAGGTCTCTAATCTCTGAGAAAGACGGGAAGCAACACATCCACCTGTCTAGCCCGCGCTTCTGGTTCCGGAACCCCAGGACACCCCACAGCCTGGGACCCGTTTCCGTTACGGAATCTGTTCTTCCAAGCACTGGATACCAGCCATTCTGCAGGCTTCTGAGCCTGTGAGCTAAGGACATGAATGAACTGAGTCATCCCACAGTGCTTCATTAATTTTAAGGCAATTTAAGATTTCTGAGTCATAGGTTTCAGTCACTTAGACTTTCCCAGCTGGTACTGTACTTGCCCACGCACATTTTTCTTCAAAGATTGCATCTGTGTCTAGATGTGTGGCTGTGCCCACTCTGCCTTCAGTTTCTCAGAGACACCAATCTCATCGAGCAAGGCACACAAGGTTGTGACATTTCCCTTGGCCACGGGCATTGCAGTTTAATGGAATTAGCAGTCAGCAGAGACCTGCACAGTTCCAAACTATATCCAACACAGTATTTTACCCAGCCTCCCAAGGAAACCTTGTTATAGCATATGGTGACCCGCTCACTCAATAATATTTAGCAACTTGATGAATAAGGACTGAATCATATCTTAGCCACCCTGGCCAAATATTGTTTTATATAGCAACAGTATTAGTAATACATATGTTTTACTTTTTTACACGCGTACTTCCTGCTACACCCACTGGAAATTAAGAGCTAGACCTCACTGGGAATAGAACTGCACAATCAGAGTCCTCGTTCATTCAGTCTCCAGTTCAATATTGCATTGCACTTATGATACATTCAGAATGTCTGCTTTTTTTTTTCTTTCCTCCAGAACAGCTGCTGGGATTGAGCAAGAATCTCCCAGGGTAACGCAGCAGGGAATCCTGGGGCATTTCTGAGACACTGAAAACAAAGATATGTGTCCGGGGGGAGCATGGGACTTGAACTCTCTCCTTTCCACCAGAGAGAAGCCCCTGTACTCTCAGGATGTGGAGAAGAACGTAAACAAGACTCTGTGTGGGGTGCTGTCCCAGGGGCTGGGAGAGCTTAATAGAGTCACTTTCCTTTCTGAGCCTCAGCTCCATTGCTGTCACAAAATAACGATGCAAACCTTTTATAAACATCAATGCAGCGTGCAAATGCCAGATGGGTCAAGCACAGTGAGCAGGGCCCGTCTCAGCGGTGCATGTGAGACCACGAATAAGTGCAGTCAGTCCACAACTGCAGCAAGCCCACAGGTCAAAAGCAGGAAGATGCAGGGATAAGTCCAGGACAGTTCGGCCTGGCTGAGATGGAGTTGTGCACATGGCTGCTCCTGAAGGAGTTGGGCTCCCAGCTGAATCATAACCGATCAGCATGATTCATAGAGATGATGAAGATGTGTGTTCCATACAGCCAGGAACATGGACATTCATTACTACAGAATAATGCACAGCCCGAAGAAGCAGGAAATACGGTCATCTTTATAGCAATTAAAACACTGGCTATTTTTAGAGCATTAGGATTTTCTGAAAAATTCAAAATAGGATTTCTGGGAGAATTTTATGCTACAGCAGCAGTGACTCACCTCTCTCTACTCCTGGGACAACTCCACTCCTGTGCTCATCTCCACGGGAAATGGTCAGCGACAAAAAGCTGAACTCAGGCAGGGAATGGAGCTCAGTGATAGAGCAGTTGCCGAGCAGGCATGAGGCCTGAGTTCAATTCCCAGCATCACCACCACCATTACCACCACCAAAAAAAAAAAGAGTTCAATTTATTGGAATTAGGAGAAAAAGCCATCTTACTTCATCTGCATGCTTCTTCAAGGAAAACAAGTTGCTATGTTCATTCTTGGAGAAATGGTGCTGCCTTCCATCTCTAGCAGTCGGGCTACCATGTGTGATAAATGAAGGGCCAAGCAAACTCTTCCTTGAGAAGGGACGTGGGTGTTGTGCCATCTCATATCCTTATTTTGCAGGTGAAATGATTGAGCCTGGGGAACAGAATCAACTTGACCAAGAGTTACAGAGCTAATCAGGGACAGCAAAAACAGATGTCCTATTCAGTGTTCTTCTATGGGGGTGTATTCTAAAGCCACTAGGAGAAGACTTTCCCACACTGGGTTATTTCCTAAACAAGGAAAAGGAAAGGTAAACATTCTGAATGTACCCTACATACAATGCAGCCCTGAACTGAAGTTTGCTAAGGAGCAAATGAGTCTCCTAAAGAAGAGAGAAGTCATTGTTTCCTTAACAGATTTGTCTCTCAACCTGCAGGCAGACCCACAAAGCATAGTGTGGCACAGAGAAGAGAGGAAGAGAAGATGTGGTCCTGCCCACTTTGAGCTCTCATCTGAGGAGAGAAAGTTCTCCTCCTGCAGCAGGGACAGGGAACTCAGAAGCTATTGTAAAACCATTACCAGTAGATGCTGTGCACATCAGGAAGGAAAGAAGAAACTCCTTAAACCGGGGCAAGCAGAATTTAGAATTCAGGGCTATCGTCTTGCTAGGGACTACTATAGGAATGTTTTTGGTTCCTCCAGGTAAGGTTCCCTAGAGGCATTGGCTACTAGAACTTGTAAGACAACCATACTACACTGTTCAGCTACCTGTTGCTGAATAAGAAACAAACAATGTACTCATCGGTAAAAACAATAAATAAACCATTTATTTTTCTGAACCTGTGTTTGCCATGTGTCATGTTTACACTGCTTGTGTGGAGCTGGTTCGTGTACACGGCATGTCTTAGTTCTTTTCTCATCCCTTTTCCCTCTCTTCCCCGTCCCTTTCATCTCTGAGAAAGACCTGTCTCCCTGCTCCCCATTCCCTATCTCTTATTTTACTCTTTATTTATGCTTTGATTTCTCGTATGAGAGGAAACCATGTGATATTCAAGCCCGTGCGTCTGATTCATTTTACTTAACATTATGGACTCAAGGTGCATCCGTTTTCCTACAAACGATTCAAGTTTAGCCTTCCTTCTGGTAGAGTAGTGCTCCACGATGTATAAACACCACATATTTTTATCCATTCATCTGTTGATAGGCGTCTAGACTGCTTCCAAGTCTTAGCGACTAGGGGTTGTGCTGCCATAAACGTGGATACGCATGGATTGCTACGATATCGTGTCTGTAACTTTTTCGGGAAAGTGCCTGGAAGGGGAATAGCTGATTGGAATGCAATTTCTAGTTCGACTGTTCTGAGGAGTTGCTATACTGATTTCCACAGTGGTTGTACTAGTTTATATTCCCTCCAGTAACGCAGCGGGGTTCATTTCAGCCACCACCTCTTTGTCTTATGATTTCATGGGGCAGATGAGCTGGCAAAATAGGGCAGAGGGAGACTTGGTGGGACTCTATGGGTTCTCGTGCTGTCAGGAGGGATGGGGAGAGCTTCATTCGTGTGTGCCCACAGCCTGTCAGGTTGCTAGGAAAACTGGTCGCTCTGGACCTTCTCCCTCTCTGCAGCCTCTCCAGGCCTCTCCCTGAGGTTTCCCCAGCAGGTGAGCTGGTTGACCTGGAGCTCAGGGCTCCAAGAAAACTGAAGCAGAAGCTCCCAGCTCTGCAAGACAAGACCTAGAATGGGCTGTGTGTCGTGTCTACCCTCTCTGTTGGTCCAAGAGTCCCCAAGCTGGTGCAGATGAGGAGGAAGGGCATGGCCCCCAGAAGGTGACTGATCGACAGAACTGAGCTAACTACCAAGAGTTTGCCATTCTATTCCTTGTTATGTGAATGAATTTCTTGCACTGAACCTCCCAGGAAAGGTGCCAGGGGAATCTTATTGCAAAACTAGCAGTTTATTGGGTTGACAAAGAGAACATTCAATTAAGGAGATTTTCAGAACACAATGGAATCATTTGAGTTGTGAAATGTAGACTTAAAAAGTAATCATTTAGAAACATCTAATAAGCCTTTTAAATCTGCCTGGCAGATGCAGCCTCTTTTTCCCAGCATAGACAGAGGGTCCTTCGTGGGCCCAGAGGAGCAAAATACTTACAGGTCTGGGTTGTTCCCAGTTCTCTCTGCCCCACCACCAAGACCAGGCTCTCAATAGCATCACTTATAACTTGGTTCATCTCACAAGCAAGGAACCCTTCACCACCCTAAGCACTGAAGACATGGAAGGAAAGCCACCCCTGGGTCTCATAAGCCTCCGTATCTTCAGAATAGAGCACTCTGCCCACTCCTGGAGTCCAGGGCGATGCATGGAGCCCATGCAGTGGTAGACAAGATGGCGGACACAGCACATTGCTTGATCATGGAGCCATGATGCCAGGGGCAGGAACTCGTGAAGGATATCAGGGGAATTCTCGTGGTACAGGTCACCAACTTCCAACTTTTTCTTTTTCTTGTGGGACATAATGATCTCCACTCTACAATTCGGATATGCCATTCTGTAGACAGGCTCCCAATGATCCCTGCCTCCTGTTGCTCTTAACACCCTGTGTGATCCTTTCCTGTTGGCTTTGGGATGGCCTGGTAGCTCGTTTCTAAGAAGGAGAATCTGATAAAAGTGAAGTGGAATGTGAGGTCCAGGATGAGGCTACCAAAGCCTGTGACTTCTGCCAGATGTGGCCTCCAGCTAACATCTGGAAAGGAGATGAGACCTCACTTCAACACCCTTTGAGGACCTGCATCCTGCCAGGAACCTGTGAGTAACCTTGAAGGAGCTCTGTCCCTATCTGAGCCTTCGGCTGAGATCACAGCCTGGCATACACTTGTGAGAGATGCCGCATCAGGACGGAGTTAAGCAAAGCCACGCCTGGGTTCCTGACCCACAAAGATAAGGCACATTAAGCCACTGTATGTTGGGAGTGAATTGGTTATGCAGCAATAGATAACTAGCTCAGATGGATAAAAAGAAGCATGAAATTCTAACTAGCTCAGCTGCTATTCTGGTGCACTTTCTACTGCACCATGCAATTTCTGGGCCATAAATCTCTCATCCTGAGGTGAAGGAGATTTGGACAGAGGAAGGAAGACCAAATGCTTTAGAGCAGACCTTAGATGCCCCATGTTCTGGCAGCCACAGGCCACCATGACTGCAATTTTCAGCCTTGGAGCCTGAGCTTCCCTCTCTGTAGAACCTGCCTCTTCCACAACCTCCTCTCCTGCAACCTGTGTCATCCCAGAAATCCATACATAGAAGTTATAACGTCCAACATAGAGGGGACAAGGTTAGCAAAGGTCATGATAGTGGCCCTCATCCAACAGGACTGTGCTGTTCCAAGGAGATGAAGAAACATCAGGGTCACCAAAGCATAGGCAAAAGAAGGTGCATAGGTGGAGAGATGGTGACATCTACAAGTCCAGCACGGAGTCCTCCAGAGAAACCAACCCCGCTGACACCCCGATCTCAGACTTTCAGCTTCTGGATCTGGTGGAAGATAAATGTCCCTTAATTAAGCCACAAGTCTGTGTATTTTGTCATGCTACCTTGAGCCGACTCGCACACTGCGGTTTGACAAGAAGCCAGCCAAGAAGTGTGTCTGAGTAGAGTGGGAACAATACAGAAAGGTCATGGGTGATGGACTCCGGCTCGTCTGAGTTTGAGCTCTACCTCTACTCTGTGCTAAGCAAACAACATAGTGTGTGCTGACTGGACCCTGGCTTATCTCCTTTACAAAAATGGACTTCGCTCTCCCTGTATTTCACCCTTACTACATTACCATAAGGAAGAGGTATTTAGAAAAATTCACACACACACACACACACACACACACACACACACACACACACCATATATATCTATATATATTATTTCCTT
>NW_022900937.1:30868480-30870817 GCF_012274545.1 Fukomys damarensis | reverse complement strand
CACACACACACACACACACACACACACACACACACACACACACCATATATATCTATATATATATTATTTCCTTCCTTCCATAGAGAGAAAATCAGGATGAGAAACAGGGCCAGGCCCATCATGGGAAGCCTGAGAGGAAGGGAATTATGGTAATACTCTTTAAAATTTGGACATATTTTTCATCATGATTAATTTTTGCCTTTTAAAATAGCACATCAAAATTTTATTGGTCCCGATTACTGATGGGGGGGCACTCTGTTTAAGGTTTTGTGCCTGAGATATGCTCTCTCCTCTCTACATCTGCCCTAGGTCCTGGGTACTTAATTCATCAAGACAGTAAGCAGGGCTTGGTGGCACATGTCCCTAACTCCAGCAGTCTGGGAGGCTGATGTGGGAAGATGGCAAGTTTGAGCAACTTAGTGGCTTAGGGAGACTTGGTCTCAAAAACAAAAAAAAGGGTTGAAGTAGCTCAGTGTGAAAACTCTGGTTTAGATCCCCAGAACTACCAAAACAGGAAAAAGAAAGAGAAAGGAAGAAAAAAAGGAAGGAAGGAAGGAGAAAGCTTTATTTTAGTTTGAGTAAACAACTGCTGACCAGGCTCCTTTTGAATGTTCTGAATTCAGGAGTGTCCCTGGATCCCAAGGTAGAGCCAGTTGGGCTGTGTTTACAACACTTTTGTCTGGAGTTCAGAATAATCTCCAGTTATTTGTGATTTGGGCCTTCTTATAGGACTTAAAGTAAAACTTTTCTTTTAATCTGAAAAGACCCAGTAAGGGGCCTTGGCTGGAGGGAGATAAGCTAAACAAAGGATTTCCACCATGTGATCTTGTACCAACTTTACTTGTGCTTTGCCAGTGTTTCCTGGAGGAACATGGGCTTTGAGGAAAGGATATGTATGTCATCAGCAACTGGGTTTGACCCTCGGATGGAGTCTGCAACACATGCTCCAGACAGATTCTGTTTTCTGAATTCCAGCCACCCCTCCTGCCTAATGCATGTGGAGGGGTTCTAGTCTCTCCTCACCAGGCCAGGAGCAGCTGGAGAGAAAACACCGCATCACTGCTGCCCTTTCTTCCCCTCCCCTTTGGTGAGAAGGAGAAAGAACAAGAAGAGACAGAGGGAGAAGTAGGGAGAAAAGACAGAGGAGGAGAAATTTATATTAGATGTACTGTGTCTTAATGATTTTCCAGTCACTGCCACAAAATGCCCAACAGTCACAACATAAAGGAGAAGAGGTTTATTGGCTCGTGGTTTCAGTCCATGGTCAGCTGCTCCAAGGCAGAAACAGCAGGGCGGAAGGGTCAGGGGAAAGGAAAGCCTCTCATCCTGTGGCAGCCAGGAGGCAGAGAGAGAAGAGAGGAACCAGGGACAGGAAGCTTCCTGGCCACTCACCCAGAGGCTCACCTCCAAACAGGTCCCACCCCCGGCATCAAGTCAGCTATTGTACCCCATGATCCGATCCCCTTCCAAAGACTGGGGGGGCATTTCAGATGTAAACCGTAACACGTCAGCTGTGGGTGGTGGTGCTAAAGCCCTAGACTTTACCTACACGCCATCTGATCCTCAGCACGCTTCTGTGAGGTACAGTTCGATTTTGCCATTTTAAGGAAGAAACAAAGACATTATGATATTGTGTAGTTTGCAGAGTGCCCAACTTCCAAGGAAGAACTCAGTAATATATTGTTTTTAATGATGGGTAACTTTTGCATTGGACTTGTTTCTAGCTGTGGTTTCTCTGGGATCTGCCAGGGATTAAAACTTGGAATTTTGAGTGGCTGTGCTATTGAGAAAGCTGTTTACTTCCCGGAATCAAACTCCTTTATGAGCTCCATTTGTGAGCAAGCTCATGTATTGAATGATATAAAATTTCATGTTGCCCCAAGTATAACAATGATAGTTAGACATTTTTAATTGCTTAAAGGAAAAGCATTCCGATATTGTGAAATCAGCTATTTGTTTCCATTTTTGCATTTTAGTAGCCACAAAAGCAGGTGTACATATTTGCATATTTGGTTGGAGATGGTGCTGCCTGTGTCACACTCATTATTGATTCCTCTCAGAACCTTCTGAGTAGATGGCTGCATGGAGCAGTGAGACTCTGGGCTTATTCTTCCTGCATTGCAAGTCAGACTGGGTGTCCTGGACTCACAGCTGGATACTACCAGTCTGTAGATACCACCTTTTGGACCAGAACCTCTTTCCTGTTTTGCAAGTGCTACTGCTGCATTAAAAAATAATTCTATGCAAAGGCTCTCGAATCATGACTCCAGAATTGTCCTAAATTTAGAATGGCATCTGGATAGGGAGCGGAACAAAAAGAGGAGGAAAGGGGCAAAG
>NW_022900937.1:30861672-30868425 GCF_012274545.1 Fukomys damarensis | reverse complement strand
GGAACAGAGTGACCCTGAGAGAACGGCGTCATGGAAGAGTCAGGGGATGGCCAGCGAAAGCAGAGGGTTTGTACTCATGGGCTAAAGCTTCTTTGCAACTCTGTTTCTTTTACCCAGGCTGATAATGAAGCCGGGTTTGCTGCTTGGATTCAATGAAACAAAATTCAAGGGTGCTTTGTAAATTACTAAGCCTGTAACACATATTAGTCTTATAAACATTAATCTACACTTTCAGGGCTGTCTAAAGCCAAGATGGTAATGGGCTCCATTGGAGTTTGGATGGAATCGACACACAATTCATTATTAGTCAGACACTGGTCTACTGGTGACTCGCCTATTCTTCCTCATGCTGAAAACAGGCTTGCAAAATTCAAAAGGAATCTGCAGTGATCATGGGATTCAGCTCATTCCTTCTGTAAGGAAGACGTTATGTCCAGTCCACCTGGGAAGGTCAGGGAAGTCAAGTGCTATTAAAGCTGTAAAACTTGGCAGGCAGAGAGATGACCAGGACCCAAGAGCATCCTCCCTTTGATGTCTTTCCATGGCCAGGTGTGGACACACATGGATTTACCAGAACACCCTCCACACAGCCTTTTACGGTAACCTAGCTCTGCAGAGGATCTGTAAATGTGCAGCACTTCCTGGACCTGCTGCTTCATTCATTCTACCTGTTTCTACTTTCCGTACTACCGCTCAGCAGTCCTTAACTGGATGTGGCGGGCCGTTTGCAATGCCCAGAAAGATCTCCTGTGTTGGCTTTGCTTCCCACCCTCTTCTCACAGAAGACCAGGACGTATTCTCTTAGATCTCATTCCAGTTGGGCCTTCAGTAGCTACTGCTCCTAAAGAAGGCAAAGTACTGCAAAACCAAAAGGAGCTCCCTCATGGACACTTCTTCTTTGTACACTGAAGTTTTCCCAGTGACTCATTTATCAAACACATACATACGAACAAATTTAAGCAAACACATGTGCTGGCTAGAGTTAGTGGAGCAAACATTGGAACAAACAAGCAATCATCTTAATAAGTACTGGTGTTACACACAGCTAGGTTAGACAGAAATTAGTACGCAGTCAGACAGGGATTGGGCCCTCCAGAAAGTCAGCCCAGAAAATGAAAACACAACAGGATTGCGACAGGAGGTGAATCTGAAGAGGGCCAGACCTGGAGGAGGAGATGCAACAGCCAGGCCCGAGAGCCTCCCTAGAGATGAACGGAAACTTGGCCTCATACTGCAACTAGCAGCACCTGGTGTAGTGGGCCCAGGTAAGCATCAGACACAAGTGGGTGAGCAGAACAACTGGACCCGTCTTTCCAGGACCGCCTTTGTGCTCTCCATGTGCCCTCACTATGTGCCTCGCTTCCCTACTGGATCGATATTAGCTAAGTGACTGTATTTGTAACCCTATAGGTTGATTGTAGTCTGACCCACATTGTACCCGTGTGGTGACTCCTGCTGTATAAATACCCCTGACAAAGGGCCTTGGTGGCCCTCCTCCTCCTCCTTGTCCTTCTCCTTCCATTATTTTCAATAAAACTCTCATAATCTCCTCCCCGGGGTCCTCAATGTTGTGAGACCATGAACTCAGCACATTTGACACCTAACAGGTTAGGAGTTATTTTTTAAATAACAATAATAGGAATCACCTTGTAGATTAGAAGTTGTTTACTGACTATCGAGCTGTTTAAAAAAATTAAAAAAGAAAATGAGAAAGGAAATCACCGTTATGGGAGGATTTGAGGAGGGCTGTTCAAACCAAAGGCTTAGTCAATTCTAGAAAGTCTGATGATATGTGATGTGATACGGTGAAAAATCATGTAGTTTCAGAATAAACTCATTCCTCTGCCCCCTTTCTGCCCAGCACAGACTACACACACACACACACACACACACACACACACACACACACACACACACATATTTCTAAGACCACTAACTAATGAGCACCATAAAATAAATTAATTCATCTCTCTGGTCCCTGGTTCTTTCATCTAAAGTGGGGATAATAATTTGAAGTGTTCTATGAGAACCAAAGAGAAAGGTGTGGGTGGTCTAGCACTGAGAAGACATAATTAAAGTACAGCTATGACTAAAGGTACAGAAGATATTTAAAGTAATGGAGCCAGTTGACATGGAGCCAATACAGTCAATGTGGCCCAGCAGTAAGACAAAGGGCTGGCCAGTCCTGGCCCGAAATGCGTCTCCACATCTTGACTGCGTGCAATGCGTGGGGTCTTTCTGAACGCACCCAGGTGTGTCCCCAGAGGCTGCAGTCACGAAGGTGGCTTGCTCATCCCTGGACCTCTTCCATATTCTTCACACAAATGGAGGCCGGAAATGCATTCCATGCAGTCAAGCACAAGCACCAGCATCAGTAGAATGTTTTAGGAAGGCAACAGGAGGATTTGAAATCCACTGCGAATGAATGTGGAGCCTAAGGTAAGGCAAGTGCAGAGCTCATTGTAAAGTAGAGGACTTCCTGAAAACGTTTCAGAGCAGGATGTTAGAATGGTACCCTGATTTGGTTTCCCACGCATTGATGAGATAAATGGGGCCTGAAGAAAAAGCGCTTATCTCTTAGCTCTTTTTATTTTTAAGTCATCTGTAGATTTCATCACTGGGAGTATCCAGGCAGCAACTCAAGCCTGAACACAGCGATCAGCTCATTTGTGCACCCATGTGTCCGTGTGTGCTCGAGTTGGAACACGCCACGGAGACATAAGGCATCTGGAAAGCCACGTAAGAGAATTGGAAAATGACCTTGAAAGGAGGGAACACAGCAAGGCAAAGGGAAGATGGTGGAAAGCATTCCAGGGAAATGGAGGCACCAAACATGGGGGATGGTATGAGCTGGGGGAGGCCCTGGAGTGGTGGGCACCCAGTGGGGAGGTAACTGAGAAGAGGAAGTTGTTGGGAAATTCCTGAATTCTGACCAATGAATTACGCTTCAAGGGTCCAGGTTTGGCTACATATGGCTACTATGGTCTGTATATCTACACACACACACTGGAATTCATATGCTGAAACTCTTATCCAGTGTCATGGTCTTTGGAGCTGGGCCTTTGCTTGGAGGATAGATAGTAATGACAGAGCCCTTACAAGCAGGATCAGCCACAGGGAGGCCACCTGTCCGGTGTCAAGACACCAGCTCTAGACCAGAACCTGGGCCCTCACACCACACCAAATCTGGGGCTTTGATCTTGGACTTCTCAGTCTCCAGAGCTGTAAGAAATGAATTTGTGCTTGTGAGTCACCCACCCAATTTAGTAGATTATGGAGTTGCAACCCAGATAGGCTCAGATCTGCATTTCTTACAATGCTAAGGTCCCATTGACAGAGCTCTCAATGGGAATGGACTACTGCAGAGTTGGAGGGGTTGGTCATCTACACATCAGCCTCAGTTGATCCTCTCTGCTACACCTCCTGGAATTTTTTTTTTTTTTTTGCAGATTTTTGGTCCCAAAAATGATTTAAGAGTTAAGACAGAAAGTTGTCCTCATCCCTGGTAAATATTAGTATTAAAATGAAATAGTGGCCTTAGGAGCCTTGCTCAAAATAGCACTTACTTGTTCAAGGAACACAGAACTGAGCTTAGGGCTTCATGTACAGCAGATGCTTACTGTGTTTGCTATGTGAGTCAACCAGAGCCATGAAGGGAATGGAGAAGTAAATACATCTCAGGACTGAGAAGGTCCCAGCAGGCATGCAGAGCAGGCCATTGACCTTAGACGACTGTACTATGTATCTATGCTATGGAGTGGACTGATTGAAATGTATTCTTAAAAAATTATATGATCATCATTTTAGTGCCACATCTTTTATCATAGCTACATATTGCATTTAACCATTCCTGTAACAACTGTATATTTAACAATTCCCACATCTTATTAATGCTATAAAAATTTTACGTACTGTTATTACTTGTGTATCTCATGTTGGATTGCTTTCTGTGGATATATTCCAACAAAAACAACAATAGTGACACTCTAGTTTGTATTACATCTAGGACATTGTGGTAGTTGTTTTAAACACCTCTCATAATTTTTAAGCATTGGCAAAATTCAGATCACAGCTCTGTTTTGTAGATTAAGAGGTTCTAAATCCATCCAAGATCACATAGCTAAAAAGTAAATAAATGAAGATTTCCACCCTTCTGCTTACCACAACTTTTAAAATAGTTTTCCAAGGTGATTCAAAGGCCTAATCCCTTGAATTACTGAGTTAGCAGGCACAAGAAGTGGTCAAGTTCCTTCACAGAAATCTTCTAATTTACCCCGAGCTACAGTAATTTCCTGAATTTGATCAATAGACACAGAACTTAGCCATGCATTTGACCTGTAAGAAGGGGCAGGACGACAGCTGCTGAACAAGTTCATGAGAAGTAGTAAATTCATTCTCAGTGGCAGGTGCCATCCGTTACACGGCAGTGTATGCGTGCAGTTTGCTTGCTCTGTCATGTTAAGGGGTGCTCTTTACTTGGAAGCCTACTGCTATTAAGTCTACACCAGCAGGATCTTCCTAGACCCCCAATTCAACCCCTATCACTTTCCAATTTTAAGTCAGCGTTGACTCTACTTCTCTACCTTGAAGATCACAGTCTTCTGCTATGTCCCTCGGCTCCTCCAACCCCTTCTCAATCCAATTTCCGGGCCCAGTGAATGACTGGGGCCATCCAGCTACCAATCCTAGAGCACAGCACCTTACTAGAGATTTCAGGACACCCCACTCCTTTCTGCACATTCCTTCTCTTTCTGAAATGCCAACACCCATCTCTTATGCCTTTTATCTTATGACTTGGAACTCTTTCAAAGACCACAAAGAAAGGAAATACATCTTTCAAATTGTTATGTCTCCATATTCAGGGTCTAGAACATAGTAGGTTTCAATAAATATTTGCTCTGGATTAATTCAGGGTTTGAAAAAACAAACGTACATTTTCTGGGAAAATGCTCTTGAAGTCCAGAAAGGTTGTTCCCTTCTGTGGGCTCCCTGGAGATCCTGATGCTGTGTCACATGGTTGCATAATGTCTCTCTCTAGGGCTAGATTCTGAGCTCGTGGGTGGCAGAGACCATCTTACTTAAGTTTGGGCCCTTAACACCAGCGCAGGGAGCAGTTTAGAGGGAGCCTTCATAGATTTCCTGGAACTGCAGCTGCAATTCTCGAACAGTCACGTGATGTGAACAGGGCTGTGTTACGCTTCTCATTTTACAGATGAACAAACAGGGACCCAGGCAGAGAAAGGAAATTATGTCTTGACTCAATTTCCATTCAAAATCAGAGGCCCAGGCTGGACAACAGGTCTCCCAAAGCCCAATTACGACCCACACTGTTGGTGGCCACCCACAGAGGAGCCCAGCACTGTGCTCTGTGACCCATCTGGAGAATTTGCCCCAGGCTGTTTCTGACTCTGGCCTCTGTGCTCCTGGGGTAGGACTGGATTAAAGGCCCCTGCTCTGCTTGTGGTCGGATCCACAGTGTAAGAGAATCAGTAGATCCCCGGAAGACCAGCAGTTCCACCCCAGACAAGCTTCTGAGGAGTAGGGAGATGGAGATGTGCCTTCTTTCCAAGCTCTGTGCTCTAGGGCGGCCACCTGTACCATCAGCATACTCTCTCATCTCTGGCCAACCTCCGGGAACCCGATGCCTATGGTGACTGTTGTCCCGGGGGTGGGACACACACGGACACACACACACACACACACACACACACACACACACACAATTAGAAGCAGTTCTCTTTCCCTTCAAAAGCGCTCTGTGGTAAACAATGAACGCTACACCCCAGCCCCCACTAGAAGCTGAGCGACACAGGTCAAAAACCTCACAGGCTTCCAGAGTCCTCCCAACAACCCCTTTTCCAGGTCTTACCTCACCACCCCACCGCTTTTAAAAATAATTTGCCCCTAATTTGCTTCAGTCCAGGTCCCCTTTCCCCAGTGCTCCTGCCCAAGCCTGTGGTACGGAACGTCCCCCAAAGTGAAGAATAGCCCAGGAGTGAAGCCTCAGCCTTTCCTCTGCTCCCAGCACTGAATGCACTCTTGGTCCACGTGCTAGGGTGTGGGGGGGACCTGGGAACCCTGGCTGGGAGCCAAGGGCCGCTTGCTAGAGGTGAGGATGCAAATCTGTGTCCCCCTCGTCCTCCAAGACCTCTGGACACTGCCCTAGAAGGAAGAATTGCTGATTAAATTAAGTCGGAGTCAGAGGTATCGAAAACGCTGGAAGCGAGGAGAGGAGACGGTGACAACAGCTAGCAGCCCGCAATAGATTCCAATTTCAACGCGAAGCGCTGGAGAGAGCTGAAGCAAAGCATTCTCCAAGCGCCGGGTGGCCCGAGCACGCCAGCTTAGGCTGCAGATGCCCAGCTACCGGCCCTGTGCCACACCGACGCAGGGGCGGGGAGGGCCGCGGCGCAGGAGTGCCGGGCTCTCCCGGGAAAGCGTAGGAGGCACGAACTAGGTCCTAAGGAGCGGACAGAGCTGAGGCCACCCCGCCGGGCTGCCTGGGGACACAGAAGTGTCGCCACCCAGGCGCTCCAGCCCTGCAGTCTACAGCGTGCCCGGGCCGCGGAAGGATATTGCACTTTGTTTACCTCGCCCGGGCACAGCCAGCCAGAGAGCGAGAAAGCAATAAAGGAAGCAGAGAAGCCAGCGCCAGCGCCCCCGGCCGGGATCCACCAGGGCCGGCGCGGGAGTTGCCCCAGGACTGGCAGCGGCGACGCTGATTGATGGGCGCGCGGCTCAATGAAGGGGCAC
>NW_022900937.1:30850362-30861312 GCF_012274545.1 Fukomys damarensis | reverse complement strand
AAAAAAAAAAGGAAGAAAAGAAAAAGAAAAGACATCAAGCCATCAATTTTCTCCAAAAGAAGAAGAAGAAGAAAAAGAAAAAAAAAAAAGCCAACCCCGCCGCCGGGCAGTTTGGGTTCAGGCTACAAAAGGGTAGACGGAGTGTTTGCAAATTATTCCTAAGCAAGATCCAGATTCTTCGGCGGACGGGAACCGCGCGGGTTGGCAGAGCCGACCCGGGAAGCATCCTCTTCACAGCTCCCTCAGGACCCCCGGAAGCTCGAGCCGGGGAAGTCGGAGACCATTGCTTTCCCTGGTCCCGCCCGTACTTTCAAACAAAAATACAGGTGAAATAAATATGGCAAAGTATTAATAATAGGACATTTTAGATAATGGTTATATTGAGTACTCAATGTACTATCTTATATTTTTAAATACAGTTGAAATTTATCATTATAAAATTTTAAATTTAAAAGGAGGTTATTTATGGAATTGCTTTCATAAAACTATTTTTTTAAATTCTCATTAAAATATCTGTATTAATCTCTAGTTTGATCATTTGGTATACATTCAACAACTGAAATTTCTTAACATATAGTAGCAAGGAAAACATTTCCTTTCTTCTTCCACAATCTTTTTTTTTTTCTTTTTGTTTTTTTTTTTTTTGTTTTTTTTTTTTTTTTTTTTTTTTTTTTTTTTTGAGAGCTCTTGCAATCTTGGAAAAGCCTCAGACGCCATCTACAGTTGAAACGTAGGTAACTACCCTCTCGGGCAGCCACCCCCTCCCTTCCACGCCCCCCACCCTTTCCTCCCAAAAGAAGGGGGTGCAGCGCGATTTCTGGCTGCCTTGCGTCGCGAGAACCGGTAGACCCGTGCTAATTTCCTTTCCTTTTCTTTCTTTCTTTCTTCTTATTTTTTTGGGGGTGGGTGGAGGGTTTAGTTTCTAACGCCTGCAGACTGAGCCACCGCTGTGCGCGCCTGGAAAATTGCACAAACTACTAGGGGTCCTCTGCACTCCGGAAAGCTGCCTGGGGATCGCTTCGGGGAACCGGCTCTGCAGCTTCGCACCATATTTCTCATCTAGATCCACGTTGGAAGAAAGAGGGAGAGAGAAACTCAGAGCGCGGCGATTCTGCACATTTTGGATAACAAAAGGACCCGAGTTGGCTGCGCACCCAGCACCCCCGGAGCCGGGCGCGGAGCAGACGGGGTGCCAGCGGCGCCCATCTGGGGGCTCCTGACTCTTTCTCCACGTAGCCCCTCTCCTGCCCCCTCCCCTCTTATCCCCTTTAAAAACCCGCGTCCAGGAGGCGCCCGCGACTCTGCTGTCCAGCGGGGTGTGTGTGTGAGTGTTTGTCGGTCGTGTGCGATCCCCACACTCATGAACATACACAGGTCTACCCCCATCACAATAGCGAGATATGGGCGATCGCGGAACAAAACCCAGGATTTCGAAGAGTTGTCCTCTATAAGGTCCGCCGAACCCAGCCAGAGTTTCAGCCCGAACCTCGGCTCCCCGAGCCCGCCCGAGACTCCGAACTTGTCGCATTGCGTGTCTTCCATCGGGAAATACTTATTGTTGGAACCTCTGGAGGGAGACCACGTTTTTCGTGCTGTGCATTTGCACAGCGGAGAGGAGCTGGTGTGCAAGGTAAAGCGCCCCGGGCCTGGGAGGTGGGAAGTGTGGGATGTGGGAGGGGGCTGATTTTTGTCTTTGGGGAAAAGATTTCCCTGTCCTTTGGAAAGGAGCGGCGGAAGGTCGCCGGGGTCCTGGAGTCCGGGGGAGGGAGACTGTCTGGATAATCATGCATGACCTTGTTAAGTGGGTGTTTTTATTTTACGTGTCCCCGTTGAGCGAGTTGCGAAGTTTTTAGAGCGTTTCAGACAATGGGGCGGGCTGCCGCGGGGCGTTTTGGGGACAACCCGGCGCGGGGAACACAGACACGCGTCCTCTGCAGGGCTGAGCACCTCCGGAGTGCGGGGCCGGGTCCCGCCACCTATGGGAGCTTTCTCGCCCTGTGGAGGGCCCCAAAGCACCACTCAAACTAGGGAATCCCCCGTCCTTTGAAGACTCCGAGATCTGGGTTCCTTTTGCAGCCATTGTTGTTAGCGCGCAGGTGTTAACCCTTTGTCCCAAAGTGCCCTTTAAAATAGATGCAAAGGTGTTCCCTCTGGCAGAGCCCCGGTCGCAGCCAGCGGAAGGAGTTTTTCTTTCTTTCTTCTTCTTCTTCTTCTTTTTTTTTTTTCCTCCAGCCGAGGCCGGGAAAGGAGGTTTGCGTGGGTATCCGAGCACCTTTGGGTGAACAGTGAATCTTTTGGGTTTTCTTATCTCTGGGTTCCCTTGTCTGCTCCCCTCCTGCATCCCTGCTTCTTGTTCGTCTCGCACACACACTCCGCCTGTCAGGGTCAGGCCAGCATTTATTTGGAACCCCCGGATGTGCATGCTAATAGCTAGGTGAACTCTTGGCTTTCCTTGGCTTTGACTCTGAGTAGGGACTGATTTGTGTCTCTGTGTGTCCGTATGCCTTTGTGTGTGCTCTGGGAGCATTAGACGAGGGATGAAGAGGAAGAGAGTTTTAAAAAAGGACTAACAGGAAAACCTGGAGCTGGACATAGACCAAGAATTCATAGCCATTTAATTTTAATTTGCTCACTGTTGTAGCCTTGAGTGGGGGGGGGTGGCTGGGGATGTTACCTTGACATGAATGCTGTGCATTACAATAATGTGTCCCATTTCCCCATTAATCACAGACTGCTCTGTGGAGTTGCCTTATATTTCATGCTGGGCTGGAGTGTTGCACTGAAAAAAAAATTGGGTCGGTGGAGATTCAGAATCTGTTTTGTGATTGTTCCCTGCAGACCTGAGGGAGAAAGTCGGAGACTCTTCAAATACTGCTCCTTCGTGGTAGTGAGCTTTGGTATCTTGCGTCTTTTCCAAGTCACTGAGCATCAGAGCAACTGTGCCCAGTGAAGGAAAAATTCAGTAGGCGACTCAGAGCTGGAACAGATCCTCAGAAGTCCTGCGTGGTTGCACAATAGGGGAGTCAGCCTTTGAAATGAATGAATTCCGCAGGGCTGCCACTGCCTTATGACATGCACGTTCACGCAGCACTGGGTGCTTTCCTCCTCCTTTTTTTTGCTCAACTTCAGTACAGCATTTTAGTATTTTTCAAAGGCTGGAGGTGCTTTTTAATAGAGACTGCAGTCCAAGTCTGCAGGAGCATCTCGCTGGCATTTCTTTGTTTAAAAATCAGATGACTCTGGCCTCTGCTCTTTCTTTCTGCCTTCAGATCGTTCAAGACGTGTTTCACTGTAGGCTGACCTTACCGTGGCATTCGCAGACTCGCTCTCTGCCCTAAAACTGCACTTAACCTGCCAGTTTAGTTATTGCAAAGATTGAATCAGCCCCTCACCAATGATAGTGTGGCTGTGAGTGAATTTAAGTGCAGTATCATCGTTCCGCCTGACAGAGGTCATTGCTTTCAGACATAGCATCTTCTGTTTTTCCTGCCTCGTTCCCGGAGGTGATGTGGGTGACTTCTTCTGGAGTCATGTTGTGTATATCCTAGGAAGCCCCAAGTGCTTTTAATGAAGCAGCTTCCATGAATCCCCGGGAGAAACACTGCTTAGCTTTCCTTCAAGGCTCAGTGACATCGGCACAGTGAATCGAGTTCCTTTTTGATGTCTTAGGGTGTGGGGCTCATGTTTCCTAGCCCTGCTGACCCCAGAGGGGGGATAAAAAGTCTTCAGGACAGATCAAATGCAAAGATGCTGTTTCTTCTGTAGGGTTCCCTTTGAGGGGGAGAAGAGCTTCCAGGGACTTAAAAACAAATGGATGCCGCCTGTTCATTGTCTCCCTGTGCCCGCCAGGCCAGGCAGATGCCGAAGGAGCTTTGGGGGTCCTTAGTTGTATCCTTTTCAAAGAAATGCTGGGAGCTGCCTCGCAGGCTGACATCATTACTATCTTGGCAGTAACTTTCTTCTGCAAAATGTTATTAATGGTGGCCCAGTCTTCCTGCCTTATCTGAACTGTCACATTATATAACGGAGACTCCAAATTAAACATTTACAGGAAGCTGGTAGCCAGGCTTCTGGCTTGATTTTTGCACTTGAAAGTGATGCTTTAAATACCAATCCAAGCCCACAAAATGCCAGGTACAGCTACTAATAAAAGTTTGGCCCCATCCCATTTGGGAAAATGTAAGTGCTTCTTTTATTTCTCATTTTCTGGCCACCATCTTGGAATTTGGTCTCTTCTGCAGAGGGGTCTGAGTGCATTTTGAAGCTGCTGAACATGTGTTTGCTTTTTTTTTTTTTTTAACTCTTTATTCATTCAGTTTTTCAGCAGTGGGGAAACATACTAAGCTAACTGTACCAAGCCAAAATAAAAGGGGGGACTTTTTTTTAAGACAAAGATATCTGGAAACAGGAAGTATATTGCAAATAATCTGACTCTGAACCCTGGCCTCAGAATCCAAAGCCCGGCGCTTGCAAAGAGATCTTACGCAATGCCGCACGCTGACGTCCTCCTCGACAGAGGCAGAGCGTTTACTCCTCTATGAAATCACCCAGGCTAAGCGGCTGGGTGTGAATGTCGGCTTAGGCGCCTGAGATTCCTAATTGAATGGGCCTGTGGGGTCGCCACTCCGGGGTCGTCCTCTGCCAGCATCGGTGTGATTTGCGGTCTCTGGAGACGCTGAAGTATTCATTCTTAAATTCCAGGGCGGAGTGGCAGCAGCTGGGCCACTTCCCCAGACAGCTCATTAGGCTTCATTCACAACCTTCCTGTTAATTTTGCTTTCTCCGCCCCAGTTAGCACCTTGAGGTGCTTATTGTCTCTGTGACTCACAGGTTTGTTTTTTTAATGCATTCGTGGATTCCTACATGGCAGCCAATATTCCTGCAGGGATTTGGAAACACTGGGGTCCCCCACGGTCCCCTTCAGGGTGCTCTGGGCGGCCGGTGGTGCCTGCAGAGAGGCCCGGTGCACTCAATTGATTAGATTCCTGGGAGAGGTGCAGCCCTGGGAAAGGTCCCGAGTGTCTGGGTCAGGGTGTTTGCTCATAAACAAGGGCTGTCCAGCGACCCTACCTATGCCTTTCATCCATCCCGCTTAGTGGAGGCCCAGCTAGAATCAGAGCATCCAGGTTGGTGGGCTTCAGTCCAGCATTTCCCCCACCACTTTGCAAAATAATGAACAACAAAACGATTTGAGAATCTCAATGATGCCAGGCGTGCAGGGGCATGCCTGCAATACAAGCTACAGGGAGGCCGAGGCAGGAGGATTGCAAGTTCAATTCCAGCCTGGGAAACATAAAGCCCTGTCTCTAAAGCCTGAGAGTGTGGGTCAGTGGTGGAGCACCCCTGAGTTTGATCCCTAGCACCTCAAAAAAAGCTCATTGATTGCAAACTGGTAACAAGAAGCACACAAAGCAGCCCGTTCTCAGGGCTTTTGTGGGTGCAAGTAAGTGTTGTTCAAGGGAGCTCCCCAACCCCTTCCTCTGCTCTGTGCACCCTGCTAAATGCTCACCCACATTCCGGAAGCCAGGAGAACCACACTCCCAGCTCAGGCACCAGGATAACTGATGGAGCGCAGGCCTTCAAATGAATGGAAGCTTTCCTCTGCAGTCTCTGCCCTCTCTGCAGTATGCGTTTCCGTTCGGTCTGCTTCAAAGGTATCTGCGGTTCGTTTTCTTAAGCAACAGTGAGGTGGCATTTTGCAGGCTAAATCTGATTCATAAAAAAATCATTGCATAACTGGCTCATTGAGTTAGATGTCTGTGGAGGGAAGAAGCCAGCCGCTTCCTCATTGAGAAGGGCTGTGTCCCATGCCTAGCTCTGCCGCTGGGGGCAGGAGTTTTCAGTTTCCATCCTGAGCCTCAGTTTCCACATCTGTAGAACGAATGGATTAAATTTAGAAAACTACCCCAGGCATGGTTGTGCATGCCTGTATTCCCAGTACTTGGGAGGCTGAGGCAGACGGGTTCCCGTAGATTCACGTTCAGCCTGACCTACTAAATTAGTGTAAGGTCAGCCTGAACTAGATAGTGAGGCCTTGTTTCTAAACAAATAATAAACTTAGAAAACTATGAGGTGAAGTCTAGACATTTAAAGTATTAACTGCGAATACAGAGTGCTTACTCACGTATTTTTGTTCTTTCTTTGATTTTGAGGGTAGAGAAGGTATTTTTTATATTGCTTTTTGGTTTCCTTCTGTAAACAAAGGTGAACAGGCTGGTAACAATAATAATAATGTTAATTATTATTAATAGTAATAATAAGCTGTTGTAGTCGTTGCCACCTGTTATCCCCAGCACTCTAGGAGGCTGAGGCAGGAGAATCCCATGTTTAAGCGCAAGATTGGTTACTTAGAGTGACCCTGTCTCAATTTCTTTTAAAGGGAGAAGGGGTTAGGAAAAGGACCTAGGTTCAATTCCCAGAACTGCAAAACAGAAAACGAAAAACCAACTTTGCCATTTATACGCCATGTCTATTTTCATTTTCTCTCAGATTCCCATTTCGAGGGAAGTATCATTTGTCCGTTTTACACAGGAGAGCTTGGAGGCTCGGGGAGGTGAAGGGGCTCTTTCAGCTGGTGGCAGGCAGCGCTGGTGTGACCAGGACCTAGCCTAGACCCTTCTGTTCTCACACCAGCACTCTGTGACAAGGCTCCCGGGGGCGCCCCTGACCTGGGTCTTGCTGATCCTGTCCTAGGTGTTTGAGATCAGCTGCTACCAAGAGTCTCTGGCCCCGTGCTTCTGCCTGTCGGCCCACAGCAACATCAACCAGATCACCGAGATCCTCCTGGGCGAGACCAAGGCCTACGTGTTCTTCGAGCGGAGCTACGGGGACTTGCACTCTTTTGTCCGCACGTGCAAGAAACTGAGGGAGGAGGAGGCCGCCAGACTGTTCTACCAGATCGCGTCGGCCGTGGCCCACTGCCACGACGGGGGCCTGGTGCTGCGCGACCTCAAGCTCCGGAAGTTCATCTTCAAGGACGAAGAGAGGTAAGGATCCTCCGCGCTGGCCTGCCCTGCCCACGCGCTGGGCTGGGAGCCCCCGGCCATTTCCGAGGGAGGGGTTTTACCAAACGTTCAAGCACCGGTGTGGGCCATTCTGCGACCCGGTGGAACCTGTGTGTGGTTGTCGGCTGCAAACCAATGTGGCAGTTTTGGTGTCACCCAAAGCAGGAGTTTGAAAATTCTGCACCATCTGGAGACTTCCTGCGTAGAATCAGCTGCGTGGAATTCGTTCGCTCCTTGAGGACTAGTTCCTCAGCATGTATTTGTGAATATGAAAGTAAGTGAGAGAGCCTGGCCTTTAAAAGAAAGGTCACATTGGGCCAGGGATGTAGCTCAGCGGCACAGTGCCTGTCTGGAAAGCCCAAGGCCCCGAGTTCAATTCCTGGTACCAAGTTAAAAAAAAAATGAGAGGGATTAAGAGAAGTGTCACAGCTGGGTGTGGTTACACAGTACTGCCATCCCAGGACTCGGGAGGCTGAGGCAGGAGGACCACTTCTAGTGTGAGACCAGCCTGGGCTACATTAAGACCTCTTCTCAAACTAACAAACAAAGAACAGAAGAGTGTCAGACTGCACTTAGAGTGAACATGGGTCCTGCGTGCCGCGGGTGATGGAGAGCCATCAGCTCTAACTAGGACTTGAAAGGCTAAGAAAGGCTTTGTAGGGGAGAGGATGTGGACCCAGGCTTGGAGGAAGACTGCACTGCAGCGGTGCGGTGAGGACCCACACTGAAGTGTGAATGCCGCCTGCCTCCCGGAAGGGCTTGGCTGTCTCAGAACACAGCTTCCAGGGTGTGGGGCTTCCAGAACCTTTGTGGTGCGGCTGTTGTTTTCTTATTATGAGTGCGCTTTTTGTTTTTAGAAAGATGGGGAACCCGTTTATACTGGTGCTCACTGTACTCTAAGGCTGGGCCTGGAGGCTTATGTGGCTGTTGTTGTGGGTTTGCATGAGGCCCCTGAGTTCTCTCTCCCCTTGGAGAAAATCAGCCTCCCAGAGCTCCCTGGGGTTCTCTTCTGAGCCCAGGGCTGTGCACTGCATGCGTCCACTGAGAAGCGTTTCCCAGGGCTGGCTCTGGGTCGTCCTAGGTAGACCCATGACTGTGCCTTTCTGCTGTGCCTAGGCTGCCCTCCAGCCTCACGGCCTGGGATGGTTTCAAGTTACTGCTTATAGAAATGCAGCGGCATCCAGAAAAGAGGAAGGTCAAGGTCCAGTGACCTGTGTCTCCTCCTCCTTCTCCTCTTCCTCCTCTTTCTTTTCCTTCTTCCTCCTCCCCCTCCTCTTCCATCCCCATGGTTTAAAAAGGTTTGAGCAGTTAATATTTTGCACGTGGTTTAGGGTTAGCAGAGGGAAACGGTCTGCTACTTGATCCAAACGGAATAGTTCCATGGGCTTTCATTAGTCATGTGCATACACAGAGGCCTCCTGGGCTTCCTGGACCTGAAGAGGTTAGTTATTTCCCCATGTTTTACCTGCAAGGGGGACCAGGGGCAGCTTGTACACTGGCCTTTGATTGTGACACCTTCCTCGGGTTGACAATCTGAAGAAGCGGACATAGCCCGAGGTTATCATGGGGGGCAACCCTGGCCTTTCCCATTCTGCAGTTCAGCTGCCTCTGGCCTTGAAGCCTGAAGACCTGGGACCTGGATATGGTTTTGACTATACGAACTGTGTGACCTAGGCCTGACCCCTGCTCCTGTCCCTTCTGCTGTTGTCCTTGGGTCTGAGTCCAAGTTACATCATTAAGATCTACTGGGGAGGGAGGGAGAGGGGGAGAGAGAGAACAGAATATGACAAGAGTTATTTTCCCTTCCCTCTGTGTCCCACCTTTCTTGGAGGTTTAATAGCTTCACTTACAAAAGGGACACTCTGTGTTCACTTCTTCCCGAAGGATTACAGTTCGGTCTACTTAATTCTTTCCGGAAGTTGGAGAGGAGAGTATGGCTGAGTCCATTTTGTAGTTCATTTATGGCCAAGAAAGAACCAGAGTTAGGTGAGGTTCTTGACTAAGTCACCCCAGTTATTAAGAAACTCACTGGCCGCAGAGGGGTGAGCACCCTGGATCCCCTCCCCTCTCCCACAGGCGCTGCAGGTTGAGGGAAAGGGTCCCCTTCCCTTGGCTCTGAGGTCCCAGGGCCCAAGGGAGAAATATGAGGTGCAACACACAACCAACCTAAGGACAGGGTCTCTGACGTTCAACCTGGAGTTGGGCTGAAGTGGGGAAGAGCAGGGCCTGTCCCAGAGAGGATTGCGAGATGTCCAGTTGAGCGTGGAGCCAGGGCAAGAACCCTTTTTAGTTTTAAAGGAAAGGACATGGGCATCCAGGGAGCTCAGGCCCATTACTGACCTGAGGACGTCTGGGTCCCTGCTTGTCACCTGTCAGTCCCTGGGGGCCTCGGGGAGCACAGCAGCAGCCCCTGCAGGTGGCTGCAGAGGTGCAGGCTGCCCAGGTGACACCCTGCCCAGTGTCACACGGAGCCCTCTGGACCCCAGCACGGAGCTGCGGGCCAGCCCTGTGGGTCTGCCATTCCGGAGGGGACAGTGTCTCTGCCCCTGCAGCTCTGACCCTCATAGTGGCTTGCAGGTATTTTTTTCCCCATCTAACTAATGGAGTTACTGTAAAAGGTGAATAATGCCTAGTAGCTGTTTTCCTTCTTATTGTTTTGTTCCCTTACCGTTGTCTTAATTCCAAATGTGAAACTTCTGGTTTTGTCACTTAATGTTATTTTTCCCTCTGCTTTCTGGCCACTTCAAGTCTCAGTGTCTGTCTCTGTCTCTCTCTGTGTCTGTCTCTCCTCACCCCCCGTCTCCTGGGACTAGGGATTGAACCCAGAGCCTGTGCACTGAGCTGTATCCCATCCCTCTTTTGAATTTTTAATTTTGAGTCAGGATCTCACTAAATTGCAGGAGCTGGATTCCATTTTATGATCCTCCTGCCTCAGCCTCTAGAGTGCTGGGATGACAGGCGTGCACCACCATGCCCATCTCTTACTAGTCCTGGGTAGTGGCTCATGTATCCTGTGAGGGAGAACATGAAGCAAGGAGTCGGTGCTCAAATCTCGTGGGGTCTCCATGGGAGGTTTTCTCCTATCCCAGTGCCAGTCCCATAGAGCCAGCATGGCCTCCTACAGTGGGTACAGAATGGGCTGAATGTGGAAGATTTTTGCAAACTCAAACTGTGAAGTGTGTCTCTTTTTCTTTTTCTCTTCTTTTTTTTGCTTTTCTGGTGCAGGGGATCAAACTCCGGTCCTTGTGCTTGCAAGGCAGGCAGTAGAACCACTGAGCTAAATTCCCCAAGTGTGTCTGTGCTTGGCGGCTTGAGGTCAGAAGCCCTGATTTAAACTGAGAGCGGCACTGCAGCCGCCTGCTGCCCTAGGGCACCTCTGTGAGGAGCTGAGCACGGAGGGGTGTGGAGGGCTCCCCCTTCCCCCTGATTCTGCACACAGCTGTGCACCCCAGAGCTTCTGACTCCGTCCAGACTCGCCCCGCACCCCTGACTGGCAGGTGACACCAGGGCTCATCCCTGGGCTCTCTGCCGGTCTCCTGCCCAGGTGTCAAATGGGCAGTGGCTCCGACTCCTGCCCGCAGTTTTGCCTTGTCTGGGCTCTGGACTCAGCATCTGGCCAACACACCTGTTGTCTGCCTGCGCTGGTTACATCAAGGTTTCTGGGCTACCCGAAAGCCGAGTCCCTGGAAGGTGCAGGTTGGCGTGAACTTCGATGATCCTGTGGTTTGTGGACACAGCGGGTGCTTGGTGAGGGGCAGCTGCGGCACGATTGGGAGGAGCTGTCACCAGGCTCCCTGGGGCGTGAGCACCGAGGTGCTCTTCTGAACAGCCTTGTCAGTGCCAGGGCCTTGGGTGCAGAGGCTCAGACTGGGGCTACCTCCTCTTCCTCCTCTCTCTCTCTCTCTCTCTCTCTCTCTCTCTCTCTCTCTCTCGTTTTTCCGTACTG
>NW_022900937.1:30799458-30850339 GCF_012274545.1 Fukomys damarensis | reverse complement strand
CCTCTCTCTCTCTCTCTCTCTCTCTCTCTCTCTCTCTCTCTCTCGTGTTTTTCAGTACTGAGGGTTGAACCCAGGACCTTTGCACTGAGCTACATCCCAAGCTTATTTTACTACTTAAAATTTTGACACAGGGTCTTGCGTAGTTACCCAGGCTGGGCTCCAGTGTAATAATTCTCCTGCCTCAGCCTCCTAGAGTGCTGGAATGACACATGTGCACCTGGCTGTCCTGTCTCTTGTTTAATAGTAGTCATGTGGATGGTAAGGCAGTGACCCTGAGGCCCAGCGCCCAGGGCCACTGCGTCCCCATGGCAGACGGTCACAGGGCTTATGTCTGGCCAGGAGCAGCTGATGGTCTCCTAGGCCCTGTGCTGTTCTCTTTCCCCCCACACCTGAGGATGCTCTGCACACCTTTCCTGCTTTGTTTGCCCTGCTGGAGTAGAAATATTAAGACTCATCAGGGAGCAGCATTTTGAGGAATCTGATCCCAGCCTCTAGGGAGCTCACCCCAGGCTTGCTGTTTTGCAACCACAGTTCCTAGAGTGAAACCTGTGGTGGTACTTGCCTGTCATTCCAGCACTGGGAGGCCCAGACGGGTTGGCCCCCGAGTTGGAGCCCAGCCTGGGCTACTCAGTGACTTAGGGAGACTCTGTGTTAAAATAAAAAATCAAAAAAGGAGCTGGGGATGCAGCTCATTGCTTAGTTTCCGGCTTCAATCCCCAGTGGTGCAAACAGATACAACCTCAGCTGCCCTGTGTGAATACTTCTGTCCTGGCAGGGTGGGCCCTTGTTCTGGTAGAAAACTGAAAATGTGTCCAAATCCCCCAAGCGCCCTCCAGCAATTAGAAGACCCATATTTCAGCCTGGGCTTCCGGGGACGCCGCTTCCCGGAGAGGCCAAGCTGCTGTGTAGGTTCTGGTCCTGGCTTTTGCACTTGTTCAGAAACTTCACCTCCACCCACACCCTAAGCCCTGTGCCCTCACTGTGGCGTCTGCAGAGTGGAGGTGGGAGACACCGTGAGACCCTCCCGCTGGAGTTACAGGGCTTAGTGCAGGCGAACCTGTGCTTGGCATGTCATTGACCATGTGCATGCAGTGGCTCCTCCTGACCTTTTCCCCTCCACATCAAGTGTCCCTCGTGTCACATGGGCTGATGAGAACAGCAGATGGGGTGCTGTGCTATGCCCACAGCAGCCCCCACTTCCCACCATGGGATGAAGCCTTTTCCAACCACCTGCACCCCGGGGTCCTCTCTGGTCTCAGATCCGTGCTGAGGAGTCGGTGCAAGAGATGCCCCACGTGAACGGAAAGGCCTCTGCTTTACCAGTTTCTTTGGTTCCGGGTTCTTGGCTCTTGACCTGGCACCTGGCTTTTCACTTGCAAGATGGTTCAGGGCCTGCTCCTGCAGCAGGGACTCCAGAACCTTCTACCGGAAGACCCGGTGGCCCTGGGGCTCTTGGTGTAGTAAAGGCCCCCTGCATGTCCCTACCTTGACCAGCAGAGGCCAGGGCTGTCTCTTTTGGTTCTTCTTTTAGATCTGCAAAGTGCTCCTGTCTTCATTGATGTTTCAGGATTTAACAGTACGAGATGTGATCAAAACAGTAAATGAAAAATATGTGTTATAGTAAAAGACAGATTGCCATGAATCTCCCTCAGAATCTTCCCCCTCACTTTGCATATACTCATTCCATCGTCCTCGCCACTTTCTGCAGCAGCTCTGGAGTCCTCTTTCCTGAGGCTCTTTACCAGGTGTGATCACAAATGGAAAGGCAGCTCATAAAAACATGACCCTGTGTTATCCTCTACCTTAGTCGTGTCACTGGGTCTGGCGCCGTGTGACTCCTGGCTCCTCCCAAAGTCACAATGACCAAGAAAGGGAGATCTTTTGAATCCACTCAGGACATCAAGGCAGCCAGGACAGTGCAGTTAAAGACCCTCAGGAAAGAGGACTCCAGAGCTGCTGCAGGAAGTAGCAGGGACGATGGGATGAGTGTGTTGGAAGCGAGGAGAGGATTTTGAGAGGGATTTATGTCAAAGTGTCTTTTACTCTAATAAATTTTTAAAAATGTAAACATTAACTTTGTTTTTTATCAGACCATATATCCATAGAGACCAAACTTAGCTTTTCTTTTATTATTATTAATTAATAGCTGTGTAGATTTTTTAAAAAGCTGTAGGCATGCCGTATTTTAGGAAAATACCTATCTTTTTGGCTTTGAGGGAGAGGGTGTTCCTGGGAAGCTTTACTGATGTAGACCAGCTGCATTAACTTGAGGCTCTGCAGGACTCCTGAAAGGAAGGCTGCTCCTCCTTGACCCCTCCACAGCGCCCCTTTGCCTCTGTGACAGCTCCTCCTCAGTCTGATGGTCTCACGATCCTTGTCCCCCCCTCCTGGCCTGGGAGCATCCTGGGTAAAAGACTGTTGCCCCCTTTCTAGCTCCTGGGGCTCGTGGGGGGGTGCTGTTTACTGAATGAGTGAGAATCTGCCCTGTTGGGTAGGAGCAGCTCACGTTGCATTCTAATGACAGGATGGGAGAGGCAAGGATAAAGAGATACTTGGAATGTAGGTCATTGCCTGGAAAGGGAGCCCAGAAAACTCACGAAAATCCCCATGGAGACACCTTTGCAAAGAGCTGTTTTCAAAGTTGCACATCCAGTAAGAAGTGAACCCTTCTCTCCCAGTCTGCTCTGATGATTTGTGCCTCGGTGACATTTATCTAAGACACTGTTTTCAGTGAGTAAGGCAGGCTGTGATTTCACTGAGGAATGGCTTTGCTAGTCACAATTAGCGAAGGGTGAGCTACTTCAGGGCTGTGTGTTTAGAAGTACACAAAGCAGGGTTGTGTTTTGGAAGGATTTCTGGCTGGACTGTTTACTGTTTAAACTTAATTAGTTAGCTGGTGGGCTAGTCTGGGATATGGAGAAACCGAGCAGAGGTCACTTTGGTGCCACAGGCCTGTTGTAATCCCAGCGCTAGAAGGCTGAGGCAGGAGGATCTTAAGTTTGAGCCCAGCCTGGGCAAATTAACAACTTAGGAGATCTTGGACTTTAAAAGGTTGAAAATAAGGCTGGGGATGTAGCTCAGTGCCAAGGCCCTAGGTTTGAGTCCCTAGTACCCCGCCCCCCAACACAAAAGTGAATCTGGGCCTACCATGTTCAAGATTCTGTTCTCAGTATAGCTTTAATTAATTAATTAATTCTAATTGCCTATTGTATTTAAATTAACTAAGCCAAGACCGGTGAGTAAGCAACATTTTGGATGAGGAACTTGAGACTCAGAGCCTGCTGGTTTGTGGCTGACCTGAGCTTTGTAGCCAGGGTGATGGCTGCGGAGCCTGACTTGCTGGTTTCAGAGAGGAACCAGGACAGGACCGACCGTAGGTGACATTGTCTTGTGTGCAGCAGGAGTGGCCAGCTGGAGCCTACCTGAAGCCCAGTACTGTTTTATTTCGAGTACTTTTCTGAGTATCTCTCTTTGGGGCAGCCGGTGAACCAACCTCACGGGTGGTCCTTGTTCATCCCATGGTTCCGTTCCGTGGGGTGTGTCTTGTTTCCTTCCCAGAACTTGAAGTGGAATGGATTTACTTTTCTGTCTCCCATGCCTGCGTAGGGTTAGCATTTTAAGTACCTAGCAGCAAATGAGTGATGAAATGGTTATATGAATAGTGTCTTAGGGGCACAAGACTGACTAGACTTGAGGTGGAATGTAGTGGGTGGAAACACATCCTCAATGTCCTTTCCTCTAAGAGGTGAGTCCAGCTGTTTCAGAGTCCAGCTGTTTGAAATTTCTGGGGGCTGTGGAGGTGGTGGTTCTTAGATAGAGTCACTCCTTGGTGCCCTGGGCTCCTGGCAGGATTTTGGAGCTCGTGTGTTTTTTTGGAGGGGGGTGGCCTTTGACAGGAAGTTGCACCATTTTGAAAACACCTACAGTGCTTTTCTTAGAGTGAAGGCTGATGGTAAAGGACTCTACAAGTGAGTCTTTGTTGGTGAAGGAGATAGAGGGGATATTTATTCCACAATTCTAACGGTGGAAGAGGGGGGCATGGGTCAGGTTGGGGTGACAGGCCTCTTTCTGCACAGGCTGCATCTAAATTTTAGTAAGGAACAAGAGCAAGGCCAGGAGACACAAAGGAGCCATGTGTAGGGAGAGCAGTGTGCTGGGTGTCATGTTGGGGAGGCAGGGATGAGGCTAAAGGGGAGTGGAGGCTGGGCTATGTATGGGTCCATGTGCTTGACCTTGAACTTGACCAGAAGCCCAAGACAAGTCACACGGATGGAGTTTTTTAGAGGACCAAGGGCAAGGTCAGAAAGCGAGTTCTGGAAATGTATGCAGAGGATGGACCAGCGATGGCGAGACTGGGCCCTTTGTCTCAATTTCAAGACCATATGGCTTAAATTAGGGCTTTGGCTGTGGGGTGTAAGGTGTGAGGTGGGCAAGTGGGGGTTTCAGATCATCCCCTTTGTCCTTGAAAATGGAGAGAGTCCTCATCCACAGTCTCAGCCAAGTCCTTGGCACAAACAGTAGCAGAACGGTCTTTGCTGATGCCTTGGGCCTTTGCAGTTTGTGCTGCAACCATCTATGGGGACCCTAGGAGTGCCTTCCCCTCTGGCCCAGGGTTTGCAGGGCCACTTATGACAGCTCCCTGAGACTCCCCACCTGCTGGGACTGGCAAGGAGCTTTCTGGACCCAGGCTAGGCCTCAGCAGGCAGCAAGAACAGCACCCCAGGGTGCTCCTGGCCAGCGTGAAGCTGCAGATTGGTGGAGTCCTGGAAGAGCAGGATGCTTTGGGGGCCACTTCTGAAATGTAGGCTGCCTGGTAAATGGAGCATTGGTGAGGAATTCCGATCAAGACACTGTCATCTTTCACAGTCTTTCCAGTCTGTTTCCATGGTGATAAGAGCTCAGGAGCTGTGGGTCCTGCAGGCTGTGTTAGCCTGGAGTCTTCCCGGGGCAGGCAGGCTCTGGGGGTGGACAGGGCTTACATCTAACTAAGCTGCAGGGGATTTTGCAGCCGTGTGTGTGTGTGTGTGTGTGTGTGTGTGTGTGTGTGTGTGTGTGTGGTACTGGGGATCAAATCCAGAGGTGCTCTACTACTGAGCCGAATCACCAGTCCTTTTTATTTACTTTTATTTTGAGGCAGGGTCTTGCTAATTAGTTTGCCCAGGCTAGGCTCAAACTTGAGTTCCTGCTGCCTTAGCCTCTCTCAGGGCTGGGATTATTGGTGAGTACCACTGTGGCCCTGCAAGAGTATCCAGCTCCCCACTGTGTGATGTGAAGTAATGGCAGGCTTGTCCCCGCTGGGAGCAGGTCCCCTCCCTCCCGACTTCTCTCCCTGCTCCTGTCAGCATTGCTCTCACCAATGGACCTGCTGCCCTCCTGCTCGCTAGTGAGCACTTGAAGTAGAGTTGAATGGGTTCGCTGAATTCCAGACCTGGTTCAGAGCTGGTTCTCAGGGGCGATGGCTGGGAAAACCTCCGCAGGTGTGAAACGGGGCTGGCTGAGTGACAGGATGGTGCTGTGTGGCTCGGGACACCTCTTCTGGCATTTGCCTCTGTGGGACTTGGCTTGCAAGACTGAGAGGGTTCCCCAAAGCGACAGCCACAGCAAGCTGTACCAGGATGCATCTGACCTTTCACCCTTGACCCATAGCCTGACTGGATCCCAGACCCGATGGCCTCTAATGACTTGTGTGGCTTTCACTGACCTTGAGCCACTGGACTTCCTGGCCCTGTCAGGCTCACTTGATCTGGCTGAGTTCCCAGCTCACCCAGGCTCACCCTGGCCCACCCTGGCCTCAGCACTTCCTGTGATCAGCCTAGCATGGCTCTTGAAGATTTCCTGGGGAAGCAGGAGTTGATGATTTGCAGGGGCAGCCATTTTTGCTCTTGTGAAAGGAGCACTTAGCTTGGCTGTGAGAAGCCTGGGTTTGAGTCCCAGCTCCTCCTTCCCTGCCTAGATGGCCTTGGTCAAATCACATCTGCTTTCTGTACTTCTGTTTCTTCATCTCTAAGTGGGCTGGTCCATCCTCTCTCCACCTGGTGAGCTACAGCAGTTGGATAACGTATGTGATGGCTTTGAATAAACCCAGCACCATACCTATCCCCAACACCTCAGCGTCATCTCCCTTGGAATGTTTCTTTCTTTGACCCTAAACAAATCCATGATCTTGGTGCCAAGACATATTTGGAACACCAGGCATGGCACATGCCTGTGAACCCAGCACTCGGAGCTGAAGCAGGAGGATCTCTGGGAATTCAGTGCCAGCCTGGGCTATGTAGTGAGACTCTGTCTCCAAAGCAACAACAACAACAACTCCTCGGCATCTGTAGATGCTTTAATAGTTAGCTGCTGTTAATATAGTCATGATAGTGATTATTAAGATTCTATATGAAAAATGTTGCCACCGTGGAAGTTTGAGCATTAAAGCAAACTTTCACAGCAGCAGTTTTGAAGGAAGAAGAGCCCCTTTCATGCCCTGTAGCTGCTTATTCTGTCCATCCAGTAGTTTTGCTGCTAGTGGCACTCTTGGCTCCAGGGCTCTAGATCCTGGGTTGGGAGTGGGTGGGGCCTCAGGGCTGGCGGAGCCACCGCTGCTCATCCGCAATTGCTGGCAGGAACGGCATCCTACTGCTCCCAGCTTGTGCCCTGGTGCCGGAACCCGGTGACCTGAGGCCTCACACTGGGCCGGGCCTTCCCTGAGTGTGCAGACTGCCCACGTGGAAGGAAGCCTTATTCTTTCAGCAGGTTGAGAGCAAAGTAGCTCATTCCCTCCCATGCCGGGGGCAGATTGCAGCAGGCACGCCGGGATCCAGCCCCTCGGTGCCCGCCTGCTTGGCGATATCGGGTCCAGGAAGGGAACGCTGCCCCATAGTACACTATTTTGGGCACAGCGTCACTGCTCGGAGCCTCTTTCTTCACAGATCATCACAGATCATGAGAAGTGGGGCTGAGCTGGGCTTGAAGATGGGGAAGAAATGTTTCCCACAAGACCACAGGTGTGGGGTCCCAGGGCAGACCAGGTCAGTGTGCCCACATCCACTTCCACACACCTGAGCTTACATTTTCTGTTCGCTGCACTCTTTTCTTCGCTGTGCTTTGGGGGTGAGGTTGGGGACCTCGTTTTAACCATAGGATCCATATACAGTGAATATTTAAATTAAAATTTGTTACAGTAAATGGCCATGAACCCCCCTCCCCAGTCTTTCCCTTCCCTTCTAATGCACTTAATCCCATCATTCTTGCTACTTCCTGCAGCAGCTCTGGAGTCCTCTTTCCTGAGAGCCTTCACCAATGGATGGCAATTACAGTACCTGTGGCTGCTGAGCGCCATCCAATGGAAAGGCAGCTGGTGAAATCACAGTGCTGCTACCTTGTCCACCTCAGTCACCGGATCTGGCACCGTGTGACTTCCGGGTCTTCCCCAAAGTCACAGTGACCATGAAAGGAAAGGTTTTGAATTCATTCAAGATGTGGAGGCAGCCAGGACAGCACAGCTAAAGACCCTCAGGAAAGAGGACTCCAGAGCTGCTGCAGGAAGTGGTGAGGAGATGGGATGAGTGTGTTCAGAGCAAGGGGAGGATTTTGAAGGGCTTCATGGCAATGCATTTTTTTTTACTGTCATGCAATTATTTTTAGCGTTCACTGTATTATTTTCTGCCACAGCTCAGAGGTGCCCCCAGTTCTGCAGGTTCTCATCAGGAGCTAGTGTCTTGCATTATTTCATTTAACCCTCAAGAAGGCCAAGAGGCCGGCTGTCACTCTCCTTGTCACACGTGCCTCCCATGTCCAGTTTGGAAGCTCACACAGAGTCAGAGCCAGTGCTCTCTGTGAGTGACTTGAATGCCTGAACGCTGAGTGGGACATTTGAATGACTAGGCCCCTGAGTGTCCTGTTGACTCTTACGGTGAGTGACTCTTTTGCCTGGGAAATCCATCATCCCCAGACTGTCTGGGGGACTTTCAAGTTGCACCGGCATTCACCCATTCCTGCTCATTTCTGCCTGCACTGGGCACAGTCCTGAGAGTTGTGATGAAGCCCCTTTGCCCAGAGGAGAGGCCAAGGCGTGAGTCCCGGGCAGCCGCCCTGGGAGTCTCAGCTGAGGAACTGGACCTGGAAACCAAGCTTCCTGCCTAACTGCCTCTGCTCCCCGGATGTGCATCCCGGAAGGCCAGTGTGTAGAGACTCCGTTTGGCCTGCGGGGACATAAACAAGCCAGGGTGTCCCAAGGAGGAGTAAGGTTGCATTTCTTGAGGGCCTCATCTCCGTCTTCCCTGTGCTTCCTGGGATGCAGATTCCTCTAGGGAAATGGTTGGCTCCAGTGGTGCGTGTGGCTGGGGCTGGCCGGCAAAGGGTGAGCGCTACGCTGACCAGCCTCGTCCTGCCTCAGGCTCTCTGGGCATCAAGTTTGTCTTGGGCCCACAAAAGGGAGTCATGTACCTGCCTCAGAAGCCTAGATGTAGATGTTTAGCATGCACCAGGGGCACCCTTGCTATCTGACCTTTGCTGTGTAGTAACATTTTTATTTGGGGTACTGGGGATTGAACCCAGAGTCTTTGCACTGTACTGTATCCCTAGCCCTTTTTGTTTCCTGCTTGAAGACAAAGTCTCTTGAAGTTGCTCATTTGCCCAGGCTGGGCTCTAACTCATGATTCTCCTGCCTCAGCTTTCTGAAGTTCAGGGGTCAACAGGCACGTGCTGCCACCCTGGCTGGGACGTAGTAGATTGTATGGCTAGAGCTTGAATTCAGGTTTGGTGTCAGCGCACACTTCACTCTCTGGGACTGGCTGGTTCTTGGAGCTGCTCTGTGGTGGGGAGTGAGGAGGAGATGGACAGCCCCAGGCCCTTCCCCACCGCAGCCCAGACCTCTGTAAGGCAGGAGGATGCAGCATGTGGTAGATCAGTTCTGGGGCAGTGTGGGGATGGCCTGGTTGCTTCCTTTTCACATTCACCAAGTCTCTGTGTAGCCTCTGAGTTCTGAATTTGAGTAGGGGATGAAGAGAGCTAAATTCCAGTTGGGGGCTGTTACAAGGCAGGACTCAGGCGTCAGCTAAGTCCCATATCTGTGCCAGGTGGGGGTGATGAGTCAGGATCCACAGTTGTGCCCTGAAGAGGATGAACAAGGAGGAGGGCGTGGATTTAGCATGGCCCGAAAATCTCAAGGCTGGAGATCCGGCTCCGGACAAGTGCAGGCTGGGAGAGGAGGCTGGGCTTGGACGCTGGACAGAGGACGCCAGCTCTTGGGAGCAGTTTCTGTTCTGACCCAGATCTGTGTCCCACCCTCACCCCGCAGGTGTCTGGGTACTGTGGTTTCCAAAGCCTGTGCACGGTGCTTCTTCCTTGTAACCACCACATGACGCTGGCCAGGCAGCCAGGGCAGAGAGGCCTTGGTTCCTGCCCAGGTCAGCACACTGGGGCCCCGCAGTGGAGGACGTGACTCTGCTGAGGTCCTGCCCTGTGCCCCCAGCTTCTGGAGGTGAGGAAGAAGGGACCACCTCCAAATGACCACAGGGGTTATATCCAGAGCTGGAATTGCACAGCCAAACTGTGTTAGGTGTGTGGCATTTCCCAGGTAGTTGAGTGGGGCGTGGCAGGCATGCTGCTCATTCTGGGGGGATCTGCGAAGGGGAGGCTGTGCATGGCTGGGAAAAGGGTTCCTAGCAGCAGTGGCCCCTAAGGGACCAGGGCCATGCAGTGCTGGCTGGAGCTGGAGGGGGGACTGTGGGCAGCTGTAGGGTCACCTGGAACATAAGGGTAGCACACTTCCATGTTAAGGGGCCGAGACAGCCCCAGAGGGCTGGGCAGAGGACCTGTTCCCAAATCGCCTTCAGCTCGCAAATTCCACTGACCCAGCCCATGTCTCATGAACAATGATCACCTCAGTTTTTTCCATCATTATTCATTACTCCCATCCTGCTGGGCTGCCGAGGAAGGGAAGGTGGAAGTGAAGATTATGCCTTGCTCTTGCACCTGGGCAAGAGCTTTCAGGTAAAGTGGGGTGCAGGAGGTTGTTGACAGGAGCTGCTTTGTCCTGTGGCCCTGGCACCCCTTCTCTGCATCCCTGGTCAATGAGTCAGTTCCACCCATCTGGGACATCCTGCCAGTCTGGTCGGTTGGTATCACCCACCATCATAGGCCGGAAGGGACAAGAGGAAGAAAGATCTGTTTTTAATCAGCTCACTTGCAGATTAGCACAGCTAGGTCCTTCTATTTTTGTAGGGCATTAGCTACAGGGACAGGGGAGAAAAAAGCAGCTGACAACAGAGTAGGAAAGGAGGACAGAAGAGCAAATAGAAAAGGAAGACAAGTTGCTGTGCATTAGAGAGTCTCGGCATGTTACCGGAAGGTCTTGTTCAGATGGTTGCATGACAGTAAATGGATTTCATCCTAGCGAACTGCACTGAAAAATGGTTAAGATGGAAAACCTTACATAATGTATATCCCACTACATTAAGAAATTTTAAGTAAAAAGGATCAAGAAGATGTGACATGCATACCGGTTCCCACAGGTGGATGTATTTATTATGTATCGCACATGTGTACCGATACCCAGGAGAAGAATGGAGGCCAGCTTGGTGGCCCATGCTTGCATTCCTGATACTCTGTGAGGCTGAGATGGGAAGATTATGTTTGAGCCTGATCTGAGCAACTTAATGAGATTCTGTATCAAGATAATAACAATCATCATCATCATCAATCATCATCATCATCATCATCATCATCAAAGAAAGAAAGGGCTGGAGATGTAGCTCAGTGTAAAGGCCCTGGGTTCAATTCCTCATACCCAAAAATTGTTTTTTAAGTTAAAAACCTGCTTTCTCCAATGTTCCTCTTGAAGGCTGAGAAGCAGAGAAGTTGGTCAACTTAGCCACAGATGCACAGCCGGTGAGAGATGGACTGAAAGAGTTCCCCACACTTCTAGCCCCGGGTCATTGTCCACGACCGTGGTTGTTCCTTTGTCTGGTGGAGATGAATATGGGGATTGTGGAATCCACCCAGACTTGGTTTCCTCAAACTGAAGCTGTCCTGGATTTGACTTGAACCCTGTCTGCCTTGTGTGGCTCTGCTGGTGGTTGCTGGGGTCACCCAGGGCCTGTGGCTGGTGGTGGATGAAGAAAGAGAAATAGCAGATGAACTCAGGACCAGGGAGGTCCCTGGTGCTTGTTCCCAAGCATTTTCTCTTTGCAGCTTTGAGGTCCACAGCACTTCCAGATAGGCAGGATGGACCCTTGCATGTGCACTTCCGAGGTGATGGGAACAGGTGACATTGCAGGTGCTCTCTATTACTGACCCCCTCCCTGTCCTCAGTCACCTCTCTGAGCCTTCCTGGATTAAGCGAGCTTGTGTGGCTTGAGGAGCCCCAGTAGGAGGATTCGGGCTTCAAGCTTGGGAAGCGTTTATTTCTCCACTCAAGCAACAGTAGGGCAGGGAAACAGGATCACAGGAGGCAGCTGGGCTACAGAGAGGAGGCTGGGCGTGGACGCTGGACAGAGGACACCAGCTCTCGGTTACTCCCAAGCTCAGGTGTCGCTTTGAACAAGTCACTCTGTATTTGGGCCCTCAGTGTCTCCCACAGCATATTTTAATTATAGAAGTCAAAACACTTACAGTTTATCTTTGCAGTACCAGGGCCATCCACTAAGCTACGTCCTCAGCCATTTGTTAAACATCTTTTTAAAAAATTTGAGACAGGATGCCCAGCCTGGGTTCAAACTTGTGATCCTCTTCCTGCCTCGATTTCCAATAGTTTTAGGGTCAGGCCTGCACGACTACACCTGACAGAGTCTTTATTTACTTGATGGCCAGTGGTGATATTCAATAGTAATGGTGAGCCTTAGGTGCCAAGGTCTTGGAGGCTAATGTGGAAGGCTGCCAGCTGTCTGCTCTGGTTCATCCAGGCAGACCCAGCTTCTGGTCAGCAGCCCCAGAAGTCCTGAGAGGGCAGAGGACACCTGGGGACAGGGTGAATGGCTTGAGAAGGATCTTGGGGTCATGCCATGTGTTTACACGCACACAGACACATGAGAAGCCAGACTCCCAGACAGTGGCGCAGGCAGGAGGTGTGGGGAGCAGAGCTCAGGGTCAGTGCCACATCAGGGTGCCCAGGTGATGCAGGCGGGGCAGGGTGTGGCAGCAGGTGGAAATCTGGGAAAGAAATGGACCTGGTTCCAGGGTTCTGGCCTTGGAATAACTCAGGGGCGGGTGCCCAATTCTGCTCAAACCGTCCCTGCTTCTGCCTCTGTCCCAAGAGAGGCAACCAGTGCAGCAGAAAGATCAAGAGAGGGAGTGAAGTCTCCATTTCCCAGCTTAAAGACTTTGGGGATGCTCCTCAAACTCTTAGGCATGGTATTCTCATCTGCAGAAGGGAGTGGTCAGTTCCCTCAGACTTCACAGCAGCACTTTGGCGAGGTCAATGTGCAGTCTTGTGAAAGGTCTTTGCAGACTGTTCTGCTCACCAGCCGCAAAGTGCAGGCAGAGCTTCTGTGGATTTCCCAGTTAGTGAGATCCAAGTTCGGATCCTGTGAATTATCATTGCACAACGGTGACTTTGAGAAAAATCACTTAACCTCTCATACCTTCACCAAGAGGGGGCAACTAGAATGTAATTTGTGGTTTGCTTAGTTGTTAAAGAGCTGAGTTCTCCGGTATATTGCAAGATTTATGAAAAGACCTTATCGGTCTTGATCACTAGCCTGTCCAGATCTGTACAACTGGAGCTGCCCGAGAGGAACCATTTGGATCCCGTGAGTGAATGAGTGAGTCTTCTCATGTGTTCCAGCAGGGGCCCAGTTGACTGAGAGAAGCCCCCCCAACCATCGCTCATGTCTTCTTATCTTCCTTGCAGGACCCGGGTCAAGCTGGAAAGCTTGGAAGATGCCTACATCCTCCGAGGAGATGATGATTCCTTGTCCGACAAGCACGGCTGCCCGGCCTACGTCAGCCCCGAGATCCTGAACACCAGCGGCAGCTACTCGGGCAAGGCTGCGGACGTGTGGAGCCTGGGCGTGATGCTGTACACCATGTTGGTCGGTCGCTACCCTTTCCACGACATCGAGCCCAGTTCCCTCTTCAGCAAGATCCGGCGCGGCCAGTTCAACATTCCAGAGACCCTGTCACCCAAGGCCAAGTGCCTCATCCGGAGCATTCTGCGGCGGGAGCCCTCGGAGAGGCTGACCTCGCAGGAAATTCTGGACCATCCTTGGTTTGCTACAGATTTTAGCGTCTCGAATTCAGGGTATGGTGCTAAGGAAGTGTCGGACCAGCTGGTGCCGGATGTCAACATGGAAGAGAACTTGGACCCTTTCTTTAACTGAGCTCAGTCCCAGGTAGAGACTTAGCAGGTACCAGGAGTGAGAGAGGGCCCCAGAAAGGACATCTTCCAGGGACATTCGTGGCCTGGCCAGGCATTTGCGAGTTTCATGGTTCACAGTAGGCAGACCTCCAAGGAGCCGATTAAACGTGTGGTGTGGTGGGGGGTGGGCATGGGATCAAGGCTGGGATCAGACCGAAGAGGTGCCCTAGAGCTTCTCTTCCTTGATGTAGCCCAGGAGACCCCTCTGCCAATTGGACCACTTCCGCCTACCCCACTTTTCATTCTGTTCCAAAATAGTTGTGGATCTTTATAGAATCAAAACTCTCTGCCTCAAGCACACCTCTTGGCATTGCACTGTTAGCATTTAACTTCTTGTTATGATTCAGGGAAGGAACAATTGGCCGAGGATTTTTTTGTTTTGTTTTGTTTTTAAAAAAACAAGCCAACCACCTATGTGATAATTGATGGGATTTGCTTAAAAAATAATTCGGTGCACACAGACGGACCTAGAACCTGGGTGCTAAACTAAAAGGAAAAAAAATCCAGTTGGTGTCTCTTCATGGCTCTCTTCAACTCAACTTCTAAATAAACTATTTAATGTCCTAATTAGGCAGTGACGTGTTGATTGATGCATTACTTTCTGAAGGGGGGAAATGTTTTCTTTAGCAGGCTCTTCTGTTTCATACCAACTGGTTGGTGTCAGGAAGCTATTAGAAGTCAAACTTCCAGAGCGTTACTCCTACCATGGTCTGAAGGAGAATAAGGGGAAGAAGACAGAAGAGAAATTCCAGGCCTTGTGGACTTGTTCCCTTCTGAGCAATGAGGGTTTGAATTGTGGGCATTCTTT
This sequence comes from Fukomys damarensis, assembly GCF_012274545.1. Lineage (NCBI taxonomy): Eukaryota > Metazoa > Chordata > Mammalia > Rodentia > Bathyergidae > Fukomys > Fukomys damarensis. The sequence goes on along the minus strand of NW_022900937.1, from coordinate 30,836,186 downwards.
GCTGAAATGATTCGGCTAGCCCAAGAGGCCAGGAAGCTCCTGGAGCCTGATATTTTTGCAGACATTCTGATCTCGACTAAACATTTTGTCTTTGTTTTATGGGAAACTAGTGAAACAGAGCAGGTTGTCCCATGTGTATAAAATACAGGGCAGCTATTTTGTTTTCTTTACCAAGAATGATCCTTTTGGCTTGGAAGGCCCTCTGGTTTGGACAGAAAAAGTGGGAAGAATAATAAGCTGAAAGCTAGGGTGATATAAATAAAAACAGTTCTCTATCCCAATACGCACCTTTGTATTTTCAAGAACTCTTCTATTTATTAAGGAAAATGTCACATTGTGATGTATTAAGCCAGTACTTCAATTACGGGTCGACTTGGGATGACATGTTACATGCTGTAGTTAACATTTATAGTTTTTTTTTTTCTTGTTTGAGTATTTCTGTCCCTGAAATAACCTATGATTTGGCTTTTCTAGATAGCTTTATTTGATTGCGAGTGGCAAAGATGTTTTTTATTCCGCTTTTTTTCTGTATTTTCTATATTGCTGTATGATACAGAACTCTTTTGGCATAAATATTTGTGTTTCTAGTACCTCAGTTGTTTGGATCTCACTGCCTGTACATGTTTTGTGAAACGGTCCTGTTTTTTGGTAGGTAACACGTGGACTCTAGTGTGTAAATGTTACTTGAATCTGTGCTTTATTCTAGTGCGTGGCATGTATGTGTGCGGACTCTCTGATGCCCTGTGCAGCCGGAGCCCCTGTCCCCAGGAGGGCAGTGTCCCTGTTCACAGTCGGGAGACGAGGCGGCCAGGAGATGCCCTGGATTCTATTTTGATAATGGAAGACATAGAGGAGAGTGGTTTTTTACATTCTGAAGATGGTGCTGCATCAAGAAGGACCTTAATTCTTCCCTCTCCCCTGTTTTTTAAGTATCTGGTAGGAGGAAAGATGGATGACATGCATGGTGGGGATCTATGGCCTCTGGTGCTTTGTCTTGTATTTGGTTTAATGTTTTTGTCCTAATCTCTTCAATCAATAAAATTGTGCATATTTAACTAAACTTCTCCAGTCTGGGAAGTGATGAGTTTCGGTCAACTTGTTGGGGGAAGTCGCCCTTTCAGGGAGAACTACCATGTCTGTTTTAAAAAGCTACCAGTAAGGGTTAATCCTGATCATCAACTTGACCGGATCAAGAGGTGAGTGGATTGTGAGGATGCTGAATTTATCCATGGATCAATCTATTGATGAGTTCCTAGCTCCATGGGCTGTTAGAGGAGGTAGAGCCCAAATGGAGGAAATACATCCCCGGAGACCTGACTTTGAAGGGTATGTCTTGTCCCTGGCTGCTGTTGTCTGGCTCTTTCTTTCCCTGTTTCCTGACTACCACAGGATGTGTGGTTTTGTTCTACCATGCCCCTGTCCCAAGATATTTCTGTCTTGGTGCCAGTTGACCACGGACTGCAACCCCTGAAACCATGAACCAAGTAAACTTCTGTAAATTGAGAGTATGAAATATTTTATTGCAGCAATAGAAGGGCTGTTAATATACTTTTATCATATTTGAACCTATGTTGCCCCATCTAGGTACCGTAGCTCACTGGATTCCTGCACACAGCAACCTTAGGAGATAAATTGCATTCCCATCACAGATTAAGAAATTAGCCTAGGAACATGTGTATTTTGTCCAAGGAAAAACAGCTCACAAGTGGTAGAGCCAGGATGGCACCCGAACTTTTTAACCCATGCTTGTTTATTCTTTTTATGGTTAGAACCCAGAGATTTTCATAACAGTTCTGGTGTAACCAGGCACAGATGATCTAGGATTCCTTAGGAAAAGCAGTATTTGCTATGAAAATGAAGGAAAATATCCAAGGGGAGCCAACTCTACCAGCCCATTGCTTGGCTACCCTTTTCAGCATCAATGGCGGATTTTTGAGGGTTCTACAGGAGTTCCCATGCATGGTGCACCTGGATTATCCTATGACAGGCCAAAGCAGCTCAGCTCTGTCCTGACACACTGCAACCATTCCTGTCATTTCAGTGCAAGGGCTTGGGGAGCCAGCTAGGTGCAGGAAGTAGGATGAAGTTGGGGTGAGCAGCATACGTGGATACCAACCCCCTCAATGGACACCCCATCTGCCTGGGTCTGTCAGCTGTTATCCCAGAAGGAGTCGTAATGAAAGAACAGAGTTTCTTGATGAGGGAAGAGAGGGCAGCAGCACTGTATCCAGAGGGAACCTTGTATGAGAAGTATTGAGAGACTTGCCCAAGTTACCACCATTAACACCAACCTGAATGGAGCACACCCCCACCTCCCAAAGATGAGTTTGTAGCATGCAGGAGGGCACACCTGAAACAAAGCCTTTCCAGCCAGTTAGACCAGAAAACGCAGAGTGTTTCTCGTGGTGAGGTGTCATCTCCGAATGCTGACCTGTGGCCCAGTGCCTGGCACATCGGAAGTACTCAGGAAGTAACTGTCCATTCGTGTGTAATTTACTGCCTGGTAAATACCATGCTGCTCAATTCTCTTCCACCCCTAGGTTTCTAAGCTGCACATCATTAGAAAGTAGCTCCTGAAGGCATGGAAGTGCCAGTGGCATTTGCTAGGGCACAGAGAAGCCAATCCAATTTGGATGCTCTTTCCTTGCCTGTGTTTAAGCAGGAAGAAGCCGCTGCCTGGGGAGTGCCTGTGTGGATAGTGTTCTGTCCCATCTGTTCATGTGTGGTTGGAACCCAGACCCAGGAAGCCCTTCCTTAACTTTCAAATGTCTGAAGACTTAGCCAGTGGACTCTTCATTCTCATCCATTTGGTGATAGATCCTTCATGCCCTTTCCTGCCATCCTGGACCTAGGACAGGACAAAGGGATCTGGACTCTGGGGACTAAGGGCAAAGGTGAGAGAAAGCAGGTCCTGGGTCCCCATTTGTACTGTTATCATGCTGTGACCACTGGGCAAATCACTTTGTCTCCCTCCAAAATTCACATATTGGGCCTTCCTAGCCAAGGGGATAGTCATTAAGAAGTGGGGTTTTGGGAGAAGGGATTGAGTCCCAAGAGTTCCACCCTCATGAAAGAGATTATAAAAGAAGTCCAAGGAAACTTTGTCCTTTTCACTACATGAGGACAACAGCAAGAGACACCATCCTGAAAGCAGACAGCAAACCACTACTCCCATGCCCAGTGCTGAATCCTTTGGCACCTTGACTGGGCTTCTGGGGACTCTGGAACCATGAGAGATAAATTTTGGTTATTTATAAGTTGCAGTTCCTCCACAAACTCCAAAGCTTCTGCTGAGTCCAGCTCTTCCTTCCAAATTCCAAGCTCCTCTCCACCCAGGCTTCTCCCCAGGCTGGGTCCATCTTTGGTGACAACTATGACCTCCAGTCTCCAATGGGTGCCTGTTCTAACCTGCAGTGATTATGAACTATCACTTATACATGAATGACTTACAATGTTCTTTTTCATCACCTGTGGCTTTTAGGTGCTTCCATTTATACAAGTCAGATCACTCATTTGGCAACAAGGAAGACAAGCTAGGATACGCTTTGTGGCCAGAGTCCCACACTGAACCCGTGAATGAACGGCCTTTATCCTTGTCAGATAGAGGTTAATTCCATACACATGAATCTCCAGGTGCACGTGTGTCACCGGGGACACCAGACCCTGGAGCAAAGGGTGCATTAAGGGATGGAGGGAGGAAGGAAATAGGAGCCAACATCTATGCCAGCCATACCTCAGCCTTTCCAGGCAGGTAGCAAGTTTTACCAATGAATAAGGTGAACCCTGGTGATGAAGCAGACTGCAAGAGACCTTTCGGCTAACCAAAGGTGAGTCCTCTGTTTGATTCCAGGCACCCATACCCCGAAGCTACTGCCTTGCTGGTTTCACTCAGCACAGACCCCCCCAAGGCTGGGCCGTGGGACTCACTGCCAAGGACCTCCTCTCCCTGCTCACTCCCATCCTGAGAATGTCTCCCACAAGCTCCAGGCTCAGGGGAACAGAAAGGAATTGAGAATATCATTGAGGCTCAATGCATTTCTCACCTTTCCCTGGACTTGACTGCAATTTGATTAGATCTGGACAGAAGCCTTTAAACTTCTCATACTTTTCCTCTACCTAAAGAGAAACTTGTCTCCACCCAGACTGTTATTGTTTTCTTTCTCCCTTTAAAAAAACTATTATTTTTTATTAGCAGATGTGGTTGATACATAATAATTACATCCATGTACATATCATACCTTAATCATTTTTATTTCCCCCTCTCTTTCCTATAGAAGCGTCACCTTCACCTTTTGAGCTGTTGTAAGAAGGCACCAAAACTAAGGAGTTTAAATACCAAGACTTTCTCCTGGCTCTGGAGTCTGGGAAGTCCAGAGTCTGGAAGCAGGTCCTGGGACTGAAGAGGACCTGTGTCCTGGGTTTTCTGCAGTTCTCGTTGTGTCTTCACGTGGGGGAGAGAGCTCCTTATCTCTTCTTATTAATTCCATTCAGAAGCTCCCAGGGCCTCCATTTCCATATAGTACCACATGGGAATGAAGGTTTTGACCAGTAAGTTCTAGGGAGACACAAGCAGACATCAAGATGGAATGAAAGACCAGGGTTTAGGGTCAGAAGGTGAGGGTTCCACTCCCTCTTCTGCTGTGTACTTGTTGTGTGATGCCTGCCAAGTCACTTCACATTGGGAATCTCTGTTTTCTTGGCCACAAAGTACAAATGCAAGGCTAGATAAGTCCTTGTAAATTACCATTCAGTATCCACAGTGTTGTCTTCTGCAGGTGCTCTCACAAGGCCAGATGGCCTCAGCAACAGCACAGCTTTCAGGGACTAAGATTACAATTCTAAACTGGATTCCACCATGCACAGCAAGGTTTCCATCCCCAGTTTCAGGGCCACACCAGTGAGCAGATCCCTGCGTGATTCCCTAGAGCTCCCAGTTTAAGAAGCCAAGCTGTGAGAGGAGTCTGAGAAGGATGAGCTTGAGGAAGGGGCTCCGAAAGAGAGAGCCTGGTTCCTGAGGCTAAGCCCTCCCAAACCTGTCTGACCTTAACCTCACACACCCTCACACCACACCATGCCTGCAAGAACTTCCAAGAACCGCCCCGCCCTCCCTCCTCCCTGTGTCTGGGCTCTCCTATCTGCGTGCAAATGGAGGGAGAGTGGAGTGTGCGCACCTTTTGTCCCTTTAAATTATTCTTTAGTCACAGTATTTCCTAACTCTATGGGTTGAATTGTGTCCATCAAGAACATAAGCTCAAGCTTTTCCTGACCTTGGTACTTATAAAGGTGTTCTTATTTGGAAAAAGGATCTTTGCAGGTGCCAACAATTTCCGACCGGGGGAAGCCAGGCACAGTGGCGCATAACTGTGACGTCAGCACTCTGGGAAGCTGAGGAAGGAGCATTTCAAGCTTGAGCCTAGCTTGGGCAACTTAGCAAGAGAGACCTTATATCAAAGTGAAAGGTAAAAAGGTCTGTGTGTGTAGCGCAGTGCCAATGCTCTGAGTTCAACCCCTGGTACCACCGACCAACACACACACGTGCGCGCGCGCACACACACACACTACACACCACACACACACACACACACACACACAAGAGGCTATACTTAATTAGCACGAGCTCTAACTCAATGTTACTGGTGTCCTGAGAAGAAGATGAGAAGACATAAATACACACAGGAAAAAAAGAAAGGATAGAAGTAAGGATTTCAACCATGTAGCCCCAAGCCAAGGAGTGCCCAGGGCTCCCAGAACCTGGGAGATACAATGAAGGGTGCTTCCTTGGAGGTCTTGGAGTGAGTGGTGCTCTGCCAAGTCCTTGACTTCAAGTTTCCGGCTTCCCAAACTACATGTAGATCACGCACTGTAGTTTTAAGCTTCTCAGCGTGTGGTGCACTAGGAAGTAACGTATCTGGGATTCTGTTATGATACTGCTGGACTCTAGGGCTACCCAGAAAAATGAAGCAAGGTCTCTCCAAAATTGTATTTCATACTCATTCCAGTATTTGCAAGAGCACCCTTGGCTGATCTGCTGTAGGATGGGGAGGTGATCAAATCAGAAAAAGCTCTTTGAGCAGCAGGTGGCTACCATGGCCAGGTTATCAGCCTAAAACACACAGACCACGACAAAAGTACACCTCAATTTCCAGTCAGATGTTATTTACAGGAAGTGATACTGATAGGCGAAACAAGAGAGCCTATGTGGCTGTGCATGGGCTGATGCACACCCTGTCCCAGGTATGTGTCATACCCAGAAGGGCGGTGAGCACAAGTTAGCCCATTTAGAAACAAGTTGATTGTTTGCTTCTTGATTTGGGTCCTTGTTTCTGGCACAAAACCCTTCTGTATTCTTCCTCCCTCAAGCCTGGGCATGGCTGCCCCTTTAATGGCCATGTGCTAAGTATCCCTGAGGGTTTACCTTCCTGTTATCATACTCCTGCAGTAGATGTCTGCTCATTGCTCTTGCAAGTGCTGTGTGCACACTTGGACCCCAGTTCCTGCAAACTCTGCCACCATCATTCAAACTTTGACCAAGTTCTTGGCCTATCTCACTTTTGCAGTTGTAAAAATCTGAAGCCCTACACAGTGCTGCCAGAGTGTTCATCTTTTATTTTAAAATCTCTTTCTCTCTCTCCCCTCTCTCCCTCTCTCTTTTTTTTGGTTTTTGAGACAGGGTCTCACTATGTAGTTGAGACTGTCTTGGAACTCACTATGTAGCCAAGGCTGCTCTTGAACTCATAGTAATCCTCCTGCCTCAGCCTCCTGAGTGCTGGGATTATAGGCATGCACCACCATGCCCAGCTTAAAATCTCTTTTTAAAGATTGTTTTAAAATGGATTTATTGTGGAACCATTGGGATACCATGAACTAACTGCACATTATTAGGGTGTACAATTTGATAAGCTCATCACATGTGTATACTTAAGACATGACTTAATTCTGTCTGATTTTGTCTTTTTCAGTTGTAATAAACTTACCTGTTAGGATTCCAAGTGGTTCTCCATATAGATATTTTCTGTAAATAGATAGATTTACTTCTTTCCAATCTGGAGGCCTCAAATTTCTTTTTCTTGCCCTTTCAGATCTCCAAAACGAAGTCGAGTAGACATAGTGAGAGCAAATGCTATTTGTATACTTGCTAAAGCTCAGAGAACTTGTTACATCTGAATTATTAATATGTGAAATAGGAAAATCACCTACTGTGGTTACTATTTTCTTTTTGTTGGAGGTATAATTTTATCAGTTTCTGCTTCATGCATTTTGTAGCTCTATATTAGGTTCACAGAAAAAATGTTTGGAATTAGTTCATTCGGTACACAGACCCTTTTGTAATAATGAAATAACCTTCCTTATTCTCAGTAAGAATCATTGCTTTGAAGTGCATTTGTTTGATTGTCAATACAGCCACTCTAGCTTTTCTTCTGGTTGCCGTTGTCATGATTTTTCTTTTTTCCATCCATTTGATTTTAACCTATTTATATTTTCATGTTTATACTGGCTTCCTTATGGGCAGCTTATGCTTTACTGTTGCTTCTTTTGTCCAACCTGACCCATCTTTGCCTTTTAATAACATACAATGGGGTTATTTTTTAATCAATCGCCTTGTTTTGGGGTTTGTATTTGTCCCATCTCTTCTTTTGTGCTCTCATTTCTTTCTTTTACTGCATTCTTTTGGATTAATTCAACACTTTCTGTAGTTCTACTTTATCTCTTTGATTGGAATTTTTATACCTGCTTGTTTTCTCCACGGTTGCTTTAGGATTTTGGTGCACATTCTTAACTTATCACAATATAGTATTGATTGCTAGTATGTGACATTACCCATATATGAATCTAATGACAGTGAACTTCTAATTGTTTTCTCTCACCTCTTAGGCTCTTTCGCCATATAGTTTTACTTCTATGGGCTATAAGCCTTACTGTACATTGCTATCATTTTTACTTAAAAAATCTTGATGTTTAATACATTTCAGATAATATAATCATTAATCTTACTTGTCAAATTGATATGGCACAATTAAGGATCACAGTTCCCATGATCCATCTTTCTTCTGAATATCTTGTGAAGAAAAGCAGCTAACACTGCCCCCACCCCAAAGCGGTGAATACATACTATTGTCTATACCATTTCAAAAAGAATTATTTCAACCTTCTGTTGCAATTGGGACAGAAAGGAATGCATTTGCAAAATCAGTGGCCTCAGCGGATGTACTGGAAACCATTTTAATCTGCTCTAGCAGTGCTGGCACACTGGGCAAATCTGTCTCAGGCAAATGTTCCACTGAGCATGTGTTAGTCTACTAGCAGTCTCCTGAAGTCATCTGGTATCTCCAGGGAAGTGATTTGCCACCTGTAATAGAAGTGTGAGAAATATCACCACTCCTTTATAGATCAGATTATTTTTGGTAGCACTAATTACCACCGTCCATTTGGGGATGCAGCATAGTTTTATTTGTTTTCCTGATGGGATTGGAGTAGGTGGGTACCCAATTTCAGAGTCCTTTTTTGGACCCTTTTCACTATGCTGACTTCTTGTGTAGGAGAAGGACACAGTGGAAGTTATTACAACTGCCAAGTATATCAGATCCAGATATGCATGGTGGGGATGGGAAACGATCATCAAGATACCCATAGAGCCTAGGGAAGCTAATTGAGCTGGATTTTGGCAAGGACTCTTTATTACTTTGCTCCAAAAGCAGGTCTTACTGAGTTAAAAATCCAAGTGTTAGAAGAGCTACCTTCTTTTGGAGACTCCAGGGAGGAGACCATGTCCTTGCTTTTCCCAGCTTTAGAAGCCAAGTGCATTAACTAGGTCTCACGTCTAGCAACACAGCATCTCTCTACTTCCATCACTACCTTTCTTTCTCTCACCTTTCTCTCCCTCCCCTAACTTAAGGAATCTGGGGGCTCACCTGGGTAATCCAGGATGATCTCCACATTTTAAACTCTGCTGATTGGTTACCTCAATTCTACCTGCATCCTTATTCCCATTTACTAGGTAGTAGGCTACATTTGCCTACTCACAGTTTCTGGGGATTGGGACATGGGCCTCTTTGGGGAGTTACTTTCCTTTCCATAAAAGTCATAAATCCTACACTTAAGAATGTTACCTGATCTATCAATTATTCCTTGTCTAATTTTCTGTCCTAATCTCATTGATAAGAATTTTTACTCTCTTGGGTCACAAATATGTACTGATTCCCACTGACACATGGCAACTAATGTAGCTATTTTTGAATATAGTTTTTTTCTTGCCTCTACAAGGAAATTATAACACTTAGAATTTCTAAATACCTGCTATGATTGACATATATTTTGTCCCCTTTGAAACTCATGGTGAAATTTAGACCCCGATGTAAAAATATGAAAAGGTGATGGGTCCTTTAAGAAGTGATTAAGTTGTTAAGAAAGGTCATGTCTTTCTGCGAGGACAGGTTAATTCTCATGGGACAGGAAGTTTGGCTTCCTTAGCTTTCCTTCCTCTGGGCTCATCATACATTTTGAAGGAGCACAGGGATTTCACAGCCACACAATCTGGAATTTCCTGTGAGCCAAACTCAGGAGCTAAATGAACCTCTTTCTTTTATAATAAATCATCCAGTCTCTGGCAATCTGTTATAGTCACAGAAGATGAATGAAGACATTATCAGCATTAGTCCTGCCCCATGTCCAAAGATTCAGTGTGTAAGTACTCCTGTTCTTCTGGTTTAAAACTACCAAAGTATAACAGCTAGCTGTAGTGATCTTGATTGAATAACTGGGTAGTCAAAAATTATGGTATATTCCTGTATGGATTGTGTAGCTGGGTTATGTAGCCATTTAACACAAGTCATTGATCTGACATTCAAAGTGGGATCCTATTGTCGCCTTTGTAAATGTCTTCCCATAAGGCAGAAAGCTAGCTCTTCATAGGGAACAGGGGGCCCCTTTCTCCAGGCTTTATAGCTCCAAGGCTCTGGAGAGCTCACATCTTTGAGGGAATTCACCAAGGTGTTTCAAGAACTGACAAATTAAATATCTGCTGTTCATAAGCCTCCTGAGAGAAGTTATTTTTATTGCAGCATACTAAATGGATGAGGACACCCATAAAACCAGACGATAACCTTTTTTTCCAAGCTACCAAAGGGACTCTCTGGGAATCACACTGAGCTTTTAATCAACCACCTTCACGTGTTCATGATCCCCTGGTACTTAGTTCAATCTCATTGTCCTTCCAAGCATTGTTGTCTCATGGTTTTCAAGCGCTTGATTGGACGTCTTGGCCAGGGTGTATCTCTTTACAAGAACATTCTCTTAAAGTTATTCTTGGAGGTTTAAGCAGTTGGGCAGCCATTTTTCACCAGTGGCCAACTATGACATGAATCCCATCCAACACGGCATCCTCACTGCCAGTCATTCGAATGATGAATGAATGATCTAGTCTCCCAAGTCCTGTGCTACATTTGCTCTCCTGGATCTCCCTGCTGCTGGTATCACTGTGTCAACTGGGTCTTCTCCAACCACACGCTAAATTGGAACCACATGTGAACGAAGTCTACTGATAGCTGTGGAAGGAGACTAGAAGAAGCAAGGCTGGACAGAAAGAGGGGTCGGACCTTGATGCCGAGCTGACAAGGTCTCCACCAGCCCCACAGGGAGCTCCAGAGCAATGGTCACCCATGAGTTACAGTGCTAAGTGTTCTTCATCTTGCTTAGTCACAGGCTGGGCCATTCTGAGAAGAGCAGGACATCGGCCTCAAAGTTCACCCCTTCCTGCACGAGGGTCTGAGCCACACCTTCCCAGGTCCACCGCATTGATCCACACCATTTGGGAGTGGAGACCAAGTAATCCTTCTTAAAGAAATACAGAAGTCATGGTGCAGGTTTGTTTTCCCAATCTAAAAATGGCCTGGTCTCTTCTGTGTGAGATGGGTCCCAGGGATTGTCCATATTTTGAGCAAGATTCTCAAATAGCCGGAAAGAGACAAGTTCAAGATACTGCATTTTCAATTTGAGTATATGTGCTGCCGAAGTGAGTACAAAGTACTGCATTTTCAGATCTAACGGCATTCCAAGGTCTGACTCTGTGTCATTAAAAGAAATAAATAAGACTTCAAAGAGGGAAGTACACATCCTTACTGGAACAACCCACCCAAGGGAAGGAAAACAATGAGCTACATCCTTGGGTAGCTCTTCCTCTTCTGGGAAGGAAGCATGAGATCCGTGGGCCTGGCAGGAGCGTGAGGTTGAGGATGATCCATCAACACTGGCTGCAGTGGGGCTGAAAATGTCGGTTGGCCTGGGGCTGCCTGGACTGCAGGAAGGCGGTAGGAGGAAGGGAGGCCCATGCAGCTTATGAGTACTTCTACTACTGTGTATCCTCTTCAGCTAGGAAGATGCCTGTTTCCACAGTGCCCTGGGAAACAGAGAGGAAGAAGAATCAGTTTACCCCTTAAACTTTGCATTCCTCTGATATCTAATGTTTACTATTCTTTCCCAGGGAGAGGCAGAGCTCTCTGGGTCCTGGGGCAGGTCTTTGAATATCTAATACACTGCTCATCCAGCAGAATCAGATTTAGAGCACAAAAAGGAATCTAAAATATAGCAGCTTGAAATATACAAATTAAAAAACCTGTATCATTAGTAAATAAATATAAACCATACAGGATAATAAAAAAAAATGGAACACAAATTCCACAGACAACACTGAACCAGCTCCTTCTTTCTAAAAATCAGCCTTTCGAATCTAAACTAACAGTAATCACATCCCAGAACAGATAAAATAAAGTTTCCCATAAAAAATTGCCTTGGAATTGAGTAGAACCATTGCTTTTTGTTATTATGATGACCTTTAAAAATGTTATTCATTTACTTACATATTCTGTTCTATTTTTCAATGCATTTAAAAATTATCTTAAGATTCTAATGAAATAGGATAAACGATAAGCTTGTTAGACCAACGTCACCTCCATTATAAGCTCAAATAATTTTTTTGAGAAAATATAGAGACATTTTTATGCGGTGTACAATATTTTAGTGTAAATTAGCATAATATTGTTGGATAAATAATCTTCATCTAATCCTCCTGAAATGTTTTTAAGATTTAAGAGAGCCATTTTGTGAAGAGAAGTGTGCATAGTTTGCTAAACACATTCATATAAAATCATCTATTCACCACAAAGAATGAGTTTTTCAATAAAAAACAATCTACCTCTTGCATTGAGTCTTCTTAGTCCCTCACTGTTTAGATATTGTTGGTCAGTATTGACTACCTGGTTAAGAAACGTGCTGAGCACGTATTTGGACTCCTGTCTGTGCAGATGAGAACAAGGAAGGTGGAGGACGGGAAGACCCCTCGGGACCACTGTCCTTCAAGAAGGTGCTGGTGAGAAGTCAGGCTTGTGTTCATCCGCTATCCTCCCTGCCGTCCGCGGGGATTCCGACGGTCTGTACTCCTCAAATGTGATCCAGTGAGTGAAGATCGACTAGAGACAGTGCTGGGCTCCAGCCAGAGGAGCGCGCGCAGGAGTCTGATAAGAATCTCTTTATTACAAAGGAGACTCTGATTTTTAATTTACAAAGCCTTGCTAACAGGGTGTAGTAAGAAAAGTTGTGATCTCACACAACGTCTAAGCTCTTTTTTTCTTTTTATGAAGTCTATTGGTACTTTTTAAGTATACAGCCAGTTATATTCGTCATTGGTATCTTGTACCTTTGCATGATATATCTTGGTTCTTATTTTTTCCCCATACCCCTGCCCTCCCTTCGCCCCTCCCCCTTCACCTATTTATAAAGACTTTGTTTCCAGTTTTTCCTTTTCTCATGTTTTTTCTTTTCCCTTCTTTCCTTCACCCTACCCTTCCCACTTCCCCTACACCTTGAGCCCTTTTCTTCTTATTTCACATTGTCAGTTATACAATTTGGATCTTATTTACACGTTTAGCTTTTCACACCAGAGAAACCACTTGGTATTAACACATGCGCCTCTTATTTATTTCACTTAAGAGTATGGTCTCAGTGTGCATCCATTTTCCTATGAATGACTCTAGTTTCTCTTTCTTCATGGCTGAGTAGTACTCCATTTTGAGGAAAAACCACATCTAACCTCTTTATTCCGGGGAAGGAACTGGGAACTGGAAGGGGACCGTGTGACGTGTATTCCTGAAGCTCTCTGTATTTCAGCAGTGATTTGTAGAAAGAATGAACACTAGATTTAGTAGACTGCTGCATCTTCATAAAACTGAAACTGCTCGATGCCTTTTTGCCATGCCGTTGTTCAGAACAACTTGGGGACGTCATCTCAGGGTGAGGCAGGTTGCTTTATACCACCTTTCTAACATTCGTCAAAATCAGTATGAACTCTCTCGAGAGATATTTTGCTTAGTAGCGGTAGAACGTTCAGGCTACTATACTAATTTGCCTGGTAGCTAAATAGCCTTTTGAATAAAGTTGATGATTTCTCAATTCTGCTCATCTAGTAAGATTTCCTGATATCTTCCCCATGAGTTTATCTTTAGCTTTCATCACCGTGAGGGGATTTCATGAAACCTTGTTTTGCGTGGTTTGTGTCTTTTTAGACTGCGTGTCTCCTTTCCAAATATAAAGTTGCTTTGTTATTTAGCATGCTTTTTAAAGCCAGACCCACATCATCTGCCCAAAATAAGATTCTGGCATTACCCTGTGGGAAATGCCTCTAGGAGTCTTAACCTACTTGATGACTGTAGCAGGCCTCCGGACTCAGTAACAATATCCCTGAGTCCCTTAGAGATTTCCACACTCCTTAGAGATTAAAGAAGCATCCCTTCCCACAGACACAGACAGACAACGCGGTTCGATTTCTGACACTGCCACTCTTCCAGGGCGTGACCTTGGCAGACTCGGAATCTCTGGGCCCCGCTGGCCCTTCAGAATCGGAGTACTGGTAGGTTGCTTGCTAGTCTCCTAGAGTAACTTGCTGATGGGACTCCCCTGTGGGAGGTGGGGGATACGAGCTGGAGACAGCAGATGCAGGGAAAAGAGCCAAGCAGGCCTGGCTTTGTCTTTCAACTTGAGCTGCTTGGTTCTGGGTTGACCTGAGGGGAGGGAATGTCAAAGCCCTCCGTGTTCTGCTGGCTTACAAAAGCCTTTCCCAGGGAGGAGGGCCCAGAGAGGCAGCTTTGCGGTTCTCATCCACAAAGTCTATTGACGCAGATCTCCCGTGTCTCCGGCGGTAAGCGTAGCTCATCTCCCCTGGTGTGGAAGCACGGATCTCTCATGCCTGTAAGTGGCTCTGCTTGGGGTTAGCAGCATGTCAGTGGTATTCACTGTGGTGCTGAAGTCACCCACAGAGGTCTCACTCGTATCTGCACAGAGATCCTATCTCATACTTCTGTGGCCTGATTTCTTTTCTAGATTAAATAGCTACCCGTAACAGTTAAAATCAGAAATCCAAGATCAAAAGTTCAAAAAGAGAAAAATAAGTAGCTTAGAAGCTCAAGGCGATCATCTTTATGATTCGACACAAATTTGGTTCTGTTCTCCCTCCATCTTCACTTCTGTTATCTCTGTTTTCCTTTATCTCTGTCTCTTTCTTCTGCTCTCTGTGTGTTTATGTAGTGGGACATTCAAACAGCAAATATGCCTGGGAAACTTTGCTACTGCACGCCTTGTGCAGGGAACACAGATGTGCAGGACGCACACTTCCTGCTCACTAAGAGGCCAGGGCATCACGGGAAAGCAGAGGAGAGACCGGTTCTTCTTGGTACTCTGAGTAGCTGTGATGTCACTGAGCTCAGGGAGTCAGGGGGAGGCAAATCCAGGTGAGGGCAGGTAAAGAAAGATACTTAGAAAAACATTGGCCTCAACAGGTCTATAGGGTGAGTATATTTGTGAGTCCAAAAGAATGATTTTTGACTAGAGATATAGGAACCACACATGTAGAAGACTAGGCTACCAAAAGACCCAGTAGGAATTGTTTTCAACGGGATGTCTCTTCTAAAATAATGCTAGATCTTGTTTTCCAGGTAGGTGTTATTTTTGGGGAGATGGGATATGTTCCAAGCAGCTATTTATTGTCCAAAGCTTAACACTATTGGTTGTGAAATGCACCACGTTTGAGTAAATAAAAAGCATTCATTAGTCATTAAACTCTAAAAAACGTTCTCTCTGGGATAATAAAGAGGATACCATAGCAATGTTCTTGGGAACAATTTTACCTAATTATTCCTTTCAGTCCCTGAAGAGTCCTAACAGTTGTGTTGTCAGCATTGAGTCAAGGAGCACAGGGCAGTAGAGAATATAAGAGCCCGCCTGAGGGAAACGGCTCCTTGGGGACTAGACCTGTCTTGGAGGGCTGTCTCTAGGATGATGCTTCTGGATTCCAGCTTTCAATAACTTCCTAAGACTCAAATATCTGTGTAAAGGCATCATGCATGGATTTTGCTGCCAGATCGGGTAAACACTGAGTCTCAATCTTGAGCTTTGGTTGTGCTGTACAGAGGTGGGGCCTGTGGCAGGTACTTGGGATTAGTGCCTTGGTAGACAAGAGCCTGGAGAGATCCATGCCACCCTGGGTGGTCACTAAAACAGCTGTGTCTGAGTCAGTCTTCACTAGGCAGGGAATCCACTGCACCTTAATCCCTTGATCTTGTACCTCCAGCCCTCAGAACCATGAGAAATAACGTATGTCGTTTCTAAAGCACCAGTGTCTATGGTGTGCTTTGCTATGACAGCCTGGATGACTTGGGACAGGGCCTCTTAGAAACACAGGCACGGAATGAGATGTCCTGAGCTGAAGTCTGCTTCCTGCTCTATGCAACTATGCAATATTAGCTAAGCAATATCCTCACACTTTGTGTGTTTCTTCATCTTGTATTTGGGGGTGATTTCACCTGTTTCATAGGTCTGTGAGGATATGTGCCGAAACAGGTGCACGGAAACCTGTGGCAGTGGTTTGTTATTATTGTTGTTAGATGTTCAGTTTTGTTACAGCTGAATTTTCTTCCTCAGAAACCTGCAAACTACTGGGGCAGACACTTGCCTGGAGGCAAAGAAGGAAGAGTGATGAAGACCCGGCTGTGTGGGGGCCCTGGGAAGGGACTCTTCAGGCTCCCTGCACCCATGTGAAGGGTGAGCTGGGCGGGAGCGGCCAGGCCCCAGGCCGGAGGTCACCTCAGGTGTCCCCAGGCGCACCACCGCCATCACTCAGGAGAGAGCCTGGGGAAACTGGGGCGGGCTTCCAAGAGGTGTTGCAATGTTATTACAGAGGACTCATCTGCTTAGTATTATGCTTCCCCTCATTTAACCCTCAGAGATTTTGGACTTGCCTGGTGTGAAATTTTTTTTTTCTGTTTAGAAAGCGTTCTGCTCATTGCTTTAGCAGACTGCACATGGGGAGAGGTTGTTTATCCTGCTAAATGAGTCATCGGTATCCTCTCCTGTACTCAGCCATGGAATGGCAGGCTTGGAAGCAATCTCAAGGCTCCTCCAGCTCGGCCTCTTCATTTTACCAGTGGGACAACAGAGTCCTCGAGAAGCCAGGGCTTTGCACACAGCCACCTTGTGACGGAGCCGCCCTAGAGGACCGGTCTCCTGATTTCAAGTCCTGAGCGTATCTCCCAAGGCAGCAGTTCCTATGAAACTTGGGAAGGATGGAGCGAACCCACCGAACCTCTCAGTGGCTTTGGAAATAATTCACCTTTAAGAAGGAAGGCACAGCACTTAGAATAGAAAATAGCTCATCATTCATTCTACATAAAAAGCATGTAGATGCTTACGCACAGCCACTGTGGTGGTCATGGGATATGGAAGAGAAGGGGGACATATTAAATGCAGTCCTGGTCCTTCTTGAGTGCGCTGTCAAGTATGTTCTGGAGTCCGCAACCATGCACTAGTTTTAAAATTGGTTTTTCAAAGCACTAGGATTCCATGAAGTTGACTCAAGCAAGGTCTGCTTAGTGGCTGAAAAGGGCATCAACCCGGGCTGTGCTTTCCTTCCTGTCCCCCACCAACTACAAAGTGGCCGTTGGTCTCTTTCTATCCTGGGACGTAGCAAGACTCCGTTTGAAGACAAGATCTTGTTAGTTAAGATACAAAGGGGCTTCATCAGGGGTTGTTCTCCCCTCCTTTTTCTTGCCTTCTCTCCATTCTGCTCATCACTGCTTGGCTCCCTGAGTAGTAATAAGCCTCTAGGTGTAGGCAGTCCCAGGCATATCACCTTCCAACAGAAAGCAAACTCCTCAGTTTGTGAATCCACAGCACTCCCCGAGAGGAAGGGCACTGGTTCTGCTGGGGTCCCTCACTTATTTCTGTAGAAATCCCAGGGGCCGGGGGTGCAGAGATCCTCTTACCAGTCACCAGTGTTCACATGCCAGCCCCAGGGGTGGGGGCAGGGTGCTGCGGTCACCCTCATGCCTGCCAAGGTTAGTGTGGAAGAGTGGTTTTCAAGAAGACCAGATGAAAATGTGCACACAGGTGGCTAAAATGGAAATCCTACTGTGAGCTTTCTTTCTCCTTAACTAGATGTGGACATATTCCCTGGTAACTGCTGTAGTTTGGACCTGGTTTGTGGGCTTCGAAACCTAAGTGGAAACTGAGTCCTTGCTATGAGGGATGGGACCAGTTCAGACACTGGGCTATGAACAGGGCTCTGCCCTCAGGGATGAGTGAATCCATATGTGTGACTAATTAATAGATTAATGAGTTACCCAAAGTGAGTGTCAGCAACAAGAGCCAGTTTGGTTTCATCTCTCCCATGTGCCTTGACCTACAATGTCCCCACAGTGACTTGAAGCAGAGAATCAGGAGCCCAAACAAGTCTCTTTTCTTTATAATTTGCCCAAGGTGGGATGTTAGGTTATAAGGACCAAGATGAGAATCAATGATCTTATTCCACCTGTGTTTTTTTGATATGGGTTTATTGCAAAGACAAGAATTCTAGACAGCTCAAAGTGAAGTGGGAAAGAAAAAACTCAAATGCCTGGTATCGAAGCAAAAGGCAAAAATGAAGTGATCACCCCAATGCTTCCAGATGCCCTAGCTGGGAAAAGGCATAAACAGCGAGAATAAAAATCTTAAGTTTGGATTTCTAGCACTCTGCACAAGGAAAGGGAGGAGGAGGGCATGATTCATATCGTCTAATGTTGGAAGCTAGTTGCCAAGGAGTATGTAATGCTCTTTTTTCTAACGCTTGAGGTCTGAGTTTGATTTTTCAGACACTTTTGTCTCTGAGATATTCATGTATATTTCAAAGCAGTAGATAAGCTTCCTACCAAGGTCTGCAAGCTCTTGGGCAGAAAGGGCTCCTTCATCAGCCTTTTGTAAAAAGAAAATTCATCCAGCACCTTTTCAAATTATCATTCAATTGTGGAGGCTGTGCTGTGCGGTTAAAAGATCCAGCGTGTGTAGGGGGAAATAAACATGCTGAGAAACAAATGGCTCAGTTCAGATGTGTAGACCCACAAGAAGGACTGCTGTACCATGCCCTCTTCAGAGGAATTATCTCCTGTCTGTCTCTAGATGAGGACCCTGAGGACTCATGGTAAGCAAGCTGAATTTAACTGAGAAATCCACTGCAAAGTTATTACCTTTAAACTTGGTGTGGGGGCACATGCCTGTGATCCCCACATGGGGAGGCTGAGGC
The DNA here is from genome assembly GCF_012274545.1 of Fukomys damarensis. NCBI lineage: Eukaryota > Metazoa > Chordata > Mammalia > Rodentia > Bathyergidae > Fukomys > Fukomys damarensis. The sequence goes on along the minus strand of NW_022900937.1, from coordinate 30,817,591 downwards.
AGGAAGATCATTGCAAGTTCAAGGCCAGCCTGGTTTACATAGTGAGTTCAAGACCAGGCTGAACTATATAGAGAAAGCCTGTCTCAAAAAAATAACAAATGAGCAAAAGTTGCCTCCAGAAAGCTTAGACTTGCAACAGTAGTAATGGCAAGAAATTTTTACTACATTTTCATTCTGTGAATAGAAAATGAAAATACAAAGTAATCCCTGTATTTTTGAGGTAGGAGAAAGCATGAAAATTCTATGAAAAGACAAAGAGAACCTGGTATACCTAAAATATCATGGTCCTGAGGGCTAAATGGCCTGAATTATGTTTCTGGCCCAGGCAGTATTTGTTATGTGGCCCTTTCAAAATCCCTTCTGTAATTGGCCTTTTACTTAAAATATCTGTTAAAAATACAAATCCTGGCTAAGTCATTACTCAGATTTCTTCTAGCTTTAAATATCCATATCTAGATTATTCTTTAATAACACATACTCTAGAAAATTATGCCTGTTTTAGTGATAAGTGACACTGCTGTTTTCCATAGGTAGCCTTTAGTCTTGATTGGTTATTGTTGTAATCAAGACCTGCAAGGGAATAGATTTAACAAGGGACACATAATTTACAGGATTGTTTTATAATAGTCACCTAAAAAGTCAAATGCAGAGGGGTGCAAGAGATCTGACCACAGGCTAGAGACCCAAAGAATTCAGCCAATGCCATGGCATTGTCCTGCACAAGTCCAGTGGAAGGCCTAGAGTCCAAGGCAATGTGCTCTGCAAGCCCAGTCAGTGGCCAAGAGCCCAGGGCAGTGACTCTCGAGAGTCGTCTGTATCAAGGATCTGTACCCAGAAGGCCAAAGGCTAGGGGTGGAAGCTAGAAAGTCTGTGCTGCTGGGGAGAAGGATCTGAGTCACCAGGCTGAGGGATTGCACTGGAGCCAGGAAGAGATGCTTCCTGAAGGTGAAGATCAGAGCTCCCCTGACGAGAACAGCGGCCACCCCTGGCGACATCGAGGACCCGAGCTCCTCCAGCGGGAACAGCCAAGTTCATATCAGGAAGACCAGCCACGGCCAGCTTCTCCTGGAAAATCGACAACAAACAACCTTCCCCTCCAGATCTGTTTGGATGCTGTTGGCAACAGTCCTTAGGCGTATTCTCCACTCCCAGTACCACGCTGACTCGGTGCAGGCAGGTGCTCCAAGTTGACCATTATTAGTTAACCCACTACAGCAATGAATTCTCATATTTCCAAAATTTTCCATTTTTCTTTAAAAGCTTACTTTTTATGGAGATGTATTTTGAGCATTTCTTACTGATAATACCACTAGCTTGTTCTTAGCATGAGGGTGCACACCTGTAATGCTAACACAGTGGGAGGCTGAGGCAGGAGAACCCCATGTTCCAGCCCATCCTGGGCAGCTTAGCAACTTAGTGACACCCAGTCTCAAAATAAAACTTTAGAAAGGGCTGGGGGTATAGCTCAGTGCAGAAAGTTTGCTCTTTAAGAATAACTATCTTCTTCAATAGCCAAGAATAGCAAAAGATTTTCTCAAAGTTCTTTTTCTGTCTAGCTTCTCCCTGTGACCTGCATTTGAGTTTCTTAATTCTGAAAGTGACCTCTTTCCATCCCTTGCCTTGGAGGAGGCAACATTAAGTCAGAGTCAACTTTCTTCCACAAAAGGCAAGAGTGCAGTTTGTTCTCCCACTGCAGACTGTGACACAGGTTGGCAATGAGCAGTGAAAGCTTCGTCTAACCTGCCTGAGATTCTTCCACTAGTCCTGTACATAACCAGCAAAGTATCTCAGAATTTCTAATACCAGCATGCAGTTTTGCAGTCTGCCGCTCCCTTCCTCATGTATTATTTCATGCAATCATCCCACATCCCACTGCAAGCAGGCAGCGTTTGTTGTGCATCCCAGATGCAGCAGTGGAACACCACACCATCTCACTGAAGGCCGAGATGGCTAGAGAGGAAAGGAGGGCACCAGCCTGAGGTCAGCACCAGCCGCTCCTCAGCAGGACCTCAGTGGGCACTGTGTAATTGTCGCACGACTCAGGAGCCTGCTGGTCAGCTGGGACCCCAAGCCCCAGTCCACCCAATTCAGAGGTGTGAATGCGTCCCCAGAAGACACAAATGCTCTTCATCCGTAACAGGCTGACATCCAAGTCAGTTTCAATAGCTCAGCAACATGGTCAAATATCAAAGGCCTGAATTTAGCAAAACCCAGAGTCCAAAACAAACACACTGCCACACAAACTCTCCCTTCTGTTCACGTCAAGGTGGCAGCACGAAGGCCAGACCTCACCCAGGAACACATCCAGGGGGACCTGAGAAGGGAGAGGTGAACTTTACCTTTGCAGTTTTTGGTGTGGTTTGAGATTTGATTTATAAAAAGTAGTTATTCACCCTGGTGGAGAAACATTTTTTGTGGACCCAAAAGCTGGAAACAGGAGAAAAGTCATAGATTTGAAATCCTTGCAGAAATAACACATGGAGAATTTACAGCTTGCGTTCATTATTTGAAAATATTGAAACATGTTCTTACCCAGGGTAACCCCGGAGCCATCTCCCTGCAGTTATGACTCACTTTGTCATCTTCTCTGACTTTTTGTTCCCAAGACAGTTATTTGGCATCTGTCACTGCTGGCTTTTGTGAGGTACCACGCAGACCTGAGCACACCCTCCTTCATCTACACCGCCTGCCTGAATGTTCCCCTGTCTGGAAAACTCCCCCTCTGTCATCCCTGTCCCAACGCAGCAAACTTCCAATGGTTCCCACCCTCTGATCATCATTAATTTACCCTTTATCTGTTCTGTTCTTTGAAAATTTTTTCTTTTTTTCTTCTTCCTCTTCTTCCTTTGTTTTTGCTGTAGCCCTGGGAATTGAACCCAGAGACTTTGCGCTGAGCTATATCCCCAGCCCCCTTTTTATGTTTTATTTTGAGGCATGGTCTTGCTAAGCTGCTATGTTGCCCAGATGCACCCCAAACTTGGGATCCTCCCTGCCTCAGCGTCCCAGAGTGATGGGATTTCAGATATACACTGCCACTCCTGGCCTCCTAGGTTTTCTTCTTATGACCTCATCTGCCCTGTCATTGTCATTTGTTGGTCACTTTTGTCTGCATCTGTTTGCCATTATTTAGCAAAGAAAAATACAAGATAAATTTGAATTTTGTGTAAGTGAATAACTTCTAGTGAAAGTTCTTTCTGGGCATACTTGGGACCCCAAACTATGCATGGAGAGGACTGGGGCAGGAATTATTATTTCCAGCCAAAGAACAAAAATAAAAACAGAAATTCAGGAGAGTGGGAAAAGTGATCCAAGAGCACACAGTGGAGGAGAGCTGTCTGTCACTGGCATTTGAGCCAGGGCTGGTTGACCCCACAGACCGGGTTTCCCATGGCGACTGCCCTATCCAGTGTCCCCGCCATCCTGCCCTACACGACAGTTTTGGAAGCACTTTCAGATGCACAATTGTAATTAATCTTCACAGGAGCCTTGCGAGGAAGCTACCACATCTCATTATTTCTAAGACAGCCTTTTCCTTTTGAACTCTTTAACATTGCTGGCTTCTGGATGGATTTTATTGTCACACGTACATCAGCCTCATGGACCACGCTATTTCTTTCTGCCTTAGGACTAAGTAAAATTGTGGCATCTTGGATTCAATTAAATGCAACCTGGTCCTGTACTTTCTGCAGCTGAGGCGATGTGCACAGAGCGGCCTGGTCTGTAGCCCAAGGTGGTAGAAACTGCAATTAAGTTGATGTCTTTCCGACCTCTTCCTCCCCACATGCTGCAGAGAAGTCACAGACTTTCTGTCCCTGACGCACACTGGAACTACTGAGTTCGGCGAAATCTGCCCGATTGGAACTTGCTCCAGACAGCAGGGTCACAGAGAGCACCCTGCCTTCCTAGGTGCCTGTGTGAGCATCCAGCAAGGCTCAACAGGTGGGATGAAGAGTCTGGAAAGTGATGCCGGCTTTTCTTTCTACCTCCTCCAGAGCAACCAGACAGCAGCCACCAGAGCCAGCCACAGTGTCCTAAAAATGAAAGATCGAGGAGGTAGGAGGTGCAAGCTGGCTCTGCGAAGCTGTCCTGTGCCTGGCCAGCCAGCTGGAACACAGAACTGACGACGCGAGGGAGCTTGCTCCAAGCCTGCCTGGGTCCCGGCCCGATGGCTCCATGCCTCGGGCAGCCCTGCCGCCGCCTCCTCCCTCGGAGCTGGGTCTGCAGTCTAGACGGTGCTGGAGGCGATCACACTTGACACCGAGCCCAAACTTCCCAGCAGGTCTTCACATAGCCTCGTTCCAAGAGCTTGACTGTTGGGCTTGAAGAGCTAATATCAGGAAGGAATCTGCATCAGCGAGAGAGAAACACATTCTAGAGGAAGAAGAAGCAAAATGAGACAGTGATCCTAAGTAGACAGACCTGAAATTGATTTGATTTCCACTTGCAGAGTCGTAAGGGCAAGGGGCATCTGCCTGCAAAGGGGTCGCTTCCAAAGAGCCAGGAGAAAGGCCTGAGAATTAAAGGCACGGGACAAGGCCATTCTTCTGTTAAAGAAAGAGATTCCAGGTCAGGACCACACTGCAGTCAACCCCTGCTGATAACATCTGGATGCACTGCCCCTCATTAAGGGTCAGCCACAAGTCACCTCGCCTGTGGGGCCAACATTCAGGTTCTTGTTTTAGAGACAAAGAAATAGGGGCTGAGACCTCCTCACCTGGCTACAGCTGACAGACTAGGAGTGGCTGAGCTGCAAGGTGGAGTCTGATCAGCCTTTGAGCACTGTTCTTAGTCTAAGAGCTGCTGGAAGCTCACAGAAATAGGAACGGGGTCATGATTGGTTGGAGGAATTGAGGAAAAAGCAGGAGGGTGGATAAGGTGGAGTAGAGTGGGAGAAGGGTTTAAGAGGGGCTTAAGAAATTAGCCCTGTGTCCTGCAGGTGCTGAGGTATAGGAAGACAGACATCTTCAGGGCAGATCTGAACAGGAACCGGAAGTGGTGAGCATCGGGAGAGCCACAGTTCAAATCCAAGAAGATTAAAGCTTAGACTAGGAAGGAGGTGTCAGAATAAAAGAATTGGAGGAACAGGAAGAAGATGATCATCCCCTCCCTCCTGATACAGAAAAATGGGTGTGCGTGCATGTGTATGTGCATACCTGTGTCTGTGTCTCTCTCTGTGTGTACTAGCAACTGACCCCCTCCAAAGTAGCCAAGTTTGCTCAAGTCTGTGACATGGAAAGAGAACACTCTTCTACATCCAATGTGCCTGACCAAGTACCCACCACACCACTAGCTAATTTGTGCCGTGATGCCCTGGGTCCAGGCTTCCCGGGGCTCCTCTGCGTACAGCTGGTTTAGCTTCCTCTTTCCCAGACTTCCTGACTCTGGCACTTGTCCTATGATTGTCTCACGCGCTCCATCCAAGTGGCTTTTTGTTTTTGCTTTGTGGTACTAGGGATGGAAGCCAGTGCTTTACCACTGAGCCACAACCCCAGCTTTTTTTTTTTTTGATTTTTGAGACAGGGTCTTGTTAACTTGCTAAGTTGCAAGGACTTGGCTCAAACTTTCAATCCTCCTGCCTCAGCCTCATAGAGTGCTGGGATTATAGGAATGCACTGCTTCAAGTATCATGTTTGAGTCGGTCTCCTGTTTTATGCTCTTGAATCCTTGAAGATTTCACATCTTTTATAACTCTAGCACCTCCATCAATTTCTTGCAAGGGAAAGACACAGAGCTTTTCCAACCAGGGGCTTGGGAGAGAGCAAGGAGGAGAAACAGGAAAGAAGGAATTTAACTTGGCAAAATTCAGAAGTCAAGAATTTCTCCCCTCTTTCTCCAGCCTTCTCTTTCTCCCCTGTCTTCCAAGTCCTGTCACCACCCTTGGCTGTAACCCACTTGCAGGTGGCATCTGAAAGGGTGAAAGAGGAAATGCCTCTCCCAGGGGGCTGGTTAAGTGTCCATGACTGTGTGGTGTAGTTTTGCAGTTGACAAAGTTCTTTCACTTCCATTATCACCTCTTGCATGAAGCAACATCTCTGGAGCCGAGATCTGTACTGCGGCTGAACCCAAGATGAAAATCAGTGTCATCTCAGTAGGTAAAGATAAACGTCTGAGGTCACCCTCTCCTGGTGACCAAGACAGCTGCCTGCATCTCCGGCCTGGGCTTCCTCTCTCCAAAGCAAGCCAAGAGCTACTAAAGCTAAAATGGATGCAAGGAGAAGAGCGGCCTGGCTGCCTGGGGTGTGAATCAGTGATCCTGGAGTCTCAGGTGGGAGAAGGGCCCAGTCTCCTCCACTTCCGGCTGGCTCCTGAACCCCTGAGCCAAGCTGTGAAGTCCCCCTGTGGAGCCGAACCACTATGATCCTGGATTAGGACAGAATAGGTGCTGTGTCCCAGACAGAAGACAATGGCCAGATGGAGATCAGCCTGTAGATTTGGATCTGCTGGGCTATTTTGCTTTGCGAGGACCCCAAGGCTGGTCTCTTTCGATCCAACAAATCTCTGTGTGATGTGGCTGTGGCCACGAGCCACCCACAGCTCATGGAATCCTTGGGTCCCTCAAATAAGGACATGTCCAAGGGGGAGCAGAGCTCACAGCCTGCTCTGTGAGGTGCTGGGGCATCCAGGAGTGAAGACACAGCATGCTGTTGGTGAGGAAGTTTGGGCAGCGACACGAGAGTGATTGAGGAGTCCTGAGAGCCCCCTTCCAGGCACACGGCAGGTGCTCAGGGTATGTCCCATCTCAAATCACCCCCTTGGCATGGGGGACTTTGGGAAGTGGCCTCCACTCTCTCCCCACTAGTGCTTGTAGTCATAATGAAGATGGCCACAGGCATTCCACTCTCAGTGCCGGACGATTCTCAGCCTGCTGGCAGTCCTGCTAAGTAGTTGTCTCCAAACCCTGTGCAGGTGTGAGGAAGCGGGTATTTGCAAAGATTAAGAAACTTGCTTCCAGTGGACCTGGGCTCCATGGCTGGCTGATCTGCTATGATGGTCTCTGCAGGGGCCACTAGGGCAAGGGGTGTCAGAGCTGGAACCGGAATTGAATCTGCTGCGCCATCCAGCCCTGCTTGCTCTAAGCTTCCCACGCCCATTTCCCATCTTGTCCCTGCGCCCTTCTCCATTCCTGCGAGTGAAGCCCCTGAAATTTATCTCCAGGGGTCACTGAGGCAACTGCCAACACCCATGAGATGTTGCACGGCTTCAGTCGCCTGGAACTGGCAGCAAATGGTGCCTTTTTATCTTTGGCAAATCCAACTGCACTTCCTACTTCCTCCAAATTCCTTTCTCTTTCCCCTCCTGTCCTGCTCTTTCTCCCTGAGCTGTATTTGCAGCCTGGCTGGAAGCATTTCTGGGTCCTCCGTTCTCCATCCAGCATCAAGGGGGCTTGGACAGACCTATAATGTACTCTGTCAGGTTGAGCTGTCCATGATGCCTAGGGTGGGCAGAAAAATGGGGCAGAAAAATGATTCCTTTGAGTGCGTTCACACACACGCAGGCGGGAGAGCATTGTAGATCTACCGATCTCGTGGAGTTTGGAAGAATCCCAGGAAAATAAGCACTAAGTGTCTGCAACATACTTCAGTCTGACAGGAAGGAAGGAAGGAAAGGAGAGAAAAGAACAAGTGAGCGAGTGAGAAATGGATGAAAAGAATCAACGCAACCACATAACCCGTGCTTCTTGACTCCTCTCCGGCTCACCAGCGGTGAGTGCTTTGAGACCAGAATGAGAGGTGGATGGTTTCAGTTCAGATTCATCATGAAACAATGTGTGACTTTTGGCAAATCATTTCCCGCTCTGAGCATTTTTGGAAACATGCTCAACTCCCACCCAGGCCTAAGCATCTAGAGGTGCAGTCTTTATCTACCAAACTTCTTCCTGCAGTGAGGGAGTTATTGACAAGGGCAGGAACCGCATGTGGCCATGTGGTGAAGAGGCAGCTGGAGTCCCTGTGAGAGTCCGGTCTGGGTTTACATAGTTTATCCCCACTGCAGCTCACGCTGGGCCTGGATTCTTCATGCGGAGGAGTGGAGAGGAGGTGAGGCTTTGAGAGCCCAGGTCCCAGTGGAACAGATTCATGCCCCTCTCCACAGGCCTGGTTAGTTCTATCCAGACTGGATCCATCCCCTCGCTGTTACCAAGTGAGCTTGGCGCCTCTTCCCCGCTCTCCAGCACACTTGCTCCTCTCTGGCTGCTGCTGCTTTTTTATTTTTATTTTATATTTTGCCCTAGGGTGAAGTAGCTGTGGTTTTCACAAGAAACTGACCCAACATGGCTGCCTGATGCTGGACTTGCAGCCTCCAGAACTGAGAGACAAACATTTCTATTCTTTACAAATTCCCTGACCCAGACTTGTTTTAGTCCTGGACATTGAACCCAGGGCCTTCACACTGAGCCAAGTTGCCAGCCCTTTTCAAATTTGTTTTGTTTTTTAAAAAATTTGAGACAGGATCTTGCTAAGTCACTAAGTTGCCCAGGCTGGTCTCAAAATGGTGATCTTTCTGCCTCAGCCTCCCAGAATAGTGCTGGGACTGCAGGCTTGCACCTCGCACAGAGCTTGCCTCATTTTTTTCTAGTAGCAAAACAGGATTAAGTCATCCTTGGTGATTCCTTGACACTTGTGAGTTCCTATGGTCCCTTTCCAGGGTGTCCCTGTTGAGCATGCTACTGAGGCAACCCCTGAGTTAGCTGGAAAAAATTAGATGCTCGCTGAGATGCCCCCTAATTCGAGATCGAGGGGTTCAAACTGTGACCACAACCAGAAGGAAAGCAGGTAGAAGAGGGAGTGGGCCATGGCTTCCAGAAAAGCAAGATCTTTGGGATTTAAAAAACTGTATGGCTAGCATAAATACAGACCCAGAGCCAGAGGAGCAGATCAAAGCTAGATAGATAGATAGAACACACAAGACAACTGTAGTAAACCAAGGTGCACTTTAGTCAGTTTGATAAGGACCTCTAAATAAATAAATGAACCAATCTGTTGCTGGCAAATATCTTTTTTCTTTTTATTGAGTTTATTGGTACAATCTAGGTATACAATACAATTACATTCATCATTGGGATCCTGTACCTTTACATAATAGGTCTTGGTTCTCATTGTTTCCCCTTGTCCCTGCCCTCCCTTCACCCCCTCCTCCCCTCCCCATTTACAAACACTTTATTTCCATTATTTCATTTTCTCATATTTTTCCCTTATTTCCTTTCCCCTCCCCTCCCCCTTCCCCTCCTCCTTTAGCCCTTTTCCTCCTATTTCACATTGTCAATTATACAATTTGAACCTTATTTACTCTTTTAGTTTTTCACACCAGAGAAACTATTCAGTATTTATACATGCATGTCCTATTATTTCACTTGAGTATGGCCTCAATATGCATCCAATGAGTTATAAATGTCTCTAGTTTCTTGTTCTGTATGGCTGAGTAGTACTCCAGGTTATAGAAAAACTCCATCTTCTTTGTCCAGTCTCCAGTGGGGCTGTTTCCAAGTTTTTGCTATTACAAACTGTGGCCAAAAAAACGTTATTTATTTATTTATTTATTTTACAAAACGGGAGAGGAGAAGGCAGAAAAAGAATCGAGATGTGTTATGTACATCTGAGAATTCCTCACAATGAATGCAAGTATCACAAACATGGACATAAATTCAAAAAATCAAACACTGAGGAGATGAGACCCGAACTGCACTGTCTCCTGCAGGGCGGCGGTTATACCGCTCACACGGCAGCCTCTTCTAACCCCTAGAGACCCCGGACAAGGCTCCCTCCTGGAGATCCTGCTCAGAAGCCCATCCCATTAGTGGGAACTTCACTTCCTTGCCTTTATATCTTTTAAATAAAGTTGATTATGCTCTGGAAAATAAAGTAGATGGTTAGGGCTTCTTTAAAAATATAAGCTGTAGGGCGTCACACTTTCGGGTCCCCCTTATGAAATTTATACAGATTACAGGGGGGCTGAAAATAAAAGGTGTAAAAAGGACAAAGAGGGGGGAAATAAATGAAACGAAGATAGGGAAGAAGAAGAGAGAGAAGAGAGAGAGGCAGAAGCAGGGGACAGGACCTGGGACCGGCAGGACTGCCCAGTCCACCCAGGGACCCCCCGGCCTCACCTGGCCAGGCTGCCGTTGCTTTCGCGCAGGTGCTGCGGATGCTGAAGGCCAAGACGGGCACTTACCCCTGGTCTCAGAGGTTCTCTACTGGCTTCCTGAGGGAGCCTGGTTGGCTTCCTGTGCCTTTGAACTCCCAGCAGAGGGTCCGGGAGGGAGGAGGAGGCTGGACCTCCAGTCCTGGGAGTTCTGTTTTCACTTCTTTCTCCAGATTACCTTTTAATGAGGTCATACAAACATCCAGCAGTAGAAAACGATCGATCTTTTGATCTATCGATTGATGTTGTACCAGGGGTGAGTCCAAGGCCTTTGTATTGAGCAACACCCCCAGCCCTTTTTCTATTTTGTTTTGTTTGCAGACAGGGTCTTCCTAAGTCACTAAGTTACCCAACTTGCAACCCTCCTGCCTCAGCCTCCCAAAGTGTTGGGATTCCAAGCATGTACCACCACATCTCGCTTGATCATGTATTGGAAAAGAAAAACAATTATTCTGTGCCGAATAGAATAAGGTAGCGATCATCCTCAGCTAAGGAGTCTCCGTGGATTGCATTCATTCACTGAGGGAAGGTCCGTTGCGTCTCACAAGTCTCCATTTTCTGCAGGCCCTCTGGTCGCCAAACTTTATTAGCTCAGTGTGGAGCGAAGCGTTTCTTTCTGCTGCAGGGGCGCGCCTCAAAAAAAAAAAAAAAAAAAAAAAAAAAAGAGTTGCCATTTCCAGCCCTCTTCAAATTCTTCCAGGTCCAAGCCTTATATTTTGTTCTCTAAATGTACAGTTTTTACTTCTCTTCTGCACAGTTTCTCTTTCTTCCTCTGAAACTCTGGAAAGTGTTTTTTGCATTCTTCTATTTCCTGCCTTTTCTTACCAGTTTGTCTAAGGAGAATCAGCTGTTCCTACCATCTGGTCACAGTCTCGAGACTTAGAGGAGTGTTCAGTGATACGAAACTCCATTTTCCTCGGTGCAGTTTTTCAGGCTGGACTCACGAGACTGACCCCTCTCTGAGTCTGGAGACTCCGTTCTGCTGGGCTGAGGCGTCTACTGATCCAGGGCAGTTTCTGACGGTGGTAACGTGAAGTACTACACGGATGTACACGCACATGCACACTCACACACAGGCAGAGGGTGTGAAAGCAACTTCAGAAGGAGATAGGTCAGACTTCTAAATTCTACTGCCAACACTTTACGGGCAAGGTGACGTTAGGATAGGAATTACATAATCCTAGAAGGCAGATCACGGAGATGTAAAATTGTTACTCTTCTGATGAGGACCGCATTTCTCCGTCGTAGGCTGAGAGATCTTCACATGCAGCTCTCCTTGACTCCAGACTCAGACCCCAGAGCTAGGTTTGAAGGGAAGCCCTGCCACACCCTAGTCTTTCTCTTCACACCTGCTCTGTGGACCTCTTCAGCAGAGCGTCCCTGTCCTCTGCCAGGTACCTGGTCACCAGAACAGAGCAGTAGGTACATCTGGATCATGATAGTGACCACCTGGAGGTGCTCACCTCACCTTTCGTACACGCCATGGATCCAGTTGAGTTAAAGCCAACCCTGTGCAGAGTACAATTCAAACATTTGGTTTTAAGATGTCAAAAAAGAGGGAAGTTTTGCACATCACGAACTTATACTGTAGTGGGAGTTGGAGGAAGATTGAATGTAAACAAACCTTTAAGATAAATTCAGATTATGATGCCAAGTAAATGAGGGGGGAGAGATGAGAGACTATAATACTAGGGAGGGAAGGTGGGGAAGTTCTCTCAGATGACCTACTTAGGGAAACTGTTTGCAAGAGGTAGCAGTGAAATTGGGGGTTGGAAGACAAGAAGCAGCGACCAGAAGAGTCCACGCTTACAGGTCCCGGAAGTAGACATCGCCCGTGCTAGGTTTGGGGTGGAAAAGGCACACAGGATTCGGAGGAAGAGAAGAAGGCCTGCGCTGCTGGACCACCACGAGTGAGGAGGAGGTGGGTAGGAATGAGGATCGGAGAGGCTCTGCAGGCTTTGTGAACAGAGAGAGGGAAGCATTTCCATTTCCTCCCAAATGTGTTGGGATGATAAGAGGCTGTGTAGCCCTTTTGGTTTTTGGAGGCACCTCTCTGACTTCTAAGAGGAGAAGGATTTTCAGGGACCAAGAAGAAGCCCAAAACTCTCCAGGAGGTTATGCAGAAGAACAGGGGAGGGCCCCAGGCCGGATAGGCCAGGGTGGAGATGCAGAAGGGTGCAGGGAGCATTTCAGATGGGCCTCGCAGGGCACATGGGGACCACATGTGGGGCTTTCTATTCTTGTTCTCATAACAGTCACCTCGGAAAACAAGTTTTAAAAGTTGGTGAAGATGAATAAGCAATAGGTCACCTGAAGGAGAAGAGGGGTGGAAGAGATCAGCAAGAGGGTCCTGATGGGCCAGAGCTGGAGGTTGGCGAGGGCCAGGGAGACTAGGATGGAGGAAGGACAGAGGGAAGAGGGAGGCCAAAGGTTACCACGACAAGGGATGCCTGGTTGGATGGTCACATGAGAATGGAAACAGTTGGATGAAGTAGTAGGGATGAAAACTGAACACTCATACCTTCCTGAAGAGCTGGAGGAGGCATGGGGATCGTGACACTTGTGGCTGCTGGAGGAGGGAGGGTGGGGACCAACAGAGTGAGAGGATGACATGCAAAGACCGGACAGAAGGGTGGTGGGATGCTGGAGCCCAGTTCCACAGAAGGTGGCCCCTGGCCAATCACACCAAGAGTACCATGGACCGGCTGTCTTTGGCCACCAGGAGAAATTGCTCTTCCTCCAATGTTTAAGCTCCTTTCCCTCACTGCTTTCCTGCTTCCTCACCTCTTCTGTCACCAAACTCCATTGTTTGAAGTGATTGCTCAGGACCAGGTGTTGGAATGAACCACACCGATTAAATAAATTCACCCTCTGGTGTTGGAGGATGAATCTGCCACACTTTCTAGTGAGGTTTCTTCTAGGGGAGGCACATCAGCAAATCTCAACTCCTCATAAGTGGTGGGTCCTTGAGATCATATGAGAAACTATTATGAAAACATCTGTGGGGCTTATAGACTGACCACTGAGAAATGTATGATCAGAAAACATGTACAGATGGAGGATAAAGTCGCTACCCAGCTACACCAACCATGTGCCACCATCTCGTGACCTACCTTTGAGTAGCTGCTTCTAGGTATTTCCTTACTTATAAAATGAAGTGTCTTCAACACTGGAAGAATCCCACCCAAAATGTATCTTATCAAATTCTCTAGATTTTTTTTTTCATTTTTGGAAGGGTTGGATAGGGTGGGAGTGCTCAATAGCAGTACTGGGAAGCCAAAAACACAAATACAGGCAACAGGAGGATTCCATTAGGAAAAGAGCCTGGTATCACCCCTGGGGCCACACTGCCTCGTTCTGGCAAAAGAGCCCATCTTTGAAATGTCTTCTGTCCAAAACTCCCTCCTGCTGCCCTTGAAATTTCCCAGCTGTGAGACAGAGGGACTTTGAAGGGTGGAAGGACAAGGGGGATTTTTCCTTCCTTCACAGTCATATTGAACAGCCATTTCCCACATGGCATTAATAAACATCCGAACTTCAAACACTGAACTTGAGATTTCTATATCCTTCTCATTGCTGCTGGGTTTCTGTCTCGCAGGATGCCCTACACAAGTGAGTTCCATGGAGCACATAGTATTCATGTGGACTTTCATGAACTTCTGGGTTCAGAAATATGTACAAATGTGTGTTTAAACTTTTATAAGTGCCCGGAGGTATTGGGATGCAGATTATTATTCCAAAGACAGGCATCTCAAAAGTCTTCGCTCAAAGATCAGTACCATGGGCCACAGAAAGTAAAAATGCACATATTCTTTTTGTGAAGGGTCATTGGTTCAGCAGAACCAAATCATTCATTTGGGTCTCAGATGTCCCACAAGCCATCAGGGTGATCTTGATTACATCACTTAATCTTTCTGCCTATTTTCTTCACCTATAAAATGAAGATAATAATGCTTTCATGCAGCGAACCATGCTATTTCAATGAAATGGTAGCGCATTTAAATGACTTGCACATAGATGCTGTCCAATAAATAATTATTCACAGTGATTTAGTAATAGTGTTCATGGTTAGAGGATGAGGAAAAAGAGGAGCAAATAGTTAGAGGGAAGGGGCAGGGGAGTGGCAGAACTTGAGAAACACAGGTTTTGGATATCCAGGTAACTTAACTTAAGGTCAGGAAAGGGATAGAACGAAGAGAACAATATCAATGGAGACCTGAGAGCACCCGGATCCTTGGATAGTCCCTCTCTGGAAGCCACCGTCCCAGTCCTAAGGTCCTGGGGTGACAAACCCAGGGAGCCTCAGACATGTGTCTGGAAAATGTTGGACTCCCTGTGCAGCCTGCTGATGGCCGGCATTGGGAGCTGGATCTTTTGTCGACATCACCCCCATAGAAGCACGGATCAAACTGACCTCCATTCCATGTGACAATGGGACTTGGGACCAGGTTGGGGGGTGACATTGCCATGAGTAACAGTGCTCCGATTCCTCCCTATCCTGGGGGCAGGCTGTGGAGGGAGACTCTTGGCAGCCACTCCTGTCCATCCAGAGGAACATAGTCATTCCCCCCCACTTGGGTGAATGAGTAACAATGCTTTGCAAGACCACCTGCAGGGTGTCATTTCGTAGCCATCCCTATGTCTGCCATTTTGCTTGGCCACAGTTGATCTGATGGTGTGAGAAAGGCAGAGTGGCAAAAGAGGAGCAGAACTTTTGAACCCAGGCTCTGTGAGATTGAGTTCTTGCTCTACAGCCTCCTGCTGTGTGATTAGGAAAAGCGTGTGCCCCTTTTCTGGATTTGGGCTCCCTATGTCTCAGACTGAGGCTACGAATCAGTCCCTGACTTGTGGGATTTTTGCTATGCTGATAATCACATCACACTGAAAGACCGTCAGATTGTTTAGTGTTGGTGCCCTCCTTACCACTCAGGGCAAGGTCAGTATATCTCATCTTTGCCTGTTTCAACCCTCAAACCTATCCTGGAAGAAATCTGTTGAATGCACAAATGATTGAATAGCTTGGCTGCTGGTCCACGTCACAGAATAATATTCCTCACTGTATGCTGCACCAGCATATCCTGGCCAAGGCTCTAAACATAGGGAGGCTCTGAGTCTTACCCTAGGCTTCCAGCTTCATTTGGGTGGGTCCTGATATCTGCACTATGATATCAAGTGATACCATCAGGCTCATGTTGAGAGTGAGAGAGAAGCAGAGAAGGCTACGAATATGACCACCCATTGGCAAGAGCTGAGAGACTGATGCACAGATGGGAGGGGAACAGGTGTAGCAGGTGTGACAACTGACTTCAATTGTGTCCACTTGACTTGCTTAGGAACCCTCAGGGGATTAGTAAAGCACACTTCTGGGTACATTTGGGTGGGTCATAGAGGCACGATGGTGGGTACTATATGTGATCCCTGCCCCTTACTCTCTCAGTCTGTTCCCTTGCTCTGCTTCCTGGCCTCCATGAACTGAGCAGCTGTGCTCCCCCACACCCTTCCACCATGATGTTCTTGCCTCAGAGGCAGCCAACCATGGAGTGAACCCTCTGAAGCCATGAGTGATAGTAAACCTCTGTTCCTTTAAATGATGGGTGTCAGGTATTGTGCCCAACGATGAGGATGCTGACTAATCTAACTGTATAATATGTAGTCATAGTAATAACACCACATCAAGAAAAAAGATTTAAACTTTTAGTCAGTAATGTATCTGTAGAAAGGAAGGAAGAGTAGCATATAAATACTTTTGGGAAGATTTCCATTTGGAACTGGAAAGGCCGGAATTTTAAAAGCTGAAGAATAAAGAAATGACTCATACAGAACATCTCTGCTGCTATTGTTACATCTAGTGCATTCCCTAAAAGACTTGTGTGATCAGAGGTGGGGCTTTTGGAAGGTGATTGAGTCATAGGGGTGCTATACTCATTGGTGAATTGATCCGCTGAAGAATCCGTAGGTAAATATGCTGTTAGGAGGCGAGGTCTTGTCAGAAGAGGCCGGACACTGGTGTGACCGGGATGGTCCACCTCTTCCCTGGTTTCTCCCTTGTCTCCCTGCTTCCTGGTCACCATGAGGTGAGCTGCTCTCCTCCACCAGACCCTTCCACTGTGCCCTTCCTGCCGGGGAGCCAGCCCCTCATGGACAGAATCCACTAAAGATTGCACCAGAATAAACCTCTCTTCCTTTTTGGGCATCAGTTATTCTGTCCCAGCAATGACAAGGCAAGTGCACACCAGAAGTTATGAGTAAACTTTATAACAAATAACAACACACAACACAGGTATGACATTCATTTCAGAGTTTATTATTACTTTTTCTTTCTTTCCATTCTCACCAAATGGCCTCACCAACTGATCCAAAGAGAAGCAAAACGAGGGCTGGGAATTTAGCTCAATGGCACTGTGCCTGCCTCATGAGCACAAGGCCCTGAGTTCGATCCCTGGTACAAAAAATAAATAAATAAAAGAGAGAGAGAAGTAAATTGTCCTTGGAGAGAGCGTGGCACTGCCAACAGTCAGGGCTGGGAGAGAACACAGGTGTGCAGACCTGGCCCAGGTCTTTCCTTCTGCTCTTACTCACCTGGTCCCTTTAAGTAGCTTATTTTAGTACTTTATAATTGTTCTGTTTTATTATCAGTTGTTGTTACTCTTTCACTGAACCTACTTTATAAATGAAATCTGTATGTATCACAGGAAGATACACAGTACATGCAGGGCTCGGTGCTAGGGTAGCCAAGGGCTATGGCCTAAGTTGGCTATTCCGGAACGTAACTCATATGGATAAGAAGGGATTGTTATGTGCAGTTGTTATGAGAATTATACATGGTAGTAGTTAAATGCCAGGTGGTTTTATATATAGTGGTATCTCTGTTCACTAATTTAATTTTTGTTTACTTTTATGATTTTTGGGAACATGGCCATGTCATCTGACTTGGAGTTTGTGAATGAAAGCAAACTTTTGTCGAACGCCTTTGTTTGAGAACTGAATTGTTTACGAAAGAAGCGTTCATCAACTGAGGTACCAGTGTATTATTATTCTTAAAGAAATTGCTTCTTAGATTTAAGAAAAAAAAAAAGATCTGAAGAGTGGAAGGACTTCCCCACAGTTGTTAGGTAGTGGGCAACTTTAGTTTTAGTTTGGTTGTGTTCATGTGTGTGACTATGTGTGGTGCCTGGGGAGATACAGATAAACCTGAATCCTTTCTTTGCTAACAGGATTCTAAAGTATAAAACAAAATGCTCATAGGACCTCAGATCCCTTTCTGAGCACATTTTTTTGGCTACATCACCAAAGCAGGCAAAATCTCCCTTGCTGTCTTGGGGTTTTTCATCTGGAAATATTAAACAAGGCTGTCTCAGGGCACAGGTGACTGACTTGGTGGGAAGGGCCAGCTGCTGCAGGACTGACCTCAAAGGTGACCGGGATCAAAGTGGACGCAGACTTTGTAGATCAAAGATGTTGCCTCCCGCACAGAGCAATGCAGAGAGCCAGTGCAGGGTGGCCGGCAAGGCCAGGCTGCTGGAACACTGTGCTCCAATCAGTTCATGTTCCTCATTAGGCAGCCAAGTGCATCAGTGGAGGCTTCTGGGTGGTCTGCCTATGGCTCTCCAGTTGCAAACCTTTGCTAGGGTGCTAATGGGGAGATGCCCAGGATCACAGGACAGCGGCCAGGCTCAGCCAGGGAGCAAAAATTCCTGATCTTCAGCTGGCATTTTGCTTTCGCCCAGCCCTACAGTAACTTCTGGAGAAATGTTCCGTTGTCCTCAGGGGTCTGTTTTAAATGAACTGCTATTGGCTTTCTCATTCAGTCCTCCCAGATCACCTTGGTCTTCTGATGTAGGTTTGCTGGCCTTAGTAGAAAGGACATCTTTAAAAGATCCGCATCTTGAGAACCATAGCAAAGAGGCTTCCACACCAAGTAGCATAGAGAATAATAAAAGTTTGTAGTTACTCAAAACTTCTTAACTCCCAGAAATGTACACGTCATTCCAGTCCT
>NW_022900937.1:30765183-30799228 GCF_012274545.1 Fukomys damarensis | reverse complement strand
AGAGAGAGAGAAGTAAATTGTCCTTGGAGAGAGCGTGGCACTGCCAACAGTCAGGGCTGGGAGAGAACACAGGTGTGCAGACCTGGCCCAGGTCTTTCCTTCTGCTCTTACTCACCTGGTCCCTTTAAGTAGCTTATTTTAGTACTTTATAATTGTTCTGTTTTATTATCAGTTGTTGTTACTCTTTCACTGAACCTACTTTATAAATGAAATCTGTATGTATCACAGGAAGATACACAGTACATGCAGGGCTCGGTGCTAGGGTAGCCAAGGGCTATGGCCTAAGTTGGCTATTCCGGAACGTAACTCATATGGATAAGAAGGGATTGTTATGTGCAGTTGTTATGAGAATTATACATGGTAGTAGTTAAATGCCAGGTGGTTTTATATATAGTGGTATCTCTGTTCACTAATTTAATTTTTGTTTACTTTTATGATTTTTGGGAACATGGCCATGTCATCTGACTTGGAGTTTGTGAATGAAAGCAAACTTTTGTCGAACGCCTTTGTTTGAGAACTGAATTGTTTACGAAAGAAGCGTTCATCAACTGAGGTACCAGTGTATTATTATTCTTAAAGAAATTGCTTCTTAGATTTAAGAAAAAAAAAGATCTGAAGAGTGGAAGGACTTCCCCACAGTTGTTAGGTAGTGGGCAACTTTAGTTTTAGTTTGGTTGTGTTCATGTGTGTGACTATGTGTGGTGCCTGGGGAGATACAGATAAACCTGAATCCTTTCTTTGCTAACAGGATTCTAAAGTATAAAACAAAATGCTCATAGGACCTCAGATCCCTTTCTGAGCACATTTTTTTGGCTACATCACCAAAGCAGGCAAAATCTCCCTTGCTGTCTTGGGGTTTTTCATCTGGAAATATTAAACAAGGCTGTCTCAGGGCACAGGTGACTGACTTGGTGGGAAGGGCCAGCTGCTGCAGGACTGACCTCAAAGGTGACCGGGATCAAAGTGGACGCAGACTTTGTAGATCAAAGATGTTGCCTCCCGCACAGAGCAATGCAGAGAGCCAGTGCAGGGTGGCCGGCAAGGCCAGGCTGCTGGAACACTGTGCTCCAATCAGTTCATGTTCCTCATTAGGCAGCCAAGTGCATCAGTGGAGGCTTCTGGGTGGTCTGCCTATGGCTCTCCAGTTGCAAACCTTTGCTAGGGTGCTAATGGGGAGATGCCCAGGATCACAGGACAGCGGCCAGGCTCAGCCAGGGAGCAAAAATTCCTGATCTTCAGCTGGCATTTTGCTTTCGCCCAGCCCTACAGTAACTTCTGGAGAAATGTTCCGTTGTCCTCAGGGGTCTGTTTTAAATGAACTGCTATTGGCTTTCTCATTCAGTCCTCCCAGATCACCTTGGTCTTCTGATGTAGGTTTGCTGGCCTTAGTAGAAAGGACATCTTTAAAAGATCCGCATCTTGAGAACCATAGCAAAGAGGCTTCCACACCAAGTAGCATAGAGAATAATAAAAGTTTGTAGTTACTCAAAACTTCTTAACTCCCAGAAATGTACACGTCATTCCAGTCCTCACAAACACCCTGCTGCTCAGTATGGCTATCCCCATTTTACAGAGAGGCAAAGCAAGGCCCAGCAAGATGAAAGGATTTGCACAGGAACACAGAATTTAGACAAGGACGTTCTGGGGCTTGGATCAGACATTTGTGCATTCCATAGCGCCATATTAGTCATGAAGTACAAACAACCACCCATCTCAGTGGCATGAACACAGAACACAGAATTTAGACAAGGAAGTTCTGGGGCTTGGATCAGACATTTGTGCATTCCGTAGCGCCATATTAGTCATGAAGTACAAACAACCACCCATCTCAGTGGCACAATTGGCATTTATTCTTGTGCACTGGTCTGCAGAGGAGGTGGGAAGCTCTGTCACCGAGGAGCAACTCTGCCGGCCAACCCGGGGCTCTGTCTTATCTCTGGCCAGGTTGGTTGGGATCAGGCTTTACCTTGAATGATCACGTGTGGGGCAATGCTTCTTTGCACCCTGTGGCACTCAGCCTCCAGTGTGCCAGCCTGGGCCAGTGGGCCAGCGCCTACACACCCAGGCCTGCTTTTGCAACTGTCACGTCGTCTCATAATCTCTTCCCACTAATCAACACAAGGTGCGTATTTAAGAATAAAGAGATACATTCCATTTGTAGATGGGAAGAGCTCTAAGTGACACTTCAAAGACCTCGTGTGTATGGATGGCAGCCCCTTTGCAGCCATTTGACCATGGTATATTCCTCTCTGCCAGTGTGGTGCTTGTGCAAAATATGGGGAGGTTTTGGACTTTTTTTCTAATTTTAGTAAAGAAGCTAGGATTCCACTATTGCCTACCTCTTGGTTTAAGTAACACAGAAGTTAACAGACGTGCAACAAAATTCTCATGAAATATATTCCAAGTACACATTGACACCTAGTGAGAAATGGGGGAAATAAAGTGCTTGGTTCTTTAGTCATGGGGTCTTAGAATTTACAGTGAGACCTCTAAGACCATGGAGGCATTGCCGTGGCTTCTCATGGGTTTTAAGAGAAAATGCCAAGTCCTCTGTTAGTGTTTTAGGATGTCATCCACTCGGCTCCAGTCCTTTCCAATGGAATACTACTCAGCCATAAAGAATGAGAAATTAGAGTCATTCATAGGAAAATTGAGGATATACTCAAGTGAAATAAACAAGTCGCACATGTGTAAATACTGAATAGTTTCTCTGGTGTGAAAAACTGTAATTGTACATAAGATCCTAATGGTGTAATTGACAATGTGAAATAGGAAGAAAAGGGCTAAAGGTGCAGGGCAAGTGGGAAGGGTAGGGGAAAGGAAATAAGGGAAAAGAAAAAAATCTGAGAAGATGAAAAAATGGAAATGAAGTTTTTGTAAATAGGGAAAAGAGGAGGGGGTGAAGGGAGGGCGGCGGTAAGGTGAAAAATGAGAACCAAGATCTGTCATGTAAATGTATAAGATCCCAGTGATGAATGTAACTGTACTGTATCCCTAAAATGTACAAATAAACTGAATGAGAAAAAAAAAAAGATGTAGCTCTCCACTCTGCCTGGCCTTCTTCCTCCACCCCAAAGAGTGGCTGTTTCCCCAGTATGTTCTCCCTCTCCCATCTCCAGTTTCTGTATTGGCTGTGGCTTCCATCCAGAGTGATGTTCCTGTGTTCTTTCTTGGCCACCTCTTCCTTGCCTTGACAGCTCATGGCCCTTTCCTGAGCAGGCACACTGAGCTAGAGCAGCCCCATCCATCCTGCACTGAGCTACTTTCTACTTACTCGAACCCCTCTCTTGATGGATGGGGAGAAGCCCAAGACAAGGAGCGATTTCCTCCCTATTTCTGGTGACTTCCATATGCGGAGCCGATAGAAAGTATTTATTTGACAAATGAATGGATACTGAGCCTTTCACTTGCTTTCAATGTTGGTTCTTCACTGGGGAACAGACTTTTTAAAGTTCATAACTCCTCTCGCTATTCTTGCAATTGAAATGGTACCCTTCTTAATTGTTCCTTCACTTGATGGGTTCCCTGGGTCTTTCTTAGCAGTCTGCAGGTTGAGCTGGCTGAACGCACTGAACAGAGGTGCCTTACTTCAGAACACAAAGCTCCAAGCAGAGTCCCATAGCTCCAGGTCCCCAAGTCCTCTTGGAGTCCCGAGGGACAGCTTTATGAGCTGTCTCCGGAGCTGCCGGCCAGCCCCAGACTCATCCTGTTTGTCTCCTCTCCTGGCTCTGTCCTGACACTTGGCACTGATCCTCCCTGCTGGGACAAAGCTAGCACTGGACAGGGTGTGGGTGTGTGTTTTTAAGAATGAGGGTGTGTGCGGGACAGGAATTTCTATAAACATTCCTGCCCCAGACAGTTTAGGGATAGATAAGATGGAGTAAAATCTCTTGGTTTAAGTAACACAGAAGTTAACAGACGTGCAACAAAATTCTCATGAAATATATTCCAAGTACACATTGACACCTAGTGAGAAATGGGGGAAATAAAGTGCTTGGTTCTTTAGTCATGGGGTCTTAGAATTTACAGTGAGACCTCTAAGACCATGGAGGCATTGCCGTGGCTTCTCATGGGTTTTAAGAGAAAATGCCAAGTCCTCTGTTAGTGTTTTAGGATGTCATCCACTCGGCTCCAGTCCTTTCCAATGGAATACTACTCAGCCATAAAGAATGAGAAATTAGAGTCATTCATAGGAAAATTGAGGATATACTCAAGTGAAATAAACAAGTCGCACATGTGTAAATACTGAAGTTTCTCTGTCTGGTGTGAAAAACTGTAATTGTACATAAGATCCTAATGGTGTAATTGACAATGTGAAATAGGAAGAAAAGGGCTAAAGGTGCAGGGCAAGTGGGAAGGGTAGGGGAAAGGAAATAAGGGAAAAGAAAAAAATCTGAGAAGATGAAAAAATGGAAATGAAGTTTTTGTAAATAGGGAAAAGAGGAGGGGGTGAAGGGAGGGCGGCGGTAAGGTGAAAAATGAGAACCAAGATCTGTCATGTAAATGTATAAGATCCCAGTGATGAATGTAACTGTACTGTATCCCTAAAATGTACAAATAAACTGAATGAGAAAAAAAAAAAGATGTAGCTCTCCACTCTGCCTGGCCTTCTTCCTCCACCCCAAAGAGTGGCTGTTTCCCCAGTATGTTCTCCCTCTCCCATCTCCAGTTTCTGTATTGGCTGTGGCTTCCATCCAGAGTGATGTTCCTGTGTTCTTTCTTGGCCACCTCTTCCTTGCCTTGACAGCTCATGGCCCTTTCCTGAGCAGGCACACTGAGCTAGAGCAGCCCCATCCATCCTGCACTGAGCTACTTTCTACTTACTCGAACCCCTCTCTTGATGGATGGGGAGAAGCCCAAGACAAGGAGCGATTTCCTCCCTATTTCTGGTGACTTCCATATGCGGAGCTGATAGAAAGTATTTATTTGACAAATGAATGGATACTGAGCCTTTCACTTGCTTTCAATGTTGGTTCTTCACTGGGGAACAGACTTTTTAAAGTTCATAACTCCTCTCGCTATTCTTGCAATTGAAATGATACCCTTCTTAATCGTTCCTTCACTTGATGGGTTCCCTGGGTCTTTCTTAGCAGTCTGCAGGTTGAGCTGGCTGAACGCACTGAACAGAGGTGCCTTACTTCAGAACACAAAGCTCCAAGCAGAGTCCCATAGCTCCAGGTCCCCAAGTCCTCTTGGAGTCCCGAGGGACAGCTTTATGAGCTGTCTCCGGAGCTGCCGGCCAGCCCCAGACTCATCCTGTTTGTCTCCTCTCCTGGCTCTGTCCTGACACTTGGCACTGATCCTCCCTGCTGGGACAAAGCTAGCACTGGACAGGGTGTGGGTGTGTGTTTTTAAGAATGAGGGTGTGTGCGGGACAGGAATTTCTATAAACATTCCTGCCCCAGACAGTTTAGGGATAGATAAGATGGAGTAAAAGGTCAGGGGTAGGAAGAAGGGGAATCAGTGAAGGACTTAATTTGAAATGATTCATGGACATGCAGATTTGTGTATGCACATAAATGCGTTTATGCATGTAACAGTAAATGCATATTTAAATGTGTGCATTTCTTTCTATATATACACATCTAGAATATACATTATGCACAGACTATACTTACGTGTGTATTTGGCATGCTTATCATATACATACCATGGACTGTACATGTATAACTCTAATTAATACTCTACACTGAAGCATATTAAGGCTCCTTCAAAAGTATGCATGTGTATGAATATCTTTATTCCTATATGTGTAACACTTCACACTTACATGTAATCTGTATGTATGGATACAGATATATGTGTAAGGTAGCAATTTCCAATTATTCATGAGCAAGCATTCATTCTTTTCACATATGCAGAGCTATAGGCACACAACTTGCATGTAGCTTTTTCAAGTCCTAGATTTCAAATATATATTATGAATTTTTTTTATAGGAAAGACCAAGGAAGAAATTCCAAGCTATGTTTCACATCCTATTGTTTTATTTTGAAGCTTGTCTCAGGAAAGTACTTGCATGTAGTAGTCATCCATGAATACCCACATTGATTATGTCTTTCCAAAAAAACAAGATATGTGAAGGTAATGCTGGTTGGTGGAACAAATACACCTAAGATCTCAGTGGGACTCAGAAGCCCTGGGTCCCCCTTAATTTTGCTATTCATCTCAGCACCATGGCCAGCCCATGATCCCTCTTCGTGGGTTCTGTTTC
This sequence comes from Fukomys damarensis, assembly GCF_012274545.1. Lineage (NCBI taxonomy): Eukaryota > Metazoa > Chordata > Mammalia > Rodentia > Bathyergidae > Fukomys > Fukomys damarensis. The sequence goes on along the minus strand of NW_022900937.1, from coordinate 30,793,016 downwards.
CTCCCCTGTACCATGGACATATGCTGTGTGGAACAGCACCTGAATTCTTTGCTAGTGGTTACATGGTTTGCCGTTTTACAGTTGGAGTCCTTACCTGGCCCCTCAAACACATCCTTGAGACAATAACTAAAGACCTGTGGTGCTTAGCTTCTTCTCAAGACTGCTCCTTGAGGCCAGCGATGTTGTGAACATCCCTTCCCACTCCCTCGTACTGAGAGCCAGCCACAGACGTTTTCTAAGCTGCCTGCATAGGTAGGCAATGTCTGGGCTGGTGGAGGGGCTGCAGTTATAGAGACAGAGGCAGAAGAAAGAGGGTTTCATTCCTGTGTGGTTGGTTCCTATTTCTGTTCCCTAGAAAGCTACTTGGCTTTTCCTCCCACTGAAAATAAAGATGATGGTCCTCTTTATCTACCAGCAGGATGTTGGCATAAGAATCAAATGAGATCATGCAGAAGCTTTGTAAAATGTAAGGTGATTTTGCTGAGGTGATGATGATAATTCAAGTTACTTCTGCTCTTTAGGTTGTTAGGCTTAAGCAAAATCTTTGAGCAGTAACGAGTATAAGAGTGAACTCAGACACAAGCACCACAATGGCGGTGTTCGAGGTCCCTGGCAACAAGCGCTGGACAGAGGCATAATATTCACAGAATATGATGGAATCCACGAAGACTAACTGATGGAAAATCATTGAAGCAATAAAGACTTCTGTGTACAGTGAAGAGGTGGTACAGTGTCCCCACAGCTACGATCCCGAGCAGCCAGGATGACTCTGTTTTCACCCACATATCTAGACTGAGTGCACCAGGCAGCAACCTCTGGAAGTGTCAGGCTCCCCTGGGGGACTCTTAAAGTTTGGTCCATGAACCCCACAAGAAGTCTCCAGATGGAATTCAGGGGTCTGTAACTGAGGATAGGAAGAACCACATCTTTATTTGCACCACACTTCTACTGAAAGTTAGTGTGCCTTTTATTTATGAGTGTAAGTGAGAAACTACGATAATATTTGCAGTAACTATAAAATCAATAGATATTGAATCTTCCATATCCCATAATGTTTCTTCTCACTGCAAATCCAAATTATAGTATGTATTGTCCTTTTCACATTTAAAAAAATTCTGTGCTAATGAAACATAAGTATTAATGCACCACACAACCACGCATTTATTTTAATACGATTAACTATATCGAAACACAATGTTAGTATAATTTCTTTTAAAATCTTCAGGTTTTGCACTTTTATACAAGCTGAGAATTGGCTTTTAGGCTTTTCCATGCTTCCAAAGAAGTGTGTAGTATGGAGACTGGATAAAAAAGATGTGTGTGTGTTTTTTAAATAAAATGGAGTATTACTCAGCCATAAAGAATGAGAAACTAGAAATATTTATAGCTAAGTGGATGCACATTGAGGCCATACTCTTAAGTGAAATCAATGTCACACATGTGTAAATACCAAATAGTTTCTCTGGTGTTAAAAATTAAAGTGTAAATAAGGATCAAAATGTATAATTGATATTGTGTAATAGGAAGAAATGGTTTAAAAGAGTAGAGGAAGTAGGAGGGGTAGGGGAAAGGGAAAAAGGGAAAAGAAAAAATACATGAAAAGGAAAAACTTGGAAACAATGTTGTTTTTAAACTGGAAGGGTGGAGGTTGAGGGAGGGCTGGGGAAAGGGGAAAAATAAGAACCAAGATATATTATGTATAGGTACAAGATCCCAATGATGAATGTAACTGTACTGTATACCTAAAATGTACCAATATGCTTAATAAAGATTAAAAAAAGAGAAAAGAAACAGCTCAGAAATCCTGGGTATAACAAATGAAAGATATTATCCAAAATGTCCAAGGATCACCTAAATTAGAAATGCAACTTCTGATCATATTGAGAAGCAGGAATAGTAGGGTCATACAATAGATGTAAAGAGAGAAAGTGAAAATGAAAACAGAAGGGAAATCCTGGTGACAGAAGCTAGAAGTCAGAATCGGGAGTTGGTGGCCAAGTGGTGAGTGCAGTTGGCGGTGTAGATTGCAATGAGTTGGATGAAGATGTTAGTAACGACCATGTGGGTTAGCTTGGAGAGCCTATGGGTCTTATTACCTTAATTCTATGGGCAATACCAGTATTAATGGCCAACATCACAGCATAACTGTGCCTGACCCAATGTTCAGAATTTTACTCTGGGACCTGGGATTTAGCTCAGTAGTTCTGCTGCCTGCCTCACAAGGGCAAGGTCCCTACTTCGATCCCCAGAACCCTTCCCCCGAATATTAATTTAACCATCATAGGCTGTGTTAGTTTTCTCTCACTGCTGAGACAAAATACACAACACCCAAAGATAGAGGGGAAGGGGTTTATTTGGCTTATTGTGCATAGAGGTTTCAGTCCATAATGAGCCAACTCTAAGGCAGGGCAGAAAGAACATGGCACACACAAGGCAGTGAAGATAACCAAGTGTTAAGTGTCTCCCTGCCCCTTTTATCTTATTCAGACTTCTCAGGGTGGACAGCACTCACACCCTTAATCCTAGTGCCCTTGAGCCTAGCACTGCATTACAAATCAGTTCCAGCTTCACACACTCTAGGTCCAGCCTAGGACCACATGAGGCTCTGGGGGGACATCCAGACCTAAACCATAACATATGCTGTTTAATTTTAATATTGCTGTAATGCTTAGATTTAGGAAAGTAAAGCTCAGAGTGTTCAATTTACTTTCCATAGTGGGGTAAATGGTAAAACTAGAATTTGAACCCAGAGAGTTCAAATGCACTGGGATTAATTACAACAGCACAAAATTTCCTCTAATGCTGATCTTTCATACAGGTAAAAACAGAGGTGTTCCTGGAAGGTGGGAGCCCAGGGTCCATGTCCATGGTTCTGAGATTCCTCCAGCCTGGTTTTACAGCACCAGGTGTTGGGCAGGATGAAAATGTTGGAAACCGCATCTTGATTTCTCCTCATAGGAGAAAGAAGTTCCAGCCCAACAGAAAATCCCATGAGGTGGGCAACCTTCCACTTGTCCTGGGCAGTAGAGCCAGAAGTTTCTATCCAGTGGCATGCATGGTGCATACGAAGTGCTTCATTAAATCCATTTCTGAGTTAGGAAGAGGAACGACGGGACACGCCAGGTGAACGGACAGAGCTCTTACGGGAATTCTCCAACTGGAAGACTCCATCAACCCCGGGTCAGGGGTAGAGGGAGGGCTCAGGTTGCGTGCAACAGAAACCAGAGGACAATCTCCTTGCCATTATTTTTACAATAAAAATATCAAAACAGAAACAGCAAAATAACATTGGGATGAGACCATATTTCAAATTCAGCACCATCTGCTCATCTTAACTATTTTCCACTTGAAGCTTCAAGCAGAGTGATTAGAGGGGAGAAGGGCAATGCTGGGGTCCTCCTTCGACCCTCCTTAGGAGCGAAGCAAGAGGAAGCAGATTCCCCAGGATCCTGCTTACCTGGGGCAGGTGGGCTCAGGCTGAGGTGGGTAGATTCCCAGACATAAGGAAGACCAGAGAAGCCTTCTATGAAGGTTGACTAAATACTTGAATTCCTGTTACTGTTTGACTTTGGACACCAATTAAAGATGTATTCACATTGTGTTAGAGTCATGAAAGTTGCCACCTCCAAAGTTAGCTCCGTATATGCTAAATTTTACCTTCACACTAATGTTCCTTGTTCGAATTCATGTTTCTTTTACCAAGCTTCCTTTCCAGCACTTGTGACGGCATCCAAGTTAATGACTCCAAATAGTTTTAAAATATTTTAAGAGTGATTGCTGAATATATTGGTGGGTAACCCAATCAACTGACTGAGCAATCGAGTAAGTCTTTGCAAATATCTTCACTCCCCCTCCTCACACGAACACACACGCACATTCTCAGATGATTAATGCTTTAGTTCATTCAGTTCTTGTTGGATCAAACACATATATTTAAGAACACCGGTTCAATTTTTGTGCAACTTAGTCTCCTAAAAAATGCTTTATTTTAGTTTGTTTACACAGGTTTAATTTTGTAAAAATTATTATCCCTCTTTTCTCATGACACAAAAGGTAGAATATATTGAATTATTTTATTAATTCGTGTGCTACATGGCTTTATTTAATCTTCATGATGAAGATAGTGATAGATGTTCTTAAACTAATTTTACAGATAAAAAAATTGCAAAACTCAAAAAGACTATGAGTCTTATTTGGAATCATACAATGCAGTATCTGTGAAAGACAGGCTTTAAATATTAGTTAATTTATCTCAAATCCTATAAGTTTTACATGATCACACACTGTCTACTTCTTACATATGTTCCAACGTTATAGAGCAATGTATTCTTATGTGCTTCCCTTACAAAATTGTGGTGACCTTATACAATGTATTCACCTTTCAGTTCTATTTAATAGAAAGCCTTGTGCAGAATAAAGAATTAGTAAATGAAGAAACCAATCGGTGAGTGAGTGAATGAATTAACGAAAGTAGGTGAGGCCACTTGGTTTCACCTTCTACTGGACATTCTACGTGTTAAAAAGTTAGAGATCTGCTACGATCTTAGATACATGAAGTTCAAATGAGATCTGTAGGGCTAAATACACTGGTAGCTGGAGGGTTTAACGGCAGATGAGCATGAGGAGCTGGGGAATATTGTTTTCCATCCTGAGGCAGAGCAGGTGATTCATCACATGGGGTGGGAGAGAATTCTTGGAAAAGAGATCTGAAAGGATGTGAGGGTCGAAGAGAGGATGCGGAGGTGGAACCACGGGTCACCCAAGAACTGGGAACAACTCCAAAGCAAAAGGCGTTCCAAAAGAAAAAAAATCATTTCTATCTCCTTGAAAATTCCATTCCATTGTATGAGCAATGTTTGGAGAAAGAACAGCAGAGAGGAAGGCGAATAGAAAGACTTTTCCTAAGCCTTAACAGAATGGAACGAGAACTAGATAGGAAGAGAGGGAGATGAATTTCAAGGTGGTGCTCTGACTTCATGTATTTAAATCTTCCTTTCTCATCCTAAGATGTGGTTGATCATATCCAACACAAGAGTCGCCATGAAAACTCAGTGAGTTAACCATTGTGCAAATGTGTAGCATAATGAGGGCCATGTCTCAAATGCTGCCAGGGTGTTTACGTGGATGAATAAGGAAGTCTCAGTCCTCCTAAATATTTTCCAGGAAACACTATCGTGATGGGAACTGTTGGGCAGGTGAGTTGGTGATAAGCAAGAAGGCCTTCACCTTTGGAGTCCCTGCTGATCAAATGCTGTCGCACGACCTCGGTGAGAAAGTAATGGAAGGCAAATGCAGAAGAGAGATTTAACTTCCACGCAAGAGTTTTTCTAGAGTGGTAGGTCAGAGAGGGCGTCATTAAATCTTTTTTTCCCATGTTAAGCACAGTAGGCTAGACTCACGCATGCAAAGATACAAGAAATAGCACTCCAGTTCTTTGGGAAATTATGGTCATGTGTGTCTGAAAGATATTTAGTGGGTATTTTATGTACATTACAATATTGACTCCATGTGAATTTAGGTACAAACCCCATTCTTCTGAGCCTCTTTTTCCATGGCTGATACAAGTTAGGATCCATTGTTTGACATTCTTGCTACCAACAGAGTCTGAGGTTTTGGATTATGGGGGTTTTGGAATTGTATTCACATATACAGAATGAGATATCTTAGGAGTGGGACTGAAATCTAACTGAGAAATTCATTTACATTTCATATACACCTTATAAACAGAGCCGGATGGTAATTTTGAACATATTTTAAAATAATTTCATGCATGAAACAATTCATGTACCCTGAAGCACATTTTCCCGGTGACCTGTCACATGAGAGTAGGTGTGGAATTTTTCCATGATGGAATCCTGTTGGCAGTTAAAAAGTTGTGAATTTTGAAACATTTTAGATTTTGGCTTTTTGGATTATGAGGAGTCAACTCATTCACACATCTCGCCTCAATTGGTTCTCACTGAAATATTGCATACTGTAATGTGTATGTATGTATGCAGATGCAAAATGTAAACTTAGAAATTGCAGAATGGCTGTACAGTATTAAACTAAAAAAGAAATAAGTCACTTTGAAGACTGAAAATACTTTTTATATGTAATGGGGAATAGAAAAGAACATTTCCGTGGAATCAGAGCTAACATTATTATAATCATGTAGCTTATTTGGGAGTATAAATAAATTTTTTCTAAGTATTCTTCTTGAAATCCCCAAAATTAAAAAAAGAAAAGAAAGATAGGGACAGCTATATAGTAAGTAAAAACTAAGGGGTAACTGTTATTTTGCATTCAAAAGTAGTTTTTCTCTGAAAATATCTATACTGACTTGACACCATGTTTGAATTGATTCCATATTTACTACTTCTCTTTATAAACTGTAAATTCTTCACTTATGACATCTTTATTTTGATTCTTCAAGTACAGTTTTGAAGATCACAGATGTTCTGCTTTTTAAGATCTTTTATGATGAGAATCATTTTATTATTGTTGCTTTTAAGCCCAGTGACTTTGCTGGTGAGAAGAATTTGTGTTGTACAACTTTCCTTTCAAATATGCAGAATTTTGAAAATACAGGTTACTAATATTATTCAAGAAATGTCTGAAATGAACAAATTTTAGTTTTCCTGTTTTAGTTATCTTGATCAAGAAGCTGTTTTCTTCTGTGCTTTTTTATACTTGAGGTTCCATAACTTCATCAAATATGCCTTCACCTATTTTCTGATATTAATTCCTGTGAAACCCTGCACATAACATGATCAAAATATATGGTGAATGCTTAAATGTAAACATATATATATTACAGAAAAAGACACACATTGGCATTAATCACCATCAAAATCCTCCACCTTACTTCCAATGTGTTTGCCAAGCAGCCACTTCCTGCAGCAGCTCTGGGGTCCTCTTTCCTGAGGGTCTTTTACCAGTGACTGCTGCTACCCAGCAGAATGGCAGCTCCTAAAAATACGATGCTGTGTCCTCGTCCACCTGAGTCACCGGACCTGGTACCATGTGATTTTGGCTCCTCCCCAGTCACAATGACCACGAGAGGGAGGTGTTTTGAATCCATTCAGGACATGGAGGCAGCCAGGACAGTGCAGCTAAATGCCATCAGGAAAGAGGACTCCAGAGCCACTGCAGGAAGCGGCATGGACGATGGGGCAAGAGTCCCCCAAAGTGAGGGGGAGGATTTGAGGAAGGTTCATAGTCATGCGTCTTTTATTGTAGCATATTCTTTCAAAATTTTCACCTTCACTTTTTCTACCACACCTTGTGTATTCATTTTTCCTGTGACGCTACCGTGAATGAACAATAACTCATGAAGATGAAGCACGTGTGTGTGATGAACTCCTCAGGTTTCGACTTCTCTGTGAAGTCCACTTCTCTGGCTCCAGCTCCCCTCCTGCTCTGGCTGGGTCATGAGATCAGTGTGCCTGGAGGTTGGAGCCCTCAGTGAAGGAGGCCTGGTTTCTGGGATTTCCCTTGGGAGAATCAGATGTTCAAAATGGCGGAGAGAGACTGGGAGCTTCTGTGAGCCTGGACTTGGGAACTCGGGGTGGCTCGGGGTCATTTGCAGCTGTCCTCTTTCAGTCAAAGGGAGGCCTACGGTCAACCTAAATCTAACGGATACACACACACACACACACACACAACACACACAAAATGTATGCAGTGGAATACTACATGGCTATAAAGAAGGGTAAATTTGAAACATTTGCAGGAAAATGGAAGCACCTAGAAAATATGATGGTGAAATAAATAAGACACACACACTTAAGTACCGTATAGTATTTCCCATCCTAGCAAGGCAAAGCACAAACTAAGAGAAACACAAAGGAAGGAAAGCTTGAGATGGGGATGGATCTCTTGCAAATGGGAAGGTGTCCAGGGGACCAAAGTGAGGGCTGAGGGGATGGGGATGGGAAAATGGGCAGAGTGAAGGGACTTTCTATGCTGTAAACATGAACTAAGTTTAACAAAAATGAGATGAACATAAAAGGGGGAAGGAGACCTGGAGGAGAAGGGAGGGAGAGGGAGAGGAAGAAAGGCTTAAAAAATGAACAAGCTGTATTATATATGTGTACTAATTCTCCAAGATACATGTGCTGCAAAAATGTACTGATAAAATGAAATAAAAAATAAAATAAATTAAACACACACAGAGACACAGTAAAGTCAATGGAACAGGAAATCATTCATAGCCTACCAGGGCAAGAAAAAGGTGAATATAATTCAGGTTTTGCTTTATCTTAGAAAATTTTAAAATTTCTTTTTTTTTTCAGCTTTAATTGAGTTTGTCTCTCCTTTTGTCCTATTCTCTTTTTCAAACCTCATCTGAATAAGATGTTGAGTCTCTAGTGGATGTGTTCATATCTTTCCAGGATTTAAAAAAAAAATGGATTCTTTTTTTCCTTTCCTTTTCCTGATACTTTCAAGACTGAAACAAATGCAAAAAAAAAAAAAATAGACAAAATTAAGGATTATAAATATTGCCACACAAAAGATAAATTTAATATTATTTCCAAATGGATATTTATCAACTTAGATATTCAGTATCAACTGATACTATTCTATAAAGCTGTAGTAATTTTAAGTTTTGGACTGAGCAATATTTACAAATTAAGAATATTCATTATTAGCAATAATAATTATATAATAAATATGTGAATAAAATTGCCCTAGTTACATTAAGCTTCAAGTTAAGGCATATGTTGGTACTGCATTACCTTAAATGTATACACATTTCCAGTCTATATGAAGAAGGTTATAAAACTCTATAGATGGAAATAAACTAACATTTTAACACCATAAAAATAGTCATGGTTTGCAAGGGAATATATTTAATACAAGACACATAATTTATAGAATTATTTTAGAATATTCACCCAAAAAGTCAAATGCAGAGGAGTGCAAGAGATGTGTCCACACCCTAGAGACCCAAGGAATCCAGCTGAGGACCTGGATCCCATGGCCATGTCCTGCTCAAGTCCACCCAGAGGCTTCAAGCCCACGGCAGTGTCTCATGCAAGCCTGTGTGAAGGATCTGCATCAGGAAGGCCCAGCGGCCAGTGATAGAAGCTAGAAAGTCTGCGCTGGTGGGCGAAGGGTCTGTGCCACCAGGCTGAGGAATCTGCACCAGAGCAAGAAGCATCGCTCGAGATGAAATTCAGAGTCCCCCGGGGAGAGGACAGCAGCTGTCAGGGGGCAGCAGCGGGGACCTGCAGCCCTCTGAGGATGAGAATAGAGTTTCTATCAGGAAAACTAGCTATGGCAAGCTTCTCCAGGAAAATCAAGAGCATATGGTTTTCCCTTCCAGTTCTCCTTTATTTCACTGCCAGCAATCCTCAGGTGGGTCTTCCAGGCCGAGAACCACTCTGACTCATTTCTGCAGAGCATTCCAAGTTGACCATTAATTAATCCACCACAAGTATATTGCATTTGAATAAAAAATCTCAACATCACAAAGCTTCTTGTAATATCTAATCTGTATATTGAAATGAATGGAAATAGTTTCAATAAAATATTTAATTCTCCCAGTAGAATACTCTAATTAATATGCTGGGAACATTTTTAGAAAAGTAAGATTAGTGAAGAAAGATGTGTCCCATCAAATTATTATTATTATTATTTTTTGGTACCAGGGATTGAACTTGGGTCCTTGTGATTACAAGGCAGGCAATGGAACTACTGAGCTAAATCCCTGGCCCTGTCCTATCAAATATTTAAACTTAATGAAATACCATTGTAACAAGAAGACTCTGATTTAAGCAAGAAAGTTTATCAACAACTCAGTAAACCAGAGTAGAGAATTCAGAATTTCATGCATGTGCACAAAGGGATTAAATAAATCATATAGATAATAGTGCAAAAAGTTAGGAAATTACCATCAGTCCATTAATATTTTGGTGATAACTAGTTTGGGGGAGGTAATGGAGAAGGAAAAGAAATTTGTCTTTGACTCCCTTGAAATATACATCTTTAATTTATATTTTATTTTTGAAAACTCTACTGTAAATGTACTAGAAGAAAAGTTTGGTGAATATTTTTATAATCAGTGCTGTTTGCAAGACACTTTTAAATGCCACAAGAAACCCAGAAAGCATAAAAACAAGTTTGATAGATCCAAGTATATTGAAATTGCAAACTTCTCAGCTACAAAAAAGCACCATAATTGAAGTTAAATAAAAAGGCTTGAAAAAACAGTTGCAACATACATGATATCATGCGTAAAAATTTTAATAAAATGAATAAGAAATAAGAAAGTAACATCACATCTAATGTGCCTGAAGGATTTGAGTATATAATTTATTAAAGAAAACAAAAATAGCCATTCAACATATCAAATATGTATAATTTCATTAATGCTTCAAAACTAAATTGATCCGAAGTCATAGCTTTTGAAACAATGTGCTCTGTTTACTAATACTTTAATTGTTGATAAGGTAGGCTATATCTTGCTGACTTGGTGGATCTGCTATTGCTCTTGGCACTCAAAACTCCTGTCAATTCTCCACAAGGACCATCCTCTTCTCTTCCACCAGCCAACCTGAGCTTGCCAAGATGGTCGTGCTTGTTACCCAACCTGTCTATGCTGGTTTCCTCACTAGGTCAATTGCTCAGTTCAATAATATAACATGTCACCCATCAAAGGCAAAATAAAGTCCATGTTGCTATGAAGTTAAATACTTCATAGGAGAATCTCTAAAATTAGGATTGAATCAAAATAAATGTTGAATTAAACATGAGGAAGACAACTCCAAGGTTGCAGAATGGAATAAAAGAAAGCCTACGAAACCAAGAGTAACGTGCACATAGACCACTTTCAAGTGCTTTCAAATTCCTATGCCTTATAAAGAAATTGAGCTTAAAAATGACAGAATGAATCATTGTCATTTAATAAGCAAAAAATAATAAAAAATTGTCAATTAGTAATTGAGCAAAATTATAAAAGGTCTTTGAGTTATACCCAAAGCAGATCCACTACAATTTTATCAGCAAATGTGTGAAGAATTAAATGTGGGAAAACTTCATCACACACACACACACACACGTATGTATATATCCATACATAGTTCACTTATATTTCATATTAGAAGAATATTTTGGTATGTTACCCATTGAAACATTTATGAAAAATTGGAAACACTTTCACTATAAAAATCTTGATGGGAGAAAAACTGTACAAATAACTAAGTTTAAATTATGAATTATCATCTACCAGGATAAGGTCATACAAAGTAGAACAGAAAACATCAGAAATCAAACTTCCAAAGAAAACTGTCACATTGCCTGTAATTGGCTACCACTCACAATAGCCAAAGAATTCTGCCGCTTTTCAAAACACAAATCATTCATCATTAACAGCTTCCCTGTGATGAGTCCCAAAAAAAGAATAACAAGGCTACACTTTTTCTAGGCCCCGAGGTTCTAGGATGTTTATTGAATTGTTACTAAAAAATGATTTTGCTGTGTTTTGCCAAAAATGGATGTTTTTCCTAATCACTCAAAGTCATCAACTGCATTGATATTCTTTATACTGTAGCATTACTGTGGAATAAATCTTCTCGTACATCTATTCCTAAGCTTCAAAAACTAGTCGTCAGATTGACTATGTTGCAGAAAAACCTGAACTGTCAGACAAAATAAAGAATGTAATTTGGTAAATGACCTCAAACTCAGTGAATAAGCTGTCTTCACCTCTGGAATATGAATTCCAGTAGACAGGATTCTCACATGTCACCTTGATTCCAGGCTCTAGATTAGTATTTGGTTCACTTCGGCACACCATATTTGTTAAATAAATGATAAAGTGATCAAAATATCTGACTTTTCAGATCTTTGGAGCAAAATCACTCTGTGAGATTACTGTTGTATATGCAGAAGCATAGACTTTGAAACGGAATAGGAATTCCTACTGTGAACTTACTGTGTGACCTTGGTTAAGGTTTTTTGTTTTGCTCATGTACTTCAAGTTTTTCATCTATAAAATAAGTATCAGACCTTTTAGACTGGTGGAGTAGATTCATGAGATAATGTATGTTTCTAGTCCATGCAAAGTTCTTTCTTTTTAGTACTTTTGTTAATCCCTGTTTGAAGTGCACAGGGAGTTGTCCATGTACATAATGCATCTTCATCCCTTTCGTTCCCCTCCCCTCTTGTCCCCAAAGTTCATAATCAGTGGTGGACACAGTGACCATGGTGGTGGTGGCGGTGTGGGGATCTAAACTTTCCCAGGGTGTCTTCGGTGAGGAGGGTTCTTTTCTAGTCTTCAGACAGCACTTCCGTATTCACAAGGAGGCCACAGTCTCTTGGAGAGGAAACAGCTCAGCCCAGAAACAGTCCCTCAGCTGGTCGAGTTGCAGAAGCACTTCTCTGGCAAGTGAAACAAAGGCACCATTATTCTCTACACAGACAGCGCCAAGAAGGTGCTGGGTGGTCTAGAATACAGGAGACAGATAATGTAATGGCTCCATTCATCAAAAAGTCCAGCATGCACACCAGCTGCCTGCCAGCTGGAAAATGAAGCTTTTCTCCCTTCTGAGGATAATTTACTTCAGCTGGGGAGACTCTGAGATACCCTTCACCTTAAGGGACCAACCGAATACCGACAGGATCATGTAACATTTTGCTGTTCCAGAAGAAAGGATGAAGAGGAGCACAGAATAGAGCAAACTAATCAAGGAAGAAGTCAGCAGTAACCCCTTCATTTTAGGATAAAAACATCAAACCAATAGCTACTGCTTCTGTAAACTGGGTCTGTTTTTACCTGATGAATACATGATATTTTATAACTCACCTTATTTCTCTCTTCCTTCGGCCATTGCAAAGTTGAATGTCACAGTTTGTCGCAATCTCACCATATTGCAAGGAACTGACACGAATTTCTATATGAAGTCTTCCAATAGCCTGTCACCCCCCACACACACACCAGGCACAATTATTAACTTTATATTTTATTTTCTATGTAATAAGATCATGATTTGGACACCTGATATGTGCTAAAACCTATAGGTGCCTCTCTGAATTGAGTTTTAAAACGATATAGTGCTTGTTGTATCTTTTCTGGACATTGACATGGTGAGAATTTTCTTTCCAGGTGTGTCATGTTTTCTAAATCCCAACCAATTCCAACACTTGTAGGTAAATTATCTCATTGAATGGGCTCCATTTCTATTGACATACTCATAGGATGGTCCTGTGACTTAATGATATTAAATCATTTTATCAAATTCCAATAGTGAGAAATTGAATCTGGATTCGAATCAGACTCCCTCTGAAATGAGCACCTAAATCTTGAACTATTACATCAAACTCTCACTGTTTCTGCCTGAATTTCTCTGTTATTGACTGATGGGCGAAACCTGCCAACTTGCTGCCCAATCAGAACTCAGGTGGGACTTTGGCAGCACACAAAGCTCGAGGAACTGCCAGTGCCAGTGTGTGCAAACTTCACTTCTGAAGGAGCACATGGCAGCTCACACGCTGAGAAACACAAAGAGGTTCAGGAACTGGGTGTTGCAATCCCTAAGGTAAAATGAAAAGTACAATAGAACACAAAGAGGCAGAGTCATGGAAATAATGAAGTTGTTTGGCTTGGTTTCCTTGCAAAGAGGAAATTATTCATGAGAGAGAAAGGCAGAGGTGGGAGAGGCAAAATTCCATTCTGGGGAAGCAACGTGGGGTGACAATGACCTACAGGTTTGGTGTGTAAAGCTCTGTGATTAGAATTGTGGAAGGAAACTTCAGCAACCTAAAAACACTTGTATCAGTTTTTTTTTCTCCTGAGCACAGACTCCTTTCAGTTTATAATATTTTATGATCTGAGGAGAAAGACTTGCCTCACTCCTATGTGGAAATAACCATCTTAATTGGGAGACATTTGAAGTTCTGGAAAGAAATCACCTGTTTTAGTTACTTTGTTTTATAAATACATACTTGAGCCCTATTTTGGCATCTTTTATCTATAAACCCATAGCAAGTCATTAAAGGCTTATTACCACCGCATCCCTTTCTGTGGGGCATCTTCTCTCCACCAGCCCACAGGAACAACGCCTCCGGGACTTCGCGTATCTGCTGAGGATATCGCAGAGGACCTGGCTCCCCCTGCCACTGCCGCCAGTCATGAGTCAGTCTGCTCTTTGCATTGTCTACATGTTTCTGTACGGCTCCTTATTGCTCCAGATAACCCTGCTAACTGTCCCTTTGTGCCTCATCCTAAGAGCAAGCGATTCATCAAAGTCAGTGGTTCTCTCATCAAAGTCAGTGGTTCTCGCACCTCCCTGCGTCAGACTTTCAGGTTGAGACCCCTTTAAGGGTTTCTCACCAGACTGCAAAGAGCTTTGAAGAAGGCAGCCTGCCATTTCTACAGAAACTCTTTTGAATAGAAGAAACAGACGGAGGTCATGAAATTAAGAAAAGAGGGTCGGTTCCCTTGCAACTTGGCCAAGCCATTCAGCGAGGGCCGTAGAACATTCAGAACAATGCTAGTGTGAGATAGGCTGAGCTGTAATTAAAAATTAAGGTCACATCAGGCTACTGAAAGAAGAGAGAACGGGGAGCTAGAGGGGAGGGAAGAGTAGGAAGTGAAAGAGGAGGAGGACAATTGCAGAGGAACTCAGAGTTCAGTTCAGTTTTGTGAGCAAATGGGAGAGGAGAATGTTTACTAGCTACTGTTGCAGTGGCTACACAGCATGTTTCCAAACAGCCAATGTGTACCCACATCGAATCATCCACTCAACAAACTGCCATTGTGGTAAGGCGAGACAGGGTCTTTGCCATCATGAGCGCCTCACTATCTCCCTCCAGGCCAGTTTGCTCAAGGACGTGAGTTTCCTATGTCTCACCTATGTTTCTGTTACAGACTAGTGGCAGAGAAGCCAGAGCAGCCACAGAGACACCTAGGATCATCACCATGAGTTAAGTTGGAGAAAGCTGGATGAGCACTTGTGCCAGGGTTGCTAAGACAGGGTGTGGATCTGAAGTAAACGGTTCCACTCCTTCATAGACTGTGCGCTCCTCTCCAGAGCTGTTCCATGAAGCTAAGGAGAATCTACGTTCCCTACCATGTTCATACAAATCACCTAAGGATTCTGATAAAATGCAGATTTTGATTCGGGCTATGTGGAGTGGCAGGCAGGACCGACTAATTCTAATTGAAGAGCTAGAAAGAAAAGAGCTGTTCAAGAAGAGATCTCGGATTATTCCTGTGCTTTTGGGAATTACCTGGTAGCTGGTTGGGCTGTGGTACTGGCATTTGCGTGGCTGTGGCTTAGTTTTTTTTTTCTTTATATACATCTATTTTTATTTGTAAAAAATAATATCCAACTGAAGCAAATTTGATTTTTGAGGTCAATGTTCATTTAGTGATAATGTACATTTTGTAATAAAATTGTAGTTAAATACTGACATTTGATAGTTTAAACAAAGTATCGTTCATGTAACAGTCATGTTATAACAGGTAACATTTAATTAGAAAATTTATAGTTCACAAAAGTGCATATATTCTGTTGATAGCTTGAGAACATTATCATAAATTTACTTAAGATACAGAACAAAATTCACAGTTAGGCTTGATATTTACTGGATTCACTGATATTGTTGTTATTAAGGGGTACTTGAATAATTGATTCAGGCTGCCAATCAAATACAGTAACTCATAAGACTTGCCAATAACCAAGATCTAATGGTTTTACAGTCGGTCTATTAATCCATTATTTCACTAATACTTTAAATGACTGAGATCTAGTTGAAAACACCTCGGATATATCCTTAACAGGGTGATTAAATGGAAAGCACAACCAGTGTTGATTTCCATTTACATGAACAGATACAAGATCAATTTATACTTTAAAGTTAAAATTTGTACAAAAGTCAAGCCCAGAAGTATTTCTCCCCAAGAGAAAAGTTCTAATGTTAAAATTTTGTTTAAAAAAGGAGAGAGGCAGTGTGTAAAAAGTATTTTTACTTAAAATGTTGAACCTTGCACCGCTTAAATCATAAATGAAATTTAACTTTCTACAGCTGACATCATCTTGCCATTCTAGAGCCCCATTTCTAAGCCTCACAGAATGTTAAAGCTGGAACGCCGTTACACAGGAGTAAGAGCTTCAGGGAACGCGACAAGCAGTGTACGGTGCCACACAATGCTGTGCAGTCAGTTCACAGTTTACAGAGGCTGTGCTTAGTGGTAATGAAAACAACATCAAAAATAGTGAAGTCCTCGGAGTCCAGTGATCATCATTTGATGAAAACTTCACTTCTTCACATATTTTACCGTATAGAGAAAACATCCTTCAAAACGGAGTCGTTTGAATGATAGTTTGAATAGCACACACTGTTATAAAGGTACCCGTACTAGTCTTACCACAAGATGAGCGAATAAGGAACTCTCCACAAGCCAGAGGGAACCTATGGTCTTTGTACCACTCTGAGTTTCTATATTACACACGCACTGCTGCCCTCGTGCACAGGGCGCAGTGAAATCAGGCACGGGATGAAAGTAGCAGCCTCCTCCTCACTGTCCCAAGTGGATGCGTTGGAAAATAATAAATAGCCTCATAAAATTAATAAGCTCTACCTGTCACAGGTGGATGCTACATATTTTTCATAAAGTGTAGGCAGTGTTCCTAGACATTCCATGAGGCGAAACCCAATTTTGGTATAAAAAGTGCACAAGTCCTGTGTGAAAAAAGCTCACCATCTGGGTGCCTTTTCTCATCCCAAATGATTCACACCACTTGAATGCATTAAAAGAGTATAGAAGCACACCAATAAAACACACACTGGAAGCAAAAAGAATGATTTCCAACTTGACTAAGGAATATGGGAGCCTCTCTCCTTTAACCTGTTCTTGTCCTCAGTTTTAGTCGTGTGGCTTAGTTTTTAACCATCCACTTTTCATAATGTAAGAAGTTCCAACACTCTCACCTTTCATGCAGTCAGACACAGAGGGGCTTTCTGCCTTGGATCTTTAAACCAAACAGATCAAGACTAGTACAGTGCTGCCAGCCTCGCTCTCCCTGAAAAGCAGGCTCAGAAACCCCTTAGCGATTTTCACCCCTGCTTACTCCAACCCTTGCCAAGAGCAAAAGAGAGGGTCAAAGTGCCACAGCCTGCCTCACGAGCAAAGGTCCCGAATTCGATCCCTGGTACAAAAAAGGAGCGGGGGAGGTCACAGAACTCCAAACGCTTTCTACAAGAGGTGGTGCTTCGCTAAGCCCCGGGGAGTGGAAAGGAGTTAGCTCAAGAGGTGGAAATGGAAGGAACCTCCCCAGAGAAAAGAATGGCAGGTGCGCGCTAAGATTTGGAATCTGCACGGAAGGCCACACTCCAGGGTGCAGCCTGGGGCGGAGGGCTGGGGGCAGAAGTCAGACAGTGATGAAATATGAGGTTCCCTAAAAGAGCATCGAACCCCGTGTAGAGAATGATCTCGTTTGTCCAGGTGCCTCCTGCCCTGTCAGATCCAGGGACATTTCTCCGCTAGGCCACTTCCTGGGATCCCATAACATTTCCCACGTTTGCTGTCTGCCGGCCTCTCTGGAAGCCCTTGTGAGGTGCCTCCCGAGATTCCCTGGACCACCTCCCACCCTCAGCTTCTCTTTATCTGCTTCCCTCGGGAGAGAGACGATTCCCAGACCGATACTGCTGTCTCAGAATATTGCCCCCATCTGAGCTCTGTTTGCCATTAAATAATGGGCATTGTCCAAGTTGAGTTTCTCAAACATATGCTAAAATATAAAATGTACACATACATATTCCTTATTGCATAACCCAAGGATTTTTTATTTAGGATTCTGTTATTATTACTTTTTATTTAACCTATCGTGAGCATAATTTTCAATATTCCCAATGTAAGAATAACCTGAGAATAAAGGATATGATCCAAGATCCAAGGGTTTCAACACAAGGAAAGCGTGTAGGTTCATTTGCAATTTATTCAGCCCAAATAAGATGATCTCTCACCATTTCCATTAACTCTTTGGTAACATCTGTGGAATGATTGTAATAAACCTCTGCATGTGTGCTTGAAAAAATGTTATACACAGCATCTGTTTTCATTCACGAACACAGTGCATTATTTCATCATGATGTATTCTTCGTGGTATTATTTTAGAAATCTATCACCCACAGATCAACGGGAGAGATCATGTCCTCTCATCTTTGGGATAATGAACACTGTCCACATGTGTAAATCTGTCAAACCACGCCTTCCTAGAGAGACAGTTACTAATTTGCAAATCAAAGAAATCATTCTTACCTTTTCCAGACAGTGACTGTTTTACTGCAGAAACATGGAGTCCTTAGCTTGAACTATAAAACATCTCAGCAAAGAGCTTATGCCCTGGAAGCAATTTAATCCCTTTTGTTTCTAAAAAGATCTTTGGAAAGCAAGAATTTTCAAGTTATATTCAAATGTTGGGACAACCATGGATAAAACAGTTCCTCTTCAAACTCATCTTGGAAACCAAAGAGCCTAAATTAATCTAACAATTAATTCTTTTATGCGATGATTTTTAAAACTCCTAGAACTAAAACCCTGGGTGATGTTTTAGCAGGAGTCTTTATTGCTGTATACAAGAGACTTCTTTAGTGAGGCATCAAAATCAGTTTGGTTTTCTTGGGTGAATTCTCAAAAACCACAAAGGGAAGATATAGGACAACTGTTAGAGAGGGGTGGGTGTTACCTGAGAGGTAATCCTGTCTGCTGTGTAATATCACAAGCCTTTCGCAGCCCATGCCTATGCCCATTCAAGGGACATTCATTACATATATGTTCTCCAGCAATCTCTGGAACAAAGTCAGAAAGTCATCCTTACGCTCCACCCTAAGGACTACAAGGCAACAAAGCAATTCTGGAGATAGGGCAAGGGTCAGGGTCTCTGAGATTTCAGCTTCTTATTTGAGACCCTGTAGGCCACTATGTTTCTCCCAGAATCTCACTGATGGGGAGGGCCTGGAGGCTGCTGGATGTTCCCAGAGAACTGAGAAAGAGGGAGAAAAGAACCAGAACATTTAGAAAAGCAAGCAATTGAAAATGTGTGTTGGGGATTTAATCTAAAAAGAATAGAATTTGTCCCTGGAAAATCATTTCTGAATGGCTAATTTACTTCATGCTAATCAGTTCCAATTAAAGGTACATAAAAATGGAATTGACAATCAAATGAAACTTTTTAAAATAATAGAGTAATCATCCAATTTTCAGCAAGTTTTATTCAGCCATATATTATATTACTAAAACTTTTGGGAATGCCACATTTGAACAACTTGTAGTCTATTAAGCACTATTCACTTAAAATTGGAGAAAATCAGTCTGTGCAAAATAAGAACATTGTCAGTTTATAGAAAACATCGATTTTTTTTGTCTCCTTCTCTTTCAGTCCTGGAGGGTGAACCCAGGTCCTTCATACTAAGCTATATCCCCAACGCTCCTTTTTATTTCTGGTTTGAGACAAGGTCTCATCGAATTGCCTAGGCCGGACTCCAACTTGCAATCGTGCTTAAGCCTTGGAGGAGTGCTGGGACGACTGGTGCGTGTGTACCCGCCACATCCGCTAAAACAGGTATTTGTCTTTAGTGTCTTTGTGTTTAAAAATGTGTTTTATTTTGGTAAGAAAGAGGGGAATCATACACATCTAGGTTCAGTTTGGGGCGGGGGCTCTGGAACCCTGAGCCTTCATGTTGAGCTCTATCTTCAGGCCTTACTTTTTTTTTTTTTTTAATTGTAGGGCAAAGTCTGGCTAAGCTTCCTGGCCTAAGCACACAGCCACGGTTGGGCACAGTGTGAAAACATGGGACTCTGAACAGTGTTTTCCAGTGAGCTGAAAACGCATGAAAAGGTTTCGATCAGCACAGAGCCTGTCTACCCTGACAATATATCTCAGCGAGGGGTAATCTGCTCTTCCTCCAATTTAAAAGGCCGTGAAATCCAGCAGGGCCCTTTAAAGACCGTGATGAGACCAGCTGCATTTGGGGGATTTGACTTCTTTCTCCCAAGTACCTAACAGCAAATTTAATATCCACGGATTATTTTCTGGTTCTGTGGTAGTCCGTGTGATTTTGAGCCATGCCATGTTTACTGCAGCCTTATAACAGGACCGCCACTGTGTCCTGAAAATACATACGGAGCAAAAATATGTTCCATGAACAATGCGTCCTGACCTCCCGTGTTTCGTCAGCTCCATTCTGTTTATGCTGTGTCCTGAGCCAGAGAACGACTTCTTTGGAACATTTGCTACCTCTACCTCCATTGTCCACGTTAGAGCATAGTTTTGGGGGACAGAAACAGACCCTTCTTGGCCTGTTCCTGGCCACTGTTTCCAACCTGCTAGCTCAGCTCCTGCTCTGCTGCCGTCATGGAGATGAAATTGGCTCCAGCAGACAAGGAGCCAGTTGTGTTCCTGAGCTGGAACAATGCCTGGATGCATTGAGAAAAGCCAAGGCGAAGCCCACTTCACGGCTCGGCCCCACCCGTGCTTAGGGACCCCACCTTGGGAAAAGTACTTCACCTTTCCAAGACAAGTGTCTTTGCCTGGAAAATGGGCATACTCAGGATTGGCCTAGGAACTCGAAGTCATGTAGAATTGGCACACGCTTGAGACAGATCATATTGAAAACCCATGAGAATCATGATTTCAAATAATGTGCACAGAAATTTGATACAAAGCCAAGCTCCAGTGAGTATGAAAAAATTGACAAGGCTGTTGAGCTGAACCAGCCAGAACAATCCATCACAGAGAACTCACCATGGTGAAGGGTAGTGTGGAAGAGAATGTACTCTATTCCAGGCGTGACCAAGTAGTGAATTTTTGTACCTCAGCTTAGTCTCCAGCCACACAGATACAGTGAGGGGTTGAGTTAGGTGCTGACAAGCTGTGTCCAACTCTGGGTCTGTGAAAACTTCTAAGAGAAGCCAAGAATTAGTGACCAGGTGGAGGAAAATGACAAAGTTGCTGGAAACTTTGAAGCAAAGCAATATTTCTTCTGCTATTGTTTATGATTAACAATCCAGCAGGTAGTCCAACTGAGGGCTTTGGGGGGATCAGGCTAAATTGTGTGCTTGCATATGTGTATGTGTATCTTGGAGCAGGTGTAGTGTACTGATTGGCTTTCCTGTTACTGGTACAAAATACCTGACACATTACTTTCAAGGAGGAGAGCGTGGATCTGGCTCATGGTTTCAGGGGATTCAGTCCATGGTCAGCTGCTCCAAGGCAGGAACAACATGGGAGAAGGCCATGGAGGAGCAAAGATGTTCAGTTCATGGTGGTTGGGCAGGAGAGAAGGAGAACAGAGCCAGCGAGGAGAGGGAGGGAGCAGAGAGAGAGATCCCAAGGTCACCTTCCGTGACCACCCAGAAGTACGTCCACTCACCCTCTGCTTGGCTCTCAAGCTAATCAAGTCAACCATCCAGTTGAGCTATCTCAGGCCAGCAGAGAGCTTTCTGAAAGTACTAGTAAGAATGTCAAAGCAAGAAAGATTATAGTCCGGTCCATCTGGCCCTCCACAAACAAGGACCTTGCGCAAGAAAGGGCTCTTGTCTAGGAAATGTATCTGCAGAGAAGTGAAGTCCACTGTGCTTCCCACTGGCACCTAGGAACTTGGAACCTTAGAGTTCTGTCCTGCATTTGTCAGAAACAAAAACAGTGATGAAATATAAGAGACGTTCTTGGTCCACAGCCTCTGGCTGCTCTGTGGTTCCATCAAATATCTTGCTCTCTATTCTCCTGGGTGGCCCGTGTGCCTTGAAAGGTGGAAAACACACTAATAATACCTGCACTGAGCTGCAGCCACAGCCCTTTTTCATTTTTAATTTTGAAGCAGGGTCTCACTGAGCCTCTAAATGGTCCAGGCTGGCCTCAGACTTCAATGCCTCAGCCTTCCAGAGTGCTGAGATCACAGCTGTGCCCCACCACACTGGCTACATTCACTCCTGAAGGACTTTTGTTCTTTAAAGGTGAGTGAAGACCGTTAAGTGGGAAGGAAGACCAAGTCAGTGATGTATTATTAAACCAAGTCCTAGCACTGCCCATCCGTTTGTCTGTCCCAGGGGAGGCTTTCTTTAATCCCAAAATATAAGGATTCTGTCTGCAGCAAATGGAAGACAAATATGATATTCGGACATCCTTGGGAAAATGTCACTGAAGTGGGTCAGCCTTTCCTTTTCAGGCTTTGCTCATCTGGGGACATTAAAGGATGCTAAAAATAAATTCCCCGTGTGCCTTGAGACTCCAGCCAAGCCAGTGTGCCTTTGAGAAGGTCCTCACATCTTAACATTCGACTTGGGGACATAACAGCCTTCTGCAGCCTTTCCAGGGAGTCATGTAGGCATTTTTAGACATCTCTTCATCATTCACTACTCCACACATCTTTGTCAGCACAGCAGAAGCTACTTGGGGACATGTGGGAACAGTAGGGCATATGGATGGAACTTAATGAATCCTGATCCTATGGCTGGAAGATGCACGATCACCTTGCTGAGAAACATATTCCAAATTTGTGTTTCAGTTGTCAACACTGGTTTTCTCCACTGGATCTGTGAAGGAGAAATACACTTCAACATCAGTTTGGTTTTTATGCCTGAGTCTTTTTCTTTTACCTGGATGTTAAGATCTCTTACCAAGCTCTTGGTTCTATAGACATAGAAACGGGAATACTTAAGATCTCCTGAGGAGATGGAACTGACTTTGGAGCCAGGGTAAACTGGGGGCAATTTCGCCCTCATGGGCCGAATGTTCCATTTCACCTGCAGAATCAAGTCTCCGATTCTCCATCTATGCACAGAGGACACAATAAGTAATTCCTAGACTTGGTGTGAGGATCAGGGACCCTGAATCTAAGACTTGCTTGGTGGGACACAGGTACTGTTAATCGCTATTTGTTAATATCATCACTATTCCTACTGTCATTCAGACTGCTCTTAATTTAGTTCAGTACTCTTTTCATTCCTTGTGTCAGATTTTGGACTATGAGCTTATCTTTTTATCTGACCACACACCTGGAGTTTTCATTTTGCTTTCCTTTCTCTTTCTTTATTTTCTTCTTCTTTTCCTCCTCCTTCCCCTCCTCTTTCTCACCTTCTCCCTTTTTCCTCTTCATCTCCGCCTGCCTCCTCCTCCTGCTTCCCCTCCTCTCCCTCTCTCCTTCTCTCTCTCTTTCTCCCTCTCTCTCTAGCACTTTTGTACTAAACTACATCTCCATGAACCCTCTTTTTTAATTTTTAGGATTTCAAAACAGAGTCTCCTTAAGTCACTAAGTTGCCCAGGTTGGACTTCAACTTTTGATTCTCCTGTCTCTGCCTCCCAGAGTGCCGGGATTACAACCATGCTCCACCGTACTCTACCTGGGTTTTGAAGATAGCCTGCTCATAAGCTCACAGCCCATGCTGCCTCTCTGCTCTTTGACTCAGGGCAGTGAATTACCTTGGACTCTTAGGTTTTACCTGCCACAGCACTCACCAGAAAGTGCCCTGCTGAGGCCCAGGTGAAAGGCCGATGTCTGGCTTGATGCCCCTCCTTCGCTGTGCCTGTCGCTGATGATGAGCTTCCTCAGGCCCTGGGGCAGCTCTGACTCAAGTTTTATGCAGGCCTGGAGTGAGGTGAGGCATATTCTGTGCTCTCCCTCTGTTGGCTGAGCTCTTCTGGAGACTGTGTTTATCCTGGCTCTTGCCACTTCCTCCAGGGCTTTGTGGCTGCACTTGGCTTCCTGTTCTTCTTGGCCTCCCTCCAAGGAGGGTGGAGCTCCTAAGGGCAGTGCCCCTTTGCCCTGACACTGCCCTGCTGGCCAGGGTTCCAGCAAGATATCACCTCCCCAGGGAGGCAGTCAGCAAAGGCGGTCACGTACTGCATCTGGGACACAATGGAAGCTGACCTCATGAAGTGTGCGTGAGGGCTACAGCCATAATAATTTGCGTTAAAGAACTAGAAGGAAGGGAGAGGGGGGGCAATGGAGGGAGATGGGGAAGGGAAGGAAGAAAGCAGGTAGAGGGGAAGAAAGAAGGAAGGAAGGAAAGGGAGAGAGAGCAAGAAAGAAGAGAGGTAGGTAGATAGAGATAGGGTTAAGGAAGGAGGGTGAATAAGGAGTCCAAGGGGGCAAAGGAGAAGGAACAAACATTTCTTTTAGGATTTAAGTTTGTAAAGAATCCCAGACCAGACCTGTTTTTGCAAAACTCCTGCAGGAAACCTTCACAGTTCTATTTCAGTGTTTATAAATTAGGAGGAGTAGCCCTTCAGTCAGCTCTGTGTAAGGGGAAAATGCTAAACTAGACCTCCGAATGTCCCAAGATAATAGAAAACAAATCTTTAAAATTCAACCAAGCCAAAAGAAAACGAGGCTGTACTGCTGAGCCCACGCATCATGTCAGCACGTAGACCTCGACTTTCCGGAAAACCTGTTTAAACGTCCCAAGGGACGGCCCCGAATGTCACCTGAAGAAGTGGTTACAAACCTCGGCAGCAAGAGTCTGCTGTGGGGTGGAGGGCACAGCTCTGCGGGAGAGTTTCTCCTCGGCCTATACAAAGTTTTGGTTTCAAGCCCCAGCGCTTGCAAAGAAAAATTTAGTTTTGAAAAGATCACCAAAGATGTTTGTCTCACTAGATAGCTCTGATTTTAGGACAATTTTTCAAATTCTGTTGTCCTCATTCCTTCGGTAATGTTATGGCTTGGGGCTAGATGTCCTCCCAAAGCCGTGTGCTTTCTCAGAGGTGGCTGAATCTAGATTGTGTGGCTGATTCACAGTGGGGTTAGGCCCGAGAGTGCTAGAATTAAGGGCCAGAGTGCTACCTCCCTAAGTAGCCTGAATAAGATAAAAGGGGCAGAAAGAGGCTGTTAAGGTCCCTTGTTGCTCTTCCTGTCTTCCCAGGCCATAAAGTGTTGCCCCTCTGCCATCTGCCTTGGAGCCTCTATGAACTGTAAGCCAAATAAACCTTTCCCCTCTAACTTTGGGTGTCGGGTATTTTGTCTCAGTAAGGAGAGAAAAGTAACTAACAGTCTAAAATTTACCTGCAAGCAGGAGGGTGCAGTCAGTTTGAAGTCCTGAAGTTCCTGAGATCTTTCGCTCTTATCCTCTGTTTATGGTAGTAGTAGTAATTACATTTTTAAACAACTGAAATCCATAGAAACAAACATTTTTTACATGGCCCCCAAAATGATTTTGCCCCTTGATCAGTAAACAAATAGTCAGAAATAAATATAAATCAAAAGCCACCGAGTTCCTTTAGTTACCAAACTAGGCATGCTTTCAAAGAATTTGGTCACTTGTTTTGTTTTTAATTTTGGCAGTGCTGGAGATTGCACCTAGAACCTTTGCACTGAGCTATATTTATCCCAAGCCCTTTTTTATTTTTTATTTTGAAACAGGGTCTTGCTGAATCACTAAACTGCCCAGGCTGGGCTTGAATTTGCAACTCTCCTGCCTCAGCTTCCCAGAGTGCTTCAGTTACTGGTTTGTTCCACTATGCCCAGCTCAGTCTCCATTTCTGAAGCAATAATTAATCTCTCACTGCAAACAGAATGATTCACTTCTCCATATGATTAAGACATCATGATAATCAGGAGGTCAATGATTACTTTGTGAGTGAATGAGTCCCACAGTGAGTTCAAGCTTTCTTCTATTCCACTTGCAGTAACCTGGCCTGGTCAGGCTTGCTGGCTCTTCCCAGTCTAAACTTCAGTGTAACTGCATTAGTTCAGGAAATATTTACCCAGAGAAACACAGTAATTAATATTGTCTCCCAATTCTCTGCTCCCTGAAAGAGCACAGATTCTCCAAATCACCAGAGAATATAGAAAAGGTAAACTCTGCCCAAAGAAAATGGAATTCTGTATCATTGTAGATAGGTTAATATTCTGCATCTGGTTTTGCTGATATAATGTATGTAATAGTGGACAATGTACAAATAATAAAATTTACAATATTCTTTCCTGCAAATGCCTTACAAGTGATTGCTGCTCACAGTATTCTGTTGCTGAAGTTTCTCTTCTGTCCATAGAGAAAATAGGTTTTATCTGACAGACAAGTTTGGTCCCAACACAAATGTTAGTTGGTGTCTTCATTTATTTTAACAAGTAAGATGAAAGTACAACTACAAAGAAGTGTGTCTAAATTTCACTCATTTGTCAATAACGTGAGTGGCTTTTTTTGCTAAATGGATAATTGTTCTCCAATTGTGGAAGACTGTTCTCAGTATTTATAATGCTCATTCACCATGTTTCAGCATTAGATATGACATACATTTAAGCTTAATCTGCAATGATATTTTTCACAATTTTAAGTCTAGAAAAATAAACAAGACAATGAATCATGCCCTGTGTGATATGCTTTTGCCCATTTCCATGGTGTAAGTACATACTCCATCTCTGATTTCAATCTGCCAGGAGGAATTACCAGATGTTAACACTAAATGATCGGAAATACAGCAGTTACAAAAGGAATAAGCTCAAGTGCATAGATAAAGAAAAAATGTAGTAAAATTATTGGAAAGTTATAGGACTTGAGTGTTTATTAGCTTTTAAAAACATACTTTATTTGTGAGTTCATAGGATTAATTATTCAGGAATGCCTATGTTTAAGCTCCACCTTGCAAAATTCTTGTACATTTAAAAATTTTGTCTCCTGCAAGCTGGTACAAGTTACCTCTAGCAAACCACTGAACTGGAGGATGAAGGGGAAACTAACTGATAATTTAGTATATTTTGTAACATTAATTTCAAATAAAACCCTATTTCTCACTCTAGCTTTCTGCTTAATTCTAAACAAGAATTCTGTCCCACACCTTAGCCACACATTAGTCTCTACCCAAGCTTGCTAGACAATGATTATATGAACTTGACTAATGAGAAAATACTAATATTACATAAAATAAAAAAATCAATGGCTTTGTACTTAAGTTCAAAGTAGCAACTATTTGTTATATATATTTGGAATAATTCAAATAAACATGTACAACATATTTTTCCTGTTGAAATTAATAATTTTGAAGCTGTTGCATTGAATTATACCAGAGTTTCAGATTTTTGGGAAGACTCTCCATGAGGGTCAATGAATTATACTGTGGATAAGTTCATTTTTAAAAAATCTATGAACACCTTTTTAAATTGTCTCTGAAGGGTTTTTTATGCTTTTATGCAAAGAAATAAGATTTTATCTTGATATTTTTAAAGTCTCCTGTAGAGATAGCCTTAGAAATAAAATGAGTGAATGAAAAAGTTGCAAAAAATATACAATCAGATGAACAATAGTAAACATTTCATTAATTTTAATTCAACATGGATCCCACACATTTGATCAGTTTTTAAAAACTTTTTCCTCAGAGAGTTGAACAGATTCTTACACAGCTGACTTGTCTTTGATGTTTTTCTGTGTGTTTGCCTCTATCAAAAGACATGTCTCCATTTTTATTTTACTCCTTTCAGGTGCATGAAAAGGATTTAAGGTGGTACTGCGAAAACTATCCTAACAGATCCATTTAATTAGGTGAAACGGACAAATGTCTTTAAAAGTCACAAATTACCAGAAATTACTTAAGATTAAATTGGACAACCTGAATGGCTTTATATTTATTATATTTATATTTAATTATAGTGAAAATATTTCTCACAATATTTCCCCTAATCTCAGAGAGAGTCACTGATGAATTCTACCAACCTTTAATAAAATATTCATAATTGTTTTACAACAACAAGAAAGAAAAAAAAGTCCTGATATAATGACTTATACCTGTAATTCCAGCCTCTTTGGAGACTGAGGCAAAAAGATGGAGAGTCTGAGGCCAACATAGGCAACATAGTGAAACTCTGGCTCAAAATACAATTTTAAAAAAAGAACTGGGTATGTAGAGCTGTGG
>NW_022900937.1:30748208-30763158 GCF_012274545.1 Fukomys damarensis | reverse complement strand
TTTTTTTTTTTAATTGTAGGGCAAAGTCTGGCTAAGCTTCCTGGCCTAAGCACACAGCCACGGTTGGGCACAGTGTGAAAACATGGGACTCTGAACAGTGTTTTCCAGTGAGCTGAAAACGCATGAAAAGGTTTCGATCAGCACAGAGCCTGTCTACCCTGACAATATATCTCAGCGAGGGGTAATCTGCTCTTCCTCCAATTTAAAAGGCCGTGAAATCCAGCAGGGCCCTTTAAAGACCGTGATGAGACCAGCTGCATTTGGGGGATTTGACTTCTTTCTCCCAAGTACCTAACAGCAAATTTAATATCCACGGATTATTTTCTGGTTCTGTGGTAGTCCGTGTGATTTTGAGCCATGCCATGTTTACTGCAGCCTTATAACAGGACCGCCACTGTGTCCTGAAAATACATACGGAGCAAAAATATGTTCCATGAACAATGCGTCCTGACCTCCCGTGTTTCGTCAGCTCCATTCTGTTTATGCTGTGTCCTGAGCCAGAGAACGACTTCTTTGGAACATTTGCTACCTCTACCTCCATTGTCCACGTTAGAGCATAGTTTTGGGGGACAGAAACAGACCCTTCTTGGCCTGTTCCTGGCCACTGTTTCCAACCTGCTAGCTCAGCTCCTGCTCTGCTGCCGTCATGGAGATGAAATTGGCTCCAGCAGACAAGGAGCCAGTTGTGTTCCTGAGCTGGAACAATGCCTGGATGCATTGAGAAAAGCCAAGGCGAAGCCCACTTCACGGCTCGGCCCCACCCGTGCTTAGGGACCCCACCTTGGGAAAAGTACTTCACCTTTCCAAGACAAGTGTCTTTGCCTGGAAAATGGGCATACTCAGGATTGGCCTAGGAACTCGAAGTCATGTAGAATTGGCACACGCTTGAGACAGATCATATTGAAAACCCATGAGAATCATGATTTCAAATAATGTGCACAGAAATTTGATACAAAGCCAAGCTCCAGTGAGTATGAAAAAATTGACAAGGCTGTTGAGCTGAACCAGCCAGAACAATCCATCACAGAGAACTCACCATGGTGAAGGGTAGTGTGGAAGAGAATGTACTCTATTCCAGGCGTGACCAAGTAGTGAATTTTTGTACCTCAGCTTAGTCTCCAGCCACACAGATACAGTGAGGGGTTGAGTTAGGTGCTGACAAGCTGTGTCCAACTCTGGGTCTGTGAAAACTTCTAAGAGAAGCCAAGAATTAGTGACCAGGTGGAGGAAAATGACAAAGTTGCTGGAAACTTTGAAGCAAAGCAATATTTCTTCTGCTATTGTTTATGATTAACAATCCAGCAGGTAGTCCAACTGAGGGCTTTGGGGGGATCAGGCTAAATTGTGTGCTTGCATATGTGTATGTGTATCTTGGAGCAGGTGTAGTGTACTGATTGGCTTTCCTGTTACTGGTACAAAATACCTGACACATTACTTTCAAGGAGGAGAGCGTGGATCTGGCTCATGGTTTCAGGGGATTCAGTCCATGGTCAGCTGCTCCAAGGCAGGAACAACATGGGAGAAGGCCATGGAGGAGCAAAGATGTTCAGTTCATGGTGGTTGGGCAGGAGAGAAGGAGAACAGAGCCAGCGAGGAGAGGGAGGGAGCAGAGAGAGAGATCCCAAGGTCACCTTCCGTGACCACCCAGAAGTACGTCCACTCACCCTCTGCTTGGCTCTCAAGCTAATCAAGTCAACCATCCAGTTGAGCTATCTCAGGCCAGCAGAGAGCTTTCTGAAAGTACTAGTAAGAATGTCAAAGCAAGAAAGATTATAGTCCGGTCCATCTGGCCCTCCACAAACAAGGACCTTGCGCAAGAAAGGGCTCTTGTCTAGGAAATGTATCTGCAGAGAAGTGAAGTCCACTGTGCTTCCCACTGGCACCTAGGAACTTGGAACCTTAGAGTTCTGTCCTGCATTTGTCAGAAACAAAAACAGTGATGAAATATAAGAGACGTTCTTGGTCCACAGCCTCTGGCTGCTCTGTGGTTCCATCAAATATCTTGCTCTCTATTCTCCTGGGTGGCCCGTGTGCCTTGAAAGGTGGAAAACACACTAATAATACCTGCACTGAGCTGCAGCCACAGCCCTTTTTCATTTTTAATTTTGAAGCAGGGTCTCACTGAGCCTCTAAATGGTCCAGGCTGGCCTCAGACTTCAATGCCTCAGCCTTCCAGAGTGCTGAGATCACAGCTGTGCCCCACCACACTGGCTACATTCACTCCTGAAGGACTTTTGTTCTTTAAAGGTGAGTGAAGACCGTTAAGTGGGAAGGAAGACCAAGTCAGTGATGTATTATTAAACCAAGTCCTAGCACTGCCCATCCGTTTGTCTGTCCCAGGGGAGGCTTTCTTTAATCCAAGTCCTAGCACTGCCCATCCGTTTGTCTGTCCCAGGGGAGGCTTTCTTTAATCCCAAAATACAAGGATTCTGTCTGCAGCAAATGGAAGACAAATATGATATTCCGACATCCTTGGGAAAATGTCACTGAAGTGGGTCAGCCTTTCCTTTTCAGGCTGTGCTCATCTGGGGACATTAAAGGATGCTAAAAATAAATTCCCCGTGTGCCTTGAGACTCCAGCCAAGCCAGTGTGCCTTTGAGAAGGTCCTCACATCTTAACATTCGACTTGGGGACATAACAGCCTTCTGCAGCCTTTCCAGGGAGTCATGTAGGCATTTTTAGACATCTCTTCATCATTCACTACTCCACACATCTTTGTCAGCACAGCAGAAGCTACTTGGGGACATGTGGGAACAGTAGGGCATATGGATGGAACTTAATGAATCCTGATCGTATGGCTGGAAGATGCACGATCACCTTGCTGAGAAACATATTCCAAATTTGTGTTTTAGTTGTCAACACTGGTTTTCTCCACTGGATCTGTGAAGGAGAAATACACTTCAACATCAGTTTGGTTTTTATGCCTGAGTCTTTTTCTTTTACCTGGATGTTAAGATCTCTTACCAAGCTCTTGGTTCTATAGACATAGAAACGGGAATACTTAAGATCTCCTGAGGAGATGGAACTGACTTTGGAGCCAGGGTAAACTGGGGGCAATTTCGCCCTCATGGGCCGAATGTTCCATTTCACCTGCAGAATCAAGTCTCCGATTCTCCATCTATGCACAGAGGACACAATAAGTAATTCATAGACTTGGTGTGAGGATCAGGGACCCTGAATCTAAGACTTGCTTGGTGGGACACAGGTACTGTTAATCGCTATTTGTTAATATCATCACTATTCCTACTGTCATTCAGACTGCTCTTAATTTAGTTCAGTACTCTTTTCATTCCTTGTGTCAGATTTTGGACTATGAGCTTATCTTTTTATCTGACCACACACCTGGAGTTTTCATTTTGCTTTCCTTTCTCTTTCTTTATTTTCTTCTTCTTTTCCTCCTCCTTCCCCTCCTCTTTCTCACCTTCTCCCTTTTTCCTCTTCATCTCCGCCTGCCTCCTCCTCCTGCTTCCCCTCCTCTCCCTCTCTCCTTCTCTCTCTCTTTCTCCCTCTCTCTCTAGCACTTTTGTACTAAACTACATCTCCATGAACCCTCTTTTTTAATTTTTAGGATTTCAAAACAGAGTCTCCTTAAGTCACTAAGTTGCCCAGGTTGGACTTCAACTTTTGATTCTCCTGTCTCTGCCTCCCAGAGTGCCGGGATTACAACCATGCTCCACCGTACTCTACCTGGGTTTTGAAGATAGCCTGCTCATAAGCTCACAGCCCATGCTGCCTCTCTGCTCTTTGACTCAGGGCAGTGAATTACCTTGGACTCTTAGGTTTTACCTGCCACAGCACTCACCAGAAAGTGCCCTGCTGAGGCCCAGGTGAAAGGCGGATGTCTGGCTTGATGCCCCTCCTTCGCTGTGCCTGTCGCTGATGATGAGCTTCCTCAGGCCCTGGGGCAGCTCTGACTCAAGTTTTATGCAGGCCTGGAGTGAGGTGAGGCATATTCTGTGCTCTCCCTCTGTTGGCTGAGCTCTTCTGGAGACTGTGTTTATCCTGGCTCTTGCCACTTCCTCCAGGGCTTTGTGGCTGCACTTGGCTTCCTGTTCTTCTTGGCCTCCCTCCAAGGAGGGTGGAGCTCCTAAGGGCAGTGCCCCTTTGCCCTGACACTGCCCTGCTGGCCAGGGTTCCAGCAAGATATCACCTCCCCAGGGAGGCAGTCAGCAAAGGCGGTCACGTACTGCATCTGGGACACAATGGAAGCTGACCTCATGAAGTGTGCGTGAGGGCTACAGCCATAATAATTTGCGTTAAAGAACTAGAAGGAAGGGAGAGGGGGGGCAATGGAGGGAGATGGGGAAGGGAAGGAAGAAAGCAGGTAGAGGGGAAGAAAGAAGGAAGGAAGGAAAGGGAGAGAGAGCAAGAAAGAAGAGAGGTAGGTAGATAGAGATAGGGTTAAGGAAGGAGGGTGAATAAGGAGTCCAAGGGGGCAAAGGAGAAGGAACAAACATTTCTTTTAGGATTTAAGTTTGTAAAGAATCCCAGACCAGACCTGTTTTTGCAAAACTCCTGCAGGAAACCTTCACAGTTCTATTTCAGTGTTTATAAATTAGGAGGAGTAGCCCTTCAGTCAGCTCTGTGTAAGGGGAAAATGCTAAACTAGACCTCCGAATGTCCCAAGATAATAGAAAACAAATCTTTAAAATTCAACCAAGCCAAAAGAAAACGAGGCTGTACTGCTGAGCCCACGCATCATGTCAGCACGTAGACCTCGACTTTCCAGAAAACCTGTTTAAACGTCCCAAGGGGCGGCCCCGAATGTCACCTGAAGAAGTGGTTACAAACCTCGGCAGCAAGAGTCTGCTGTGGGGTGGAGGGCACAGCTCTGCGGGAGAGTTTCTCCTCGGCCTATACAAAGTTTTGGTTTCAAGCCCCAGCGCTTGCAAAGAAAAATTTAGTTTTGAAAAGATCACCAAAGATGTTTGTCTCACTAGATAGCTCTGATTTTAGGACAATTTTTCAAATTCTGTTGTCCTCATTCCTTCGGTAATGTTATGGCTTGGGGCTAGATGTCCTCCCAAAGCCGCGTGCTTTCTCAGAGGTGGCTGAATCTAGATTGTGTGGCTGATTCACAGTGGGGTTAGGCCCGAGAGTGCTAGAATTAAGGGCCAGAGTGCTACCTCCCTAAGTAGCCTGAATAAGATAAAAGGGGCAGAAAGAGGCTGTTAAGGTCCCTTGTTGCTCTTCCTGTCTTCCCAGGCCATAAAGTGTTGCCCCTCTGCCATCCGCCTTGGAGCCTCTATGAACTGTAAGCCAAATAAACCTTTCCCCTCTAACTTTGGGTGTCGGGTATTTTGTCTCAGTAAGGAGAGAAAAGTAACTAACAGTCTAAAATTTACCTGCAAGCAGGAGGGTGCAGTCAGTTTGAAGTCCTGAAGTTCCTGAGATCTTTCGCTCTTATCCTCTGTTTATGGTAGTAGTAGTAATTACATTTTTAAACAACTGAAATCCATAGAAACAAACATTTTTTACATGGCCCCCAAAATGATTTTGCCCCTTGATCAGTAAACAAATAGTCAGAAATAAATATAAATCAAAAGCCACCGAGTTCCTTTAGTTACCAAACTAGGCATGCTTTCAAAGAATTTGGTCACTTGTTTTGTTTTTAATTTTGGCAGTGCTGGAGATTGCACCTAGAACCTTTGCACTGAGCTATATTTATCCCAAGCCCTTTTTTATTTTTTATTTTGAAACAGGGTCTTGCTGAATCACTAAACTGCCCAGGCTGGGCTTGAATTTGCAACTCTCCTGCCTCAGCTTCCCAGAGTGCTTCAGTTACTGGTTTGTTCCACTATGCCCAGCTCAGTCTCCATTTCTGAAGCAATAATTAATCTCTCACTGCAAACAGAATGATTCACTTCTCCATATGATTAAGACATCATGATAATAAGGAGGTCAATGATTACTTTGTGAGTGAATGAGTCCCACAGTGAGTTCAAGCTTTCTTCTATTCCACTTGCAGTAACCTGGCCTGGTCAGGCTTGCTGGCTCTTCCCAGTCTAAACTTCAGTGTAACTGCATTAGTTCAGGAAATATTTACCCAGAGAAACACAGTAATTAATATTGTCTCCCAATTCTCTGCTCCCTGAAAGAGCACAGATTCTCCAAATCACCAGAGAATATAGAAAAGGTAAACTCTGCCCAAAGAAAATGGAATTCTGTATCATTGTAGATAGGTTAATATTCTGCATCTGGTTTTGCTGATATAATGTATGTAATAGTGGACAATGTACAAATAATAAAATTTACAATATTCTTTCCTGCAAATGCCTTACAAGTGATTGCTGCTCACAGTATTCTGTTGCTGAAGTTTCTCTTCTGTCCATAGAGAAAATAGGTTTTATCTGACAGACAAGTTTGGTCCCAACACAAATGTTAGTTGGTGTCTTCATTTATTTTAACAAGTAAGATGAAAGTACAACTACAAAGAAGTGTGTCTAAATTTCACTCATTTGTCAATAACGTGAGTGGCTTTTTTTGCTAAATGGATAATTGTTCTCCAATTGTGGAAGACTGTTCTCAGTATTTATAATGCTCATTCACCATGTTTCAGCATTAGATATGACATACATTTAAGCTTAATCTGCAATGATATTTTTCACAATTTTAAGTCTAGAAAAATAAACAAGACAATGAATCATGCCCTGTGTGATATGCTTTTGCCCATTTCCATGGTGTAAGTACATACTCCATCTCTGATTTCAATCTGCCAGGAGGAATTACCAGATGTTAACACTAAATGATCGGAAATACAGCAGTTACAAAAGGAATAAGCTCAAGTGCATAGATAAAGAAAAAATGTAGTAAAATTATTGGAAAGTTATAGGACTTGAGTGTTTATTAGCTTTTAAAAACATACTTTATTTGTGAGTTCATAGGATTAATTATTCAGGAATGCCTATGTTTAAGCTCCACCTTGCAAAATTCTTGTACATTTAAAAATTTTGTCTCCTGCAAGCTGGTACAAGTTACCTCTAGCAAACCACTGAACTGGAGGATGAAGGGGAAACTAACTGATAATTTAGTATATTTTGTAACATTAATTTCAAATAAAACCCTATTTCTCACTCTAGCTTTCTGCTTAATTCTAAACAAGAATTCTGTCCCACACCTTAGCCACACATTAGTCTCTACCCAAGCTTGCTAGACAATGATTATATGAACTTGACTAATGAGAAAATACTAATATTACATAAAATAAAAAAATCAATGGCTTTGTACTTAAGTTCAAAGTAGCAACTATTTGTTATATATATTTGGAATAATTCAAATAAACATGTACAACATATTTTTCCTGTTGAAATTAATAATTTTGAAGCTGTTGCATTGAATTATACCAGAGTTTCAGATTTTTGGGAAGACTCTCCATGAGGGTCAATGAATTATACTGTGGATAAGTTCATTTTTAAAAAATCTATGAACACCTTTTTAAATTGTCTCTGAAGGGTTTTTTATGCTTTTATGCAAAGAAATAAGATTTTATCTTGATATTTTTAAAGTCTCCTGTAGAGATAGCCTTAGAAATAAAATGAGTGAATGAAAAAGTTGCAAAAAATATACAATCAGATGAACAATAGTAAACATTTCATTAATTTTAATTCAACATGGATCCCACACATTTGATCAGTTTTTAAAAACTTTTTCCTCAGAGAGTTGAACAGATTCTTACACAGCTGACTTGTCTTTGATGTTTTTCTGTGTGTTTGCCTCTATCAAAAGACATGTCTCCATTTTTATTTTACTCCTTTCAGGTGCATGAAAAGGATTTAAGGTGGTACTGCGAAAAACTCCTAACAGATGTCTTTGATGTTTTTCTGTGTGTTTGCCTCTATCAAAAGACATGTCTCCATTTTTATTTTACTCCTTTCAGGTGCATGAAAAGGATTTAAGGTGGTACTGCGAAAACTATCCTAACAGATCCATTTAATTAGGTGAAACGGACAAATGTCTTTAAAAGTCACAAATTACCAGAAATTACTTAAGATTAAATTGGACAACCTGAATGGCTTTATATTTATTATATTTATATTTAATTATAGTGAAAATATTTCTCACAATATTTCCCCTAATCTCAGAGAGAGTCACTGATGAATTCTACCAACCTTTAATAAAATATTCATAATTGTTTTACAACAACAAGAAAGAAAAAAAAGTCCTGATATAATGACTTATACCTGTAATTCCAGCCTCTTTGGAGACTGAGGCAAAAAGATGGAGAGTCTGAGGCCAACATAGGCAACATAGTGAAACTCTGGCTCAAAATACAATTTTAAAAAAAGAACTGGGTATGTAGAGCTGTGGTAGGGCACTTTTCTTGCATGTGCAAGCCTCTAGGTGTTAAGATAGACAAATATGTCAAATTACTATATTAAAGTCTAGAAGTAGAGCAGCAAATATACAGAAAACTAATTTCTGACAAAAATGAAAAGGAAATTAATTTGGTGGACAAGGATCTTTCCATCCAATCATAAGTGGAACAGTTGTATATTGATAGGTAGAAAAAATATTCATCGATCTGTACCTCACACCATATACAAAGTTGGACCTCATGTGAAACTGTAAGGCTTCTAGAATTAAATTTAACATTAAACCTAGAAATTTAGGGTTATGGCAAGTATTTCTTAGGTACATATCAAAGGCATGATCCTTCAAAGACAAAATGTAGACAGGGACTTCATAAAATTAGTAACTCTTGCTTTTGAAAAGACACTATAAATTAAGTAAGGAAAAGATAAACTATGCTGAGAGAAATATCTGCAAAACACATATCTGAGGTATGTAACCTTATATAATATCAATAACAAAAAACCATAAGAAATTTAACAACAACAACACAACAAAAAGCAAGAACCTTAACTTTCAAAGCTAAGCAGTTTGATCATTATGGGTGGTTGGCATTATACAGATGATAAATAAGTACTTCAAAAATGCTGGAGATACAATTATTAGGGAAGCATAAATTGAAATCTAACTGAACTACTGCTATGAATATATAGGGATATATAAAAGCTAAATGTGTGACCATACTTACTGCTGGTATACACGTAGGATAAGGGGAATTTCCCATGCAGTTGGTGGGAAGGTACAGTGTTTGAACCAGCTTATAAATTCCTTTGTTCCTAATGTAATTAAAAATTTTCTTAGCAAATGACCTAGGTTTTTCACCTTTTGATATTCCCTCATTAAAGAAAGGACAGATGTGTTGATAGAGACTTGAACATGAATATTCATCAGGATCCTATTCATGGAAGGAGCAACCTAAATGACCATCAGGAGCTGACTGAACCCACACACTGTGGTATAGACATGCAGTGAAAGGCTACTCATTGGTAACAGGGAGTGACCAGCAGTTTGGGTGGATTTCAGAATAATGGTGCAAAAAGAAGCCAGACAAACATATATTATGCTTCCATTGAAGTTACATTCTAGAAAGATGCAGTCTAATCCATAGGGATGGGAAATTGATCAATGGTTATCTACTAATGGAGTGGGGGTGGAGCAATAAGGAGGATTTCCATTGGGCAGACAGGGATTCAGAAGTGTTACATATAATTATTGTCTCGATTGTGATATTGGGCACATGTCACAACATATGGAGCTGTATACTTCATTTCCATACAGTTCATTTATATACGTGATGCCTTCATATAATCTTTAAAATAAAAAAGTCCAAAACAAAGGTGATTGTTAAGCAAGTCTTCACTTACCAAAGAGAAATTTTATCCCTTGCCTCCAAACTCCTCTAGCATCAGTTATTTCTACTTTCTGTGGTGCTTAAGCTTGATTGGATAGACGTGACTTGCTTTGGGGTGCATTCTGTGTTTTGGTGGAGCACACTTCTGGTGTGTATGGGTGGGGCATGGTGGGGTGGCCTTGGTGTTCATATCAGATCCCTGGTGCCTTCTGCTCTGGAGTTGTTCCTTGGCTCTGTTTCCCTCCCCTCTGAACTAAGCATCTTTTACCTGCCAGGCCCTTCCTCCATGATGTTCCTGCTTTGGAGCCAGGTGACCATGGACTGAATTCCCTGAAGCTGTGAGCCAAATTAAAACTCTTGTCCTTCAAATTGTGTGTGGGGTATTAGGTCCCAGTGGTGGGAAAGCTCACTAATCCATTTTTTGCTCCTCATTTGCATATCAAATTTTGGGTTACCAAAATAATTTGTAATTTGACTGGGCAAAACATATTTTTGGAGAAATTAATAATTAGGCACTACTATGTCCATGAATACATTAGAGTAAGTCACTGTCTCACCTTTATGCCATGAAAGCATGACTATACCTATTTGAACAAATAAGTTCATATACAGCTTTAAATTTATATTACAAAGCATGGTGTTTGCCAGTGGCCAGCGGATAACTTCCTTATATTAGAGCTGCTTTCCTCTTCTTTGTAGCTTAAGTGCAGGTCCAGCCCATGGGAGCAGGCTTTGGGCACTGTCCGCAGCAGGAACAGTGTCACTTTGCCTGTGCCTTCCACCCATGTGCCCCAGTGAAAGGAAGCTCAGCATGTTGACAAAATTACCATCCACAGCCACCAACCTAGATCTGAGCAGTACAAGCCCTCTGGGCCTTGGCACCATTTATATCCAAGATTAATTAGTTAATGTTCACCAAGCACTTTGAAGGTAGAAGTACCTGTAGGAACACCAAGCCCATGTATTAAGCGTCATTTTTATATACACTTCAGCTTCAAATCTTGCATCCCTA
This sequence comes from Fukomys damarensis, assembly GCF_012274545.1. Taxonomy (NCBI): domain Eukaryota; kingdom Metazoa; phylum Chordata; class Mammalia; order Rodentia; family Bathyergidae; genus Fukomys; species Fukomys damarensis. Next base: position 30,752,445 of record NW_022900937.1, on the reverse strand, counting down.
ATTGGAAGGGGCCCCCAGCTGCTAATAGCAGGGAAGTGTCCTGCATCTTGAAGGACCTTGTAAGGTGTCAGGAGCTGCCTCACCATGGAGAGCTGGAAGCAGGTGGGCATGTGCGTCTCTGGTCACTCTGGTGGAAATGGCCCATCACCATTAGCTGGCCACCCGCCAAGCCTTGTAATTTTCCATGACTATGTTCTGACAACTTGCTCCATGGGAAGGGCATTCGAGACCTATAGAGCTCCTGGTTTGTGTCCCAGCTCAGCCATTGTACACAGTGTGACTTTAGGGAGGTGTGGCACTGGTGGAAATGTCCTGTGAAGAGCTCCAGTGTGCTCACTAAAACAAGTGAAAATGGAAAGTTGCAGAGTTTCAGGGTGGCAGCTGCAAAATGTTTGGTAAAAGAAGTGAAAGTTTTGGCTGTTGTACAAATAGTAAACTCTTTTTGTTGTTGTTCTTCTAGTCTCTCTGACACTTGCTTTTAATACCGGGAAGCCAGTCCTCTGGCGCTGCATCCATTCATGTGGGTTTTAGATTCCTTTGCTAATTATGCTTTTCATTTTAGGGTGATGTCTTTTACATCTAGAGCTGCCTCCCACCCCTGGTCCCACAGGTCTTTATTAGAGGAAGGAAAAAGAATTCTAATGCATTCTCCCTCTAAGTTCAGCTCTCCAGGCTCAGGTACTGACAGTGACCCAGATAGTTCATGGAATATTTCACTTTTGGAATAGACTTGGTGTCCCTACTGGTCTGTGTGTGCAAGTGTGACCCCCGGTACTGCCCCTCAGTATCTGAAAAAGTGGTTAAGAGGTGCACATTTTAAAGACCTCCAAGAGGGATGACGACATCCCCTTCACCACACTGTACCTAACAAAAAATGCAGCACCCTGAAGCCTCTGCCTCTCAAGACTGTCTACCTTGGTGGCCTCATGGGAGCCCTGGGGCACCTGGACTTCACCACCAAGCTCCACATGAGAAAGCTGAGGATGGACCCCTCGGCTGGGGCGTCTGGGGATCCTCCTTTGAAGATGTAAAGAATGTGAGTCATTCCTAATTGTCAGGATTCACAAGCCCACTTCAGAGCCAGGTTCTTTTAAATGCCTATTACCCCTTCAATAGATTGAGTTGGGCCAATAGTTAATTTGCAAATTGCAGGACCAAGCAAGGTGAGAACCTAAAGACAGGGTAATTAATAAATTATGTTTTAAAGAGAGATTGCCTTCACTGAATTCTCCATGCTTACTTTAATTCCCATCTCCCTCAGGGCTAAAGAGCATTAGTAGTCATTTCTCCTCCTTCTCCTGTCCCCTTTTCCCATTTTGTGGGGCTCTGAGACTCCACTTGTGTACCCCTGCTACTGTCAGGGCCCTGGGGTCAGTCTGTGGCTCAAAGGGACCCTCAAGAGACTTTCACCTGTTCTGAGACACACCACTTACACCTCACTCTGTGCTTTGGAATCAGGCCTCACCTCTCAGCTGGAAGCCAATCAGAAACACACTTCATGCCCGTTAATAGATGACTGGCTAAAGAAAATGTGGAGTGCATACACACACACTGCAATATTACTCAGCCACAGAGAAGAACAAAATCACATCACTGGAAAGAAAATGGGTGGAACTGCAGACTGTCATGTTGAGCCAAATAAACCAGACTCAGAGTTACATATCATGAGTTTATCATAGGAGAAACAGAGGAGAGATGATAAGGAACTAGAAATAGGCTCATGAAAGTGGGAATGAGATCAGGAGGGAGGTGGAGAACAGAGAGGGATCGAGGGATTGAAAATGTTGAAAATATGTTACCAGTCCCCAAAACAAATATCACCCTTTTGTATTAAAGGCACAATAATTCTTTCTTTTCTTTCTTTCTTTCTTTCTTTCTTTCTTTCTTTCTTTCTTTCTTTCTTTCTTTCTTTCTTTCTTTCTTTCTTTCTTTCTTTCTTTCTTTCCTTCTTTCTCTCTTTTTTTGTACCAGGGATGGAACTTGGGACCTTGAGCTTGCAAGGCAGGTGGCAGAACCACTGAGCTACATCCCTGGCCCCAGTAATTTCTTGAGTTGAGTCTTAAGAACTGTTCATTGTCATTCTTTGGTATTACTGAGACTGTTCAGCCTCCTCTTTATCTCTCAACTTTCTGTTGTTCATTTCTTTATCTCCTGACCTTCTTGGGTTTGCTGTACAACAGTGTGCTATATGTTGAATTGTGTCCCCCAAGGTGATATGCTGAACCCCAACTCCCAGTACGTCATGTGGGGACCTCTTCTGGAAATGGGTTTGCTGTGGTGTAATTAGCTCACGTGAGGTCACTTGGGAGGAGGTGGTGAAGAGGCACGCAAACGTGGGAGCAGCTCTGCCAGGACACGGGACAATACAGATGGAGAGACACTGAGATACATTACCAGCCACAGCCCAGCAGCGCGAGGAAACTTCCCCTCCACACTTCAGAGGGGTCAGGCCCCCCAGATGCTAGGACTTGTGCTGCAGGCCAGACAAGAAGCATCTGACGTGCAGAGTCACCAAGGTGTCTGGTGGTTGCTTTATTAGAGCACTAGCTGGCTGCTGAACAGGGCTACGGCAGAAATTCTACTTCCTAAGGCTGAGGCTGAGGCAAGGACAACGTTAGAACTCTGCTCCTGTTGGAGATGCACCCTGGGGTGCTGCATCTTGGTGCAGGTGTTAACTTTGGTTATACTGATGGAAATATCTATTTTCCCTAGGTACACGTCTGGGGCATGTGACGTATATCAGTGGTACAGAGTCTAGGAGCTTCTGCTAAACGAAGACCTCTGGGTCATAAAGCAAAAAAGTACAAATCATTCCAGGAACACTGGGACTCAAGAAAATAATAATAATAAAAAAAACTGCCCTGGGAAGAGGTGATTCAGACGTGAAATAAGTAGAAAAGTAGAAGTATTGAAACTGCTCATGAAGCAGCCTAGTGCAGTCAAGAAAGGCTGCAGAAAGAAGCAACAGTTCCAGCTGTTGGAAGATGAGATTTGAAGAACAGGGAGTGAGGGTGGAGAGGATTCCAGGCCTGGGAATCCCTTGAGTGAAAGCATGGAGGGGGAGAACAGAGGGGAGAGCAATTCGGAGAGGAGGCTCAGCTTCTGCGACAGGAGGTCTAAGAGCGGGGGAAGCCGAGTGGAGATGCTCACTCTGCACCAGCTGGGCTGGCCACCCTACTTCCACTCCTGCTGCCATCTATCTTTTCTTCCTTCCTCTCTCCCTACCCTGTGCTTGCTTCCCTCTTTTCCTTTCTTCACAAATATCCAAGAGATGTAAATAGCACTTATTGACTGGACATATGGCCTTGGCACTGAACTATAACCCAGGCCTTTTTATTTTGAGACAGGAGTCTCATTAAATCACTGAATTGCCCAGGGTGGGTTTAAACTTGCGATCTTCCTGTCTCAGCCTCCCGGAGTGCTGTGCTTGCAGGTCTGTGTGTCGCCACGCCAGGTTCCACCTCTGTGTTCTTGTGTGAGAGTAACTATTTGTTTACTTGGCTCTTCTTGCTTTTCTTGGTGGCCGTTGGTCATCAAGTTCCATCACCTGACCTTTTTGGTAACAGGGGCTTAAATAAAACTGATGCTCCCTGAAGTTCTGTGCTCCTTGTTGCCTTAGAGAGGGGCCTCTTGAAAGATCAGACAGACCAGAATGGAGTCTGCTGACAGAAGCCCCTGCTGAGTTGTCAGTGGACACACCAGCCAGGAGTGCTGGTGGCCGGCTGAAAATACCCGCTAATCTAATCTGCTGGCTGCTGGAGATGAATCTGGGGAATGTGGGAGGTGAGCATGTCACAGAAGCAATTACTGGCCGGACGCGGGATTGCATAATACAATGATGACGGCTTCCTGCCCCACCGAACGTGGGAGCTGGCCAGAAAGGATTTATCTTCCCAAGAGAAACATGCCAACTCCAGGAGGATATGAAGTAACTGTTATTATGGGAAAAAGACAGGCTTAATTTGAAAATAGCCAAGGTCTCTTTTAGTTTGTACATTGCATCTTTTTCTTGCTTTTTTTTTTTTTTTTTTTTTTTTTTTTTTTTTTTTTTTTTTCTGGCTCTCTTTACTGCTCTCCTATCTTTTTCTGTCACTTGGACTCTCTGAATGCCTGGCTTATCTTTCTTTTCTTTTCATTTTTATCTACTTCCTCAAATTTTGTTCAAATCTTCACATTTATTTAATGTTTGAGGAAAGGCTTTGATTTATTCCCTATAATGTGAGGTGCTAAAAAAAAA
>NW_022900937.1:30696741-30746651 GCF_012274545.1 Fukomys damarensis | reverse complement strand
ATATACTACATACTACTGAAGGAGGAGATTGGGACATAGAAATAAAGTTGGACAATAGGTCATGGCCTGTCAATCACAGGGAGCTATCAAATCACAGCACAGAAAAGCTTCTGATGGCCTGATCTGACTAGATGGCGGCTTAAAAAAAAATGAAAAGTGTTTGTGGTGGGTTTATTTATGTGGGAAGGGTAGTTAGACTCCAGGAAAAACACAAAGGATTTATAATTTAATATACTACTGAAGGAGGAGATTGGGACATAGAAATAAAGTTGGACAATAGGTCATGGCCTGTCAATCACAGGGAGCTATCAAATCACAGCACAGAAAAGCTTCTGATGGCCTGATCTGACTTCAGAAAAGATGGCGGCCACTGGTCCCTTTGCCAAGGTCTCCTTACCCTTCTGAGTGACCCATCAGTGAAGGGCATGCTTTAACTTTTCTTATTCCTTTTTGTACTTCTTTTCTTCTTCACTTCTTTATCTTTTTTTTTTTCTCTCCTCGAATAAAAGTTAAATTTTCAGGTCTATTGATTGTCCTGGCCAGTCCTTTGGATGGGACAGCAAAAGCTTGGAACCACTGGGCATCGAGCCCTGGGGCCATGCGGCTCCATAGTACTCCTTTTTTGAAATGACATTCAATACTTGCAGAACAACTTAAAGTGTTGTCATTGTGTTCTTTTAAGACTGCAAAATGGCCCTGAATGTTAAATGAAGGCTAGGCATACCTTGATACTGCTATGCTTTATTTTCCCTGGAAATTATCTACACTGTAAATGTCATCAACCCCTACATCCCACAGACGTTTCCAGCTTGAATCACCCTTTCTTGCACAGAAATCAAAGCACCTGGAACTAAAACAGAAAGAATCTTAGACATCTTGCCCTACATGCATTTGAGGGCGGACTCACGATAGTCACATTCACTGTGCCCTCTCTGTCCCCAGGCCATGCCTTGGGACGAATCTGTTTTCAAGACACCACCTGCTCTCTAGTCACATAGCCGCTCTCTCCTCTATCCATCTCCTCTTCCTTCTTGGCCTAACTTCTTTTCTCTTCTACCTCATTTTCTTCCTCCTGTTCTATCATTTCACACCAACACCTCCATGATCAGCATTGAACTGAAACCCTTTGGAATATAAAAATTGCAACTTGACTTCAGCTACCTTGCCCAAGATTGTGAGCTTAAGCAAAATTCCAACCCAGGTTTCCTTGCCTGTGTATTCCAAAACCTTACCCAGCACAATACCTGAATCCTAAAATGCTTTCAACAATTGGGTCATACCAGCTCCTTTGGGGTGCCATCTTCTAATTGAGCATTGTCAACAATAGCACCAGCCACCTAGTACTGACATCTGTTTAAGCCATATCACTGAACCCACATCTGTTCCTTCATTCCCTTTCCTGATCTGTGAGGGCTAAAGCTCTAGAATGTCCTACATTCACTTAGTTAGGAGACAGAGTTAAGATGACATTTTCAAGAAACACGCTCTCTAGTGACGAGATTCACAGTGCCTTGTGTATAATAGATCTCTTGCCTGATAACACATGTTTTCACTGAGAAATTACCTTCCTGACCTGCAAGCAGCCACCGGTGCTCAGGTCCAATGGGAGATTTCTATTCTGATTCCGAAAGAGCTTCTGGTCCAAACCTCCTTGCACTCCACTTTGCGGCCCTGCTGTGCAACCACTACCGCCACCTTAGACTTGGTCTCTGCACTTAGTCCTCTTGGAAGTGACCATGTCTCTCTTCCCTGTTGCGTGGGTGATGGGGTCCCAGAGGGGCTCTCTAACTTCTTGTGGGTGATGAACGAGAAACTGGACATGGTGCAAAATGGTAAAGAAAAAGCAGCAACGTTCAGTGACTTTTAATTAGGTGATGGTACGCTGAGAGTGAGAAGGCAGAAATGAAAATGGTTTCAGCGCTGGATGCTCTGGGTTTAAGAATTTAAGGGCTGGAGATTTAGCTCAGTGGTTCCAGAGCCAGCCTTGCAAGCCCAAAGACCCCACCTTGATCCCCAGTACCAAAAAAAAAAAGAAAAAAGAAAAAGAAAGAATTTAAAAAGTTGCCTGGGACCCAGGTGCCTCCCAGTGGGTCTTCTTGAGTGTGACCGACAGGCTGCCTAGTCAGGACCGCTGTGTGTACTGCACAGTCCCTACCCATAATCCACTCTGGTATAATTGGGTGCATGAGATGCAGCGCATATGCATGAGCCCTCCATGAGCTCCCGGTGAAGAAAGGCCAAGGTAGGTCCTGCCAGCAGGTGTGCTACACATGAGACCTATTTTAAGATTTTAGAATTTCCCAGGGGTCTTCATTGTTACGCTCTCTGCCTCTAGTAGTAGACGGCCTTAGGAAGGAGTCAGGGGGTTAGTCCTGGGCATTGCCGAGATTCGGGTTAGTGGACAGAGCGATTCATCAGCCCCAGTTTCACCATCTGCATTACTGACACTGGTCACCTTGAGGCGGGGGTGGCTTCTAATGGATTTAGACCATTTTTATTTTCAGTGACAGGAGAAATAGAAAATGTCTTATTTCTTCCACCAAGTAGCCAATACCTCTGAAATTTTCACCCATCTCTGCATCAAAGATCCAGGCCTTAAAACAAAGATTAGAACTCCTAGTAAAACAAAGCAATTGTCCTAAAAGAATAGGAGAGGCATAGATGGGCCCAGGTAAACTGACAAGCATTTCCTAATCCTTTCTGATTTCAGTGTTTTGCAAATAATTCTTTCCACTTGTTTCCTCCATATGGAGTTGCTAAGGAAGATAGAAAAACCTTCCCTGAGGTGCTAAAAGATCAGCGGAGTCTAAAAGCCCCAGATGTAAAACCCAATGGGGGCTACAGGTAGGTTCAGAGCTGCAGCTGGGCACAGCAAGAAGAGACCAGGCTGGGCTGATGTGGGGTTGGTCCTCGTGGCTAAGCTGTGATCACGCCTTGCTAAACTGTGCTGAGCAAATCTTTTCACCTCTCTGGAATTGCTCAGCATTCTTACTTACAAGGAGCAATAGCTTCTGGGGTCCTTTCCAGGACCATAATATGAAGAAGGGACAAAGGCACATGAAGTGTGCAGCTGCACAGGGACAGAAGCCTGTGACCTGCACAGTGGTCAACAGACGGTGCCCTGGGTGGAGGTCGTGGGGACATTCCAAGGACACTTGTGAACAGCAGTTACAGCAGATTTTTCAGGGCCCAGTGAAGAGCAGGGCGGGTGTTGCTGGATGATTCTTCTTCATGAACTCCCCTCCTTTGCATAACTGCACTGCTTCCAAAATGTTTACAGAGGCTTCAAGGAGTGAACCAAGTTATTAAAAGAGTAGCAATTAGGGTGGCCCATCCCAGCAATTTCCAGCTTCCTGTCTCAGGAAGCCCGTGGAGGAGGGGCAGCCGGGTGGGAGGGGAGGCGCGTTCTTGGCTCTGACAGCGCCCCGCAGGATTCCTGTTTCTGAACGGAACAGGAGGGAGGGGACGAAGATTGCTAATGCTGGTGCCATTCCACGGAGGACGGAGGATGGAGGACGGAGGACGGGAGCACTGCCCCAGAAGCTCCCCCAGCTGGCTGAGTCCCTTCTCTGGGAAGCATGTCCCCTCTTCCTCCCTTTGGGGGATCCTGGCTTAGCTTGGGAAGCCTCTTGGCATATCCTACTTGCCTTGCCAGATCGAGCTGCCAGAGACATCCATCCTTGCACCTTGGCTGCCAGGGACTTGCTGAAAAAGGCTGTCGGGTGATTTACAGCCCCTACTTCACAGTGCTTCTCCAAACCCCAGCGCAGCCCAGCCCAGCCCCAGGAGCTGTGTCTACAAAATGAGCGTTTTGTTCAGTTGGGCCCAAAGCTTTGTTCCAGCTCTGCTGGCCAGCTCGGTGTCCAGCCGGATTGGAATCCTCATGTTCACTTCTTCCGTATGCAACCTGCACTCCAAGCATCGAAGTCCAAGGAGAGAGTCTCCTGGGAGGGCCTAGGGAAAGGGGACTCTGTTTTCCAAACAAAAGTTACACAATGCCGGACAGGCCCTGCGACTTGTGGCCACGGTTTCCCAGAACCCCAAGAGGCCCATCCAAGAAACTGCCCGTGTTTCCATGCCTTATCTCCACATCCTCCCCAGGGAGTCTCATTTCCTTGATTGTGCTGAACAGTTGCTGCCGGATGTCAGAGGCCAGGGCTCGGCTTGGACCCGAATGACAGGGAATTAGCTCTGTCGTTGCACAGCCTTTGATTCTAGCTCTGCCTTTGCGCTGTGATGAGTCAGTTGACCTCTCTCAGCTTTACATTGGCCTCTCCAGCATGAAGACGAGGGGGCTCTTCCTGGAGAAAATGTTTAAATGAGACCTAACATAATGGGCAGAACGTAGGTGAAAGGGTGAGTCCACATAAAATACTTGGAGAGCATATTTCGTTGCTTATTTTCTTTGGTCTTTTTTCCCAGTAGCAATTTGTTTCTGTTCACCCCTCCTATAGCAGCTCCAAAAGGATGCTTTAAGCATGCAAGAATTATCATTTAGAACAAGCTCACCAAAGGTAGCTCTCCTACTATGATACTAAGGTGGAAGTTAGTGAAGCCAGGAGACAGGGGAAGTTAGGCAATAGGACACAGGTCCCGAATAAGTATCTTACTGTAAACTCCGAGGGAGTCAGCCAGCCCAAACTGGCTATAAGGGCCTAGTGAAACTCCAGAGACAAAGACTACGTCCCTAACCAAAGGGGAGACAACTTGGGGGAAATAAGACACAAATGAAGCCCATGGCATGCCTGACATCAAAAGCCTATCTGCAAGGAAGAGCACCCCTGCATTCTGTCATGCACAACGGTCCACAAAACTGTACGAAAAGCCAATGGACCTAAACATCTATGGTGCCCACCTTATGGAGCACCCCTCTCCCTCTCTGGCCAGTGGAGAGCCTTTCTTTTATTCTTTGTAAGAAACACAGGTTTGGCCACTCCCCACCTTGTGCCGCTTGCTGTTTTGTAGGCTCCAATCTTTCTTTGCCCCAAAACAAGCACCTGAGAGCTAGAAGGAGCCACCTACATTAGTATACAGTCAGGGGCTGGACTCTGAAGGAGGTCAGCAGAAAAATAAGGACACCAGAGCTGTGGCTGGAGGCCGTCTGAAAGCCAGGCCTCAAGAATAAGATGCGGTGGGCAGGACTGCACACCTCCCTGAGGGATAGGCAGCAACTTGCTGCAATTAGCACTACCTGGTCCAGGAAGTCCAGGTAGGTGTCAGCCACCCAGGTGGGTGACCAGAGCAAGTGGACCCATCCCTTCCCCAAAATGCCTTTGTGCTTTCCATGTACCCTTGCTGCATGACTTGTTTCCCTGTGGGATGGATATTAGCTAAGTGACTGTGCTTGTAATCCTATGGGTTGATTGTGGTCTGACCCATGTAGTTTGCACATTGAGACTGACAAATGGCGTCAGTGGCTACCCACTCAGGATCCCTCTTGGACACCCAGGAGCTATTCTTCTTACCTTATTTCTGACAAAACTCTCTTTACTTCCTCCTTTGGTCTGTCACTTCATTCCTCAATGTTGTGGGACCACGAACTTGACACACTGAACATCTACCAGGTTTCTCCTGGATCACTAGCACTAGACCTGATACTAATCCAGTTTATATACTTACAGGGATATAAAACTCCAAGTAGAAAGGTCAATGGAGATGCTTGCGGAGTAGTCTTTCCTACAGGATGCAGATCATAACAATTGAGGTGGACATCTCAAAAAATGAGGCAGAAAGAACAGAAATGTTTTGAATGCAGGGGTGAAAAATATCTTTGGGAAGGTTTCATTCTAAAGGTCAAATAGCAGGCCATTTGAAGAAGGAGAAAAATGTGTTTACTTTGCCTTCCAACAGTGGAGTATCTCCTTCCCTTCTGAAGAAACTAGAAACTTATTTCCTTTAGGAAATATGCTGTATTTATTCTGAAATATAGGATTCCTGCAGCCCGCGCCACATTTCCTTACAATTCCTGTCGATGCCAGTACTCCACGGGCAAAAGATCAAAGCATGTTTTTATTAACAGGAAGTGGAAATTGATCCTATTTGTTTGATGGGTCAGTGATTGGTGAAGAGAAACAGAAGGATGTCTAACGTCTTGCTAAATGTACAGTCTCATCTCAGAGATTTACAGGGGATACTCAAACCTATTGTACAGACATTTTCCTTGAAGGAGCAGGGAAGTGGTAAGCTAGTTATTCTTACTATTACCTTCCTCCACCTTTCTGGGCAATACTAGACGAAAGTTTCTCTCTGTCTGTTTCTCTCTCTCCCCCCTCCCTCTCTCTCTCTTCCTCCATTCCTCCCTCCCTCCTTGTCTGTCCCTTGGATAAGCCAACTTTCTGTTTTCCACTTTGTTCTGGGGAGAGTTTTTATGTCACAGAATCTACATGAATGATCTGGAGATGGTATAAAAGATAGAATCTGAAAATCAGTATGCAGATTCTTAAAAAAAAATGAAATTTAAAACTTCACTTGACCCAGCTATTCCCCTTCTAGCCTGGTGCCTCTCTTGATGAACTTAATTCTTTCCACTATTCTGGGGAAGATGGTCACATCCAAGTTGGAGAACAGAAGCAAAATTTTTGCTTTGAAAACCAAAGTGTTCTTGAACAGAAGTATTTGTGAACCGAGGTATTATGGTATCTTCCTGAAACACTCAAAGCCACCATATTACAGCAAAACATGCACACCCCTCTTTATAGTAGCACAACTCATAATAGCTAAATCTTGGAAGCAGCCTGTATGTCATTAACAGGTGAATCGATACAGAAAATATGATATTTATACACAGTGGAGTACAACTCTGCCACCAAGAAGAATAAACTTAAACCATTTATGAAAATGGATGCACCTTGAGATCATAATGTTACATGAAACAAATCAGACACTTAGGCTTATATATCACCTGATTTTTGTGTATGAGAAATGTAGAGCAAAGGCCAGACAATAGGAAATAGGGAGATAGTTCTTCCTGAAAGGGGAAGAGGATCAGGAGATGGGAGAAGGGAGGAAAACGTGCTGATAGAGGAATTAAGACATGTCATGTTCATGTACAGACTCCATGCAAGGAATGTAAACATCATGTCCTGAAGACATGGAATAATAAAAAAAAAAAAATACAGAATCGGGTTGGCAGGTTCTGAGATAAGCACCACAATTTTAATTTTCCAGCACACTTCCAGCTAGAATGGGATATGGACTGCTCATTGGCCCTTAGGACACTAGCATTAGCCTGTGTCTCGAGATGTTGTTACACCGTGCTTGTGTGATCAGGGAGAGCTTTCTTATTTGTCTGTTTCTGGTCTTCTCTCTTAGATATTAAAATAATTTTCCAGGGAATTCACTCAGTGGAGCCATGCCTGCCTTGCAAGTTCAAGGTCCTGAGTTTGATCCTGATGCCACACCCACACCCACACAAACACACACACAAAATAAATAAACAAATTTAATAAATGAATAAATTAATTAAAATGATTGGAGGAATTGACCTTTAAGATCTTTTCTGATGATGCTATTTGTTTTTCTTGATTCTGAATTCTTATTAATTCTAGTTCACCCTATAACTGCGCTTATGGAAAAAGAACAAAGCACACCTTCAACTTATCATAAAAAGGTGGTGAATGCACTAAATGAAATGAAAAGCAGAAGAATGTTTTTCCATTGTTGGGATACCTGCTGTCTTATTCACTTTCTTGTGGCTGGGATAAAACAGCCAACACCCACAAATCTACAGAGAGGCTTATCTTGGCTCAGGTTTCCAGGGGATTTGGTCCATGCACAGCTGGCTAAAAAGTAGCAAGGCATGGAGGGAGGGTCTGGTGGAGGAGAGCTGCTCACAGCATGGGGGCCAGGAAACGGAGTACAAAGAGGGGCTGAGGAGATAGATAAACCCTTCTGGGTTACTTCCTCAGTTAACCTCCTCCTGTGATTAGGCCTCAACTCCCAAAAGCAATTTAGCCATGGATTCTTCAGTGGATAAATCTACTGAAACATACAGTGCCCCCACAATCCAATCACCTTCATAAAGCCCCAGCTCTGAACACATGAGGCCCGGAGAACATCTAGATCTAAACCCTAACACTCATCTGCAACAGGATTCCATTAATAGCTCTAATTTCTGTAAAGAAGACATACAAATAGTCCACATATACATGTAAATATGTTAATTAGAACTATAGTGCAATATCATATCATACAAGTTACAAATGAGTAGAAATTAGAACAGTCACCATGGAAAATAATGAGACCCTTCCTAAAAAAGTTGAGAATAGAACTATTATATGAGAAAGTGATTAAGATAAGATACATGTATGTACAAATTCTGCAAGATCAAAAACCTGTGTATCACAAACATATATTAATAAAAAACAAATAAAAATGAACTATTAAGTGATCCAACAATTCCACACCTGGGCATAGATACAAAGGAAATGGAGCCAATATGTCAAAAAGATATCTACATTCTCGTGGTCACTGCAACATGACTTAAACTGCCAGGATGAAATCAACCTAAGTGTTTCCCTCAGTGGATGAAGTGATAAAGAAAGTGTTTCTTTTGGTGTGTGTGTGTGTGTGTGTGTGTGTGTGTGTGTGTGTGTAGATATACATTCAATGGAATACTAGTCAGCCTTAATAAAAAAGAAATCGTGTCATTTTCACCACCCTGTATGGTTTTTGAAGTCCTCGTGACCACCGCCTTTTTCCTGGAAGCATTTCTCCTCCCATATTTTTTAGCTTTGGGTTTTATGACTGTGTTTAGCTTTCTAGGAAGCATCTGCCTCTTTCTGGGCTCTTGAACTTCACCATCGTTCTAGAAATCCTAGCAAACAAAACTTTCACCAGGCACCAGACAAGACCACTCAATCATTGTGATATTTTTTCTACAGACATATGTATCCTTACATTTTTCCATACCCCTTTGCATAGTAGGTATGTTATTACATCCAATCTTTAAGGGTGGAGAGAGAGATTAACATAAACAGTGCATATCTAATGTAATACAGTAAGTGCAATTAAGAAATTAGCTCACAAGAAATACTCTGTCTAAAGCAAACAAACTCACTGATGGATCCTAGTTGTACTTACTGGGCATCTGTTAGGAGCTTTGATGTCTGAGCTGCAGGCTGGGTCTCTCAAATTGAGCTGAGCATCTGTTAGGAAGAAGGACAGGCTCCCAAATATGTATAATATAGTTAGAGACGATTAGTATTAAAAGAGTGTGTCATAGTTACTTTTCCCTGATTGCTGAGACAAAGTACTCAACACCCACATGTAGAGGGAGAAAGTTTATTTGACCTCCAGTTCAGATAGGCTTCAGTCCATAATTGGCTGGCTCAAGGCAGGGTGCCATGGCAGACAGAACTTCTAGAGCAGAAACAGTTCATGGTGGCCAGAAGTCAGCAAAAGCAACAAGGGAACATACTAGCATCTTCCTGCCCCTTTTATCTTATTCAGACTACTTAGGGTGGTAGCACTCACACCCTTAACTTTAATGCACTCAGGCCTAGTATTGCACATGAATCACACACTCTAGATTTAGCCACCTCTGAAATAGTCCCACCTCGGTCACACGAGCTTTTGGGAGAACATCTAAACACAAGACATAACAGAAAGTGATAGAAATGCAGTAGATTCTATTCTGCACTTGATCTTAGCCAAAAGGCCGAGAAGTGATGTAGATTCTATTCTGTGCCATTGGTCTATGGCACTGTTTTCATGCAAGTTCCATACTGTTTTGATTATTATTGCTTTATACTATATCTTAAAGTCAGGTAGTATGATGTCTCCAGCTTTGCTCTTTTTTATTGAAGATTATTTCTTTATTTGGAACTTTTTGTGGTTTCATAGGAATTATAGGATATTTTTCTATTTCTGAGAAGTACATCAATGATATTTTGATAGAAATTGCATTAAATCTGTGAATCAATTTGGACAGTATGTGCATTTTAACAACATAAATTCTTCCAATTCTTGAGCACAGGTTATCTTTCAATTTAGTTGTATCCTTTTTAATTTCTTTCATCAATATCTTATAATTTTTATTCCAACAATCTTACCTCACTTAAATTTATTTTTACGCATTTTATCTTTTATAGCTAATGTGAATGAGATTGTTTTCTTGATTTTTATTTCAGGTAGTTTGTTATTAATATATGCAAATGCAGATCTCATGTATTTATATTCTGAAGCTGTCGAGTTTGTTAGTTCTATCGGTTTTCTTGATGGGGTCTTTAGTGGTCTGCAAGTGGACAATTTTTGCTTCTGGTTTTCAATTTGGATGAATTTTCTTTCTTTCTTTTGCCCAATCCTCTGACTGACTTTCAGTATCATGTAGAATAAGGATGATGAAGGTAAACACCCCTTGTCATGTAGAAGATTTGGAAGGGAAAGCTTGCAACTTTCCCCATTCAGCAGAATGTTACCCACAGGCTTGTCATATATGTTTTTTGTCATATATGTGTTGAGCTACACTTTTTATCACAGACAGAGATATTGGTAGTATATGATCCAGAAATCTTCCTACTGGTATATATTTAAAGTAAATGTAATTAGTATGTCAAAGAAACATCAATACTCATGTTTTTGGCACCCCTATTCCATAGTCAAGATATAGAATCAACATACATGTTCATCAAGTGTAGAGTGGATAAGGAAAATATGAGAAAATTATGTGACTATTCAGCCATACAGTGAAGTTCTATAATTTTCAACAACTTGGATAAAACCTTGGACATTATATTAAGTAAAACAAGAGAGGTCCAGGAATGTAAGTATTGCTACAAGGCCTAACCTGTATGTAGAATCCTAAAAAGATGATTTCAAAGAAGTTGCAAGTAATTAGCATAGGTTGGGGAAGTTAGAGGGGGAGATTGATCAGTGGCTACAATGCTTCAGTTAGGAGGAATAAGTTTTTGTGTTCTTTTATAAAGTAGGGCAACTATAGTTAACAATGATGGGTTATAGATTTCAAAATAATTAGAAAAATATTGAATGTTTCTCTCACAAAGGGATGATGTATGCTTGTCTCAGCTCCTTTCTTGTCACTTAAATGCAATACTCGACACACACAGGATAATAGAGGAAAGGTTTATTTTGGCTCATTCTTTATACAGGGTTAGTCTGGCTCCAAGGTAGGCAGAGAAGAAACAGCCCATCGGGTAGCAGGAAGCAGAGAGAGATCAGGGATGAGGAGGGAACGGAACTTCCAGGCCACGCCCCCAGGAACCACCTCCTCTGGCAGGATCCACCTCCTGACGTCACCTTTGGAGAGAAATTCAGCAGGCAATACCCCAGTGTATCACACCCACACGATCTAGTCACCACCCGACAGCTCCACTGATGAGCACATGAGGCTTTGGGGAGACATCTAGATATAAACCATTACTATTTAAGATGACCTTTATGTTCATTACTTCGATTTAATCACTGTATACTGTATGCATGTATCAAGACATCTCACTATATCCCTTAATATGTACAATTATATGCCAATTATAAATATAGCAAATTGTGAAGATACAATAGAGTTCAAAGGCAGAGAAATTTCATTTCATGAGTCTTTACATTTTTTTTTTAAATTTTGAGGCAAGGTCTTGCTAAGTTGCTAAGTTTTGTAGGCTGGGCTCAAACTTGCAATCCTCCTGCCTCAGCCTCTTGCAGTGCAGGGATTATACATGTGTATTGCTATCGTGGACATTTTTATCTATTGATTGTAGGAGATAGATGGTATCTGGTAGAACTTAAAAAATGAATGACTTCTTCCAGTACCAGACATGGTGGAACATGACTCTAATACCAGCTGCTTAGAAGGTTGAGGCAGGAAAATCACATGTTAAAGGCAAGCCCTGAAACTTAGCAAGAGCCTGACTCAAAAACAAACAAAACTGTATATAAAAATGTCATTTAGTAATAAAAATGTTCCAATCAAGGGATTTTAAAAAATTAATAGTAATAATAACAACTATGTATTACAAAGGACTCTCTAAGTGCCACTTTCCAGTTCTACAGACAGTCTCAGCAGACACACCCAGGGGCCCTTATTTAACAGAGGAGGAAATTAGATTTTAAGGAGCAGGTTGTATAAACAGATCAATATACTACTTAATAGATCTTGATGCTTAATAGCAAGGTCTGCTTATTATAAACGCACTATCCTGTTTGAGACCCTTTCAGAAGTTCCAAGTCTAAGTGTCCTACATAATTTACACCCCCAAGGCCAAAGGGAAGTCTGCAGCCTTTGCTTTCAGAAGTGATGACAAAAATGAAGCTTTTGTGCATCTTTCAAGTAATTTTTATTTATCCAGAGTGGTTGAAGAGGGTGTGTGTGTGTGTGTGTGTGTGTGTGTGTGTGTGTATGTGTGTATTCTAAGAGTGCGTTCTTAATTTTACTTTCACAGCAATATAATAGGTAAGAGCTTTCTACTGTAGTCTAAATACCTTTCTTGTTTTTTCCAACCCACAGACTTTCAAGCGAGATTTACCCTTTGCCCAAGCAATTCTCAGACTTGTTTGGCACAGAGGGAGACAGGTAAATGCCTATCTCTCCACCTTTTCCTATCTGACAAATTGAGCTTCCTATGAGAAGGGACACACACAAAAATCCTAATCATGATTCACCCATTGTTTGTACTCTTTTCTTAGCCATCTGTGGAGTTTTTAGTTTCTTTGCTCCTTCTCACTCTTTTTCTTACTCTGCATGAAAATCCAGCTTGAATCCTTTATGTGTTTCACAGTGTCCCTGGGAGGTCCAATCTCAGTTCCACCACTGAGAGTCAAATAAATCTCTTCTATTTGTAAAGGATACAGCTTTGTGTTTTGCTATCACACCAAATGGGCTGATACGAGCAGCCAAACAGAATCTGTGTATATTTCAAAAATGCAAGAGATGAAGCTGTGCAACTTTGAAACATTTCATTAAACTTCAGACCCTCAGTTTCTCCATCTTTCTTTGTTTTACTCACCCGTGTTTACAGACGTGTTTACATTTGTTGTGTGGAGCTGGCACATGCTCATGACACATCTGAACTCCTTTCCCCACAGCCTCCATCTCTTGACCCCCTTTCCATGTGAGAATGGTCTATCCTCCTATGTCCTATTGACTATCTTGTATTTTGCTTTTTATTTATACTTTGAGCTTCTCCTATAGAGAAATCATGTGATATTTAAGCTTCTGTGTCTCTTATTTCATTTAACATAATGATCTCGAGGTGCATCCAGTTTTCTAAAACTACTTCCGGTTTATCTTTCTATATGGCCGAAGAAGGACACATGTGCATAAACATGACATTTTCTTTATCCATTCATCTGTTGGTGGGCATATAGGCCTCTTCTAAGACGTAGCTATTATGAATTGTGCTTCTATAATTGTGGGTGTGCACGGAGCACTGTAATATGATGTCTTTAACTCTGGGGATGATAACTAGGAGGGAGACAGCTGGGTCAATTGGAATTTCTAGTTTTAGTTTATCGAGGAATCGCCATACTGACTTCTATGATGGTTGCGCTAGTTTACATTCCCACCTACAATGTAGAAAGCCTCCTCCCCAACCCCAGCCTGGCCAGCATTTGCTGTTGTTTGATTTCTTGCTGATGGGCATTTCGGATCTGATTAAACCATCCTTTGAGGACCTATTCCAGAAGACTCTTTCTTCTTCCAGAGAGAAGTCAGACAAGATGGCAGTTGAGGCACAGGGTCACATGAAGGTTCAGCAGTTGATCTAAATTGGGAGACGCATCTTACTTTATCAAAGTGATAAGGATTACACAGGAAACTACGGGTTTGTAGTCAAATACAGGATATTTTCCTGGCTTTGTGCCTTACTAGCTTGTAACTTTGCAACAGTTCAGTGGACTAATCTGAGACTCAGTTCCTCATGATTTAAAGGTGACATTGATTAAGTTAACAGGTGAAGCTCTTGACAAAAACGGCTCAGTGAATAGCTGGGCATGTCAGAAACAGGATGAGGCTTCGGGGGTTTCAGGGTGGCAGTGATTGTCCATGGGCCCATAGTAACCTACATGTTGGTCTGTTTGTTTGTTTATTTATTTATTTGTTTGTTTATTTATTTATTGTCACCAAGGATAGAACTCAGGACCTTGCGCTTGCGAGGCAGGCACCAGAACCGTTGAGCTCAATCCCTGGCCCTAACGTACATGTTTTTAACCTTTAACACAAAAACAAAAACAAAATCTCTGCTCTTCTGATTCCTTAGTATTCATAACGTTGCCAGATGAGCGGCCCCGGCTTCTGCTGCTAGAGGGGACAATGAGCCAGAGACCAGATTCTAGAGCAGGAAGGGGCAGGAAAGTGTGGCTTCAGGCAGGAGAGAGGTGGAGATGCAGATATTTGGACAATGTATCCCATTTTCCCCCTGCAGTCACCTGGAGGATGTACCAATCTTTGAAAACATATTTCAGTGGATTTAAGGAGGATTTAAAAAGAAACAAAAAGAGAAAACAGGAGCTCAAACTGACTTAAGGGAAGGGAACAGTTATGCTGTTCTGGGACTGATGCTTTGCAAGAGGAAGTTGCAAATTAAATGTGAATGAGATTGAATTTAAAAAGTGATTTTTTTTTTGGGTCTCCTTGCAAGTACTTTGACTTAGAACATTTCTGTCTTGCTATATTTGGATAAATACAAGCAGATGTGTCAGAGATAAGTTGAATAAAACAGGAGCAGGATCTTATTTTGAGATGAGTCATTTTTCTCTCGGTTTTATCTGATCTTCATGCCGGTGAGCTGGTTGAGGTCTCAGTTACAGGAGCCAGGGTGGGGCACTCACTGGTTTTCTGTGTTGCTTTTTTGGTGTGGAGTTTTAACGTTTTCACAAGGGCATCTCTGAAATAAAATGTGGCAAGGTTTGTAAGTTCCTCCACTTTCAGTTCATCCAGTGGGCTTCACTTAGAGGTGTTTCATAAAACAGGTTTCTGCTTACAATTTCTTTCAGTACAAGATAAAAAAAAAAAAAAAAAAAAGAAGTCAGTGCTCCAAACAAGTTCTAGAAAGTACTGTCCTGTTTGACTCTGTAAGGAAGAAGATGCTTTATGCTGTCAAATAGGATGGCCGCCTGTCATCCGTGGCTCCAGAAGGCTTGCGGGACAACAAATGCAAGTGAGAAACTGAAGTTCATCGTGTATTTACTTGTAATCAGTTCGGGTTTAAACAGCCCCAAATGGCTCGTGACCACGGAGTTGGAAAGCCCAGTACTAAAGTGCACTGCAGAATGAGCTGATTTCACCTTGTGTCCGTGAGCAGAGCGAACAAAATGTCCTAAGGCAAGGAGATTCGGACCAGCCCTCCCTTCAGAAAAGGAATGCTAAAGGGGGTGGCTGTGGACCAAAAGCTAGTGGGCGTGGGACAATGGCAGGGCTGAAAGTCAGTTCTGTGGGGTGAATTGTTTGAGAAGAGGCTGATGTAACTCACTCTTTCAAGGACACTTGATGATTTTGAGTGATGGTCAGAGCTGGGTTTCCCATCCTCTACAATCCTGAAGGGTGACCATAGCACTCTTGCTATTTGACAAATGGAATCAGTGTTTCCTATTCTTGGATTGAGATTCTGACTGCGGCAAAAAGCCATCAAGTATCTCTGGATTTCAGATCACAAGATGTCATATGGCTTCTGTTTGGCTTTCCTGCAATGATGTTCTGTCTTGAAATCAGCTGCTCTGCAGAAAGGAAGTTGAAAATTGCTGCAGAAAGACAACATGGGGCACGCGGGGACCCCCACGGGACTGCACTCCAAGGTCTCTGCCAACCAACACCCCGGCTGAGAGAGGTCTGATGGAGGTCCCTCAGGTGACGCCGGTCGCTCACCAAGGAGTCACAGCCCACCATTCCCACCCCAGTCCTCCCAGCTAAACCCCAGACATGGCAGACCAGGGGCAAGTCCTCTCCCCACCTGCCTGGAAGCCTGAGCCCCAGAAGCCAGCAGCATTAATGAAATGAGCATTAGCAGATCTATTTTACCGTAGTCACAGTGACTAGGATATTAATTGCTTCCAGCAAGGGAGGGCGTCTGCAAGCAGATCTCCTTTTCAGCAGAAGGTCATCTAACGAGTCTTCCCAGGAATTTGTACATCCTGAGGGAGGACGAGTCAGGAGCAACAAGGGCAGGAATGAGGAGGGGCAGGGCAAGAAGTGGAACTTGTGAAAGTCCACCTTCCTCTTCTCAGTAGGAGGAAGACAGCAGGCAAGAGAAGGGAGAGAAAAGTCCTTCTAGAAGTTAGCTAACACTGAGGCTGAGGAGGGGCCTGGTCTCTGCAGAGCTTCCAGGATCTCTTCTGGTAGAGGCTGTGTCATCTCAAAGCTCTGGGTCTCAGTTTTCTCCGCTATAAAATGAGTCTCATAAGCATAAAGCCCATGATGTGTGGTGGTGACATGTACGTGTAAAAGCCCTGTATACTTTATAAAGGGATGTCCATGAGTTCCTCTTCATAGACCTAAATAGCCAGTCACCACTTCTAGCAAATCTTGTAGGAGGAATGTTTGAACTTTTATTGATACATACAGACGAGGCTTTTTTTTTTCTTTTTTTGGTACCGGGGATCGAACTTGGGACCTTGCACTTGTGAGGCAGGCGGTGGAATCACTGAGCTAAATCCCTGGCTAGACAAGGCTTTTCTTAGCTTGTAAACTTTATGTGTGTGTGTGTATGAAGGGGGGGCATTGGGGATTGAATCCAGAGCCTCTGCATTGAGCTATTGCCCAGCTCTTTTTATTTTTATTTTTTAAATTTTGAGACAAAATCATATTGTCTCTGTTGCCCAGATTGAGTTTGAACTTGGGAATCCTCCTGCCTCAGCCTCCAGAAATGCTTATGGGCATGTACCACTGCAACCAATTTTGTGAGCTCTTAAATGCATCAGTATCTCCCATAGCTTAGAATGAAGTAAAGAGCTAAAGATAAAGCTTCGATCTATGCTTCTAACCCTATTCACATTCACAGTTATCCACCAAGAAATAGATCTTAAAATTCACAGGGAACCAAAGCAAGTTGAACAGTTAACTATTTTATCTGGCCTGATTGTCCCTCAAGTGATAAAGGGCAAACAAAAGCAGTTTGTTGGTATGAATGGGGTGGGTTTGTTCTTCCCACAGCATGATTCACGGAATTCCTGAGCCAGTTAAATTGCGAGAATGCAAATGTGAGATTTTTGTTTATTACTTACAAGATGCATGCGTGTGTGTGTGTGTGTGTGTGTGTGTGTGAATAAAACAAAACCGTATGTATAATACCTTATTTCTGAATGGGGGGGCGTCTATCTTTATTTCCACCTATTTTAAACAATTGTCTGAAGATGCTTTGGTTTAGCGTACCATCCACAGAGGCAGAGGAGGGGAGGTCTGCTCTCCTCCCACCCAGAATCTTAGTGCGTAGGAGCCTGTGTTGGCCGCACACGTAGGTGGTGACTCAGTTCTTGGTTCAGGGAAAAACAGCAGTGCAGAAAGTATGAGAGGTATTTTAGTCAATTGTGGGACTTGAATCTTGCATTTGTAAAAGACCAGGGACAGTGTAACAACTTCGGTTATTGTTAGGATAGACTCAGGAGTGTTTGGTTACTGTCACAAGGTGCTAGACACAGCCTTCGACTCTGTAGCCATTTGGTGAAAAGCCCCATTCCCCAAACGTAAACTGTGGTGCTATTTTTCTTTTTCTTCTTTCCGAATCATTTTTGGCTTTTCTCATTGTTTTAATCTAGATTTCTGCAGTGATTTTAGAAATCGGGACATGTGAAAATGGTATCTAGGAGAGTAGAGCCACCTAATGAGGAATATTTGCAAAATATTTTAAAAAGCAATTTGTACATTCTTCCAAGTTCCTGGTATTCCTGCGACAGCAATCGTTTTATGAAGTTCCAATGGGAGGAAAAGAGAAAATGTGACTCACTTTGGATGTTTGATATATTCTCTTTGAACTTCACTGACTCAGCTTTTGTGTTATTGAGAAAGACCATAAAGGTGGGGTCTGCAGCCCCTGCGCCATTAAATCGATTTTGTAATTGTATTTCTTCCTCTGTGAGCACACGGACTTGTTGGGGACTATTTCAAGCCACCACAAAATGACAAGGGAGAAGTCAAGGGCTGCGGTGCCCCATACGTCAACTATATTTATAGATTTTAGAAGTGGCTGAGTCACCCAGCACAGCAGAAAGTGCTGAGGGCCTGGGACCCGGAGAAAGCAGAACTCCTTCTGGTGATCGATTTCTTTTTGCCTCTGTGTTAACATGAGCATATACAGGTTTTATTATTGGACCGAATTCTTTTGAAAATAGGAGATGTGATAAAGATACGGTGAATGTTCACATTAAAGTACATACAATAGTAAGAGTCACATTTCCACAAATCCCCTCAAAAGTGCTCCTTCAAGCACACCCATCCCAACATCCTCGCCACTTTCTGTGGCAGCTCTGAGGTCCTCTTTCCTGAGGGTCTCTAGCGGAGCTGTCCTTACTGTCTCGATGCCCTGAATGAATTCAAAATGTGTCCTTTTTCATGGTCACTGTGACTTTGTGCAAGAGCCAGGAGTCACACCATGCCGTATCTGGTGGATACGGAGGATGAGGACACAGCGTCACATTTTTATAAGCTGCTTTTCCTTTGGGTCGCAGCAACATTCTCTGCATTTTTAAAAAATGGTATCTGGTAAAGACTTTCAGGAAAGAGAACTGCAGAGTCACTTCAGAAAGCTGCATGCACAATGGGATGGCTGTGCTCATATCAGTGGAGAAGATTCTGAGAGGTTCTTGGCAATATGTCTTTTACTATGATAAACTTTTGAAAACTGAACCATTTGCCCAATGTTTGGATCAGACCTCATACATTTAAATGCAGCCAATGAAACACCCAGAAAGTCTCGTCCTTGTAATGCAATTCGAAGCTTCCCCTTTTACCTTGAGGTAATTTCTGCTCAAAAAACCCCACAGGCTGCAATTAGGAAGGAGGGTTAATAAGACATCTAATGTATGTTATCCAAAGAAAATGGGACATGTTAATTTTCATGGAGGATATCCAGTGAATTTCCCAAGAAATTTTATTTCCTAGCACCTTTCAGCTCAAAGCAATCTCCAGCGTGGTGATTTGCAGCTGTACAATCAATTATGTGAAGGCTCCGTAGTCATTTTTCAATGAAAAGCTCACCGTTGGCTCACCTGCAGTGGATGCAGGCGACATGCTGCCTTTCTGGAAAAATCATCCTTCATTACTTGGGTGGAAATGACTCCCCTAGGTTCACTGACTAATAGTTCTGGAACCTTTAGGGCTGCCTCCCTCCCTCCCTTTCACCCGTCTCCCTTGCAGTCTCTTATGGTAGGTATTTGTGCAAGCATTTTCTCTTCTCCTACACCATGTGCTTCTTGGTAGGAAGTGTACCTCCTATTTATTTATATCCCTATGGGACCCTATCATCTGGTATTTCAACAAATGCAAGAAAACTTAGATTTCTAGAGGATGAAATCTTTGCAAGTTCAGCCTTGCATAGTTCTTAACTCTAATCTTGGCGGGTCTCGGGGGAAAGACAAAATAGCAACGCTAGATGTTTTCACTTCTCTAGGCTCTTGCATGTGTGTGTGGTGCACACGTGTGTGTGTGTGTGTGTGTGTGTACATGCGCACATGCACACACACAGAGGCAGAGGAGCACACAAAGTTTCCATCAAACCAGGTGTGGGAGGATGTGCCTGTGATCCCAGCGCTCTGAGAGGCTGGGGCAGGAGGGTGGCAAGATGGAGCTCCACATGGGCAGCTGAGTGACTGACCAGACCCTGTCTCAGTGTGAAAAATATAAAATAGCCAAGGACGGGAAGGAGCTCAGTGCGAGGCCTTGAATTCATTCACCAGCTCTGGGTCGTTTTGGAGGAATGTGTTCTTGTTCTTCTCCCTGGCTACTCCTCCCCTTCCTTCTCTTCCTCCTCTTCCTCCTTCCTGTCCTTTTATTTCTACTTTTCTGCTTTTACTCCTCTCTCTCTCTCTCTGTCTCTCCCTCCCTCCCTCCCCTCTCTTCTTCCCCCCTCCCTCCTTCTCCCTGTCCCTCTTTCTCTCCCTCTCTCTTTCTCCTGAGTGTCTTTAGCTGCCTCAAAGTGAATTCAAAACATCTCCTTTCATGGGCATTGTGACTTTGGGAAGGGCCAGGAGTCCCACAATCAGTCCCAGATCTGGTGACTCAGGTGGACAAGGACACAGTGTGGTGTTTTAGGAGCTGCCTTCCCATTGCATGGTGCTTGGTAGCAGCAGTCACCATATTTGTGATAACACCCGGTAAAGACCCTCAGGAAAGAGGACTCCAGGGCTGCTGAAGAAAGCGTCTAGGACAATAACTGTGTTCCAAGGGAAGGGGATTCATGGCACTATGTCTTTTACTGTATTTGTCATTCACTGTATTTTAATCATGTGTTGTAAACTAAGGGTTGGCTGTTAAGGTTTCTCTCACTTTATTTCTGCTCCTCATCCCTTTCAGACTCAGAGTCAGAAACACCATAGTGCAGGTGCAGCGAGATCTTGCAGCTGTACAAGGTAGACTTTCCCCCTCCTAGATCTGCACGACAGGGGAAAGTGCCTCAGAGAATTACCTTACTTTCCTGGGGTCCCACAGCTCTGTGTTACCAGGCACCAGCTTCTGTGCTGTTCTTAGGCCTCCCGGGGACTCCCACCTAACTCTCCAGTTGAATCTTATTTTTCTGTTTCCTTAGGTCTCTTCAAGAGCAGCTGATTTAAAAAGACAACAACACCACTAACAAAATCAAAAATCACAGGAAAGCAGCTTGGAGTCCAACTATGTTCTCATCCCTTTCTCTTTTTCTGGAAAGTATTAACTGTACCTTGCTATTTTTCCTTCTAGCCATTATCTAAGGAACTGGGGTATAAAAATCTCTTTCAAAAAAATGAAGGTAAATCACCATTTACTGTGTCTCAGCTAGTGACTCTTAGCAGTGACTTTTCCTTTCCCCTCTACCATGGCTCATCCACAAATCTAGGGCCAAGTGTGTCTAAAACAAACAAACAAGCAAAATAATAATAAAAGCCTGGTAGTGGCACACACTTGTAATCCCAGCACTTGCGAGACTGAGGCAGGAGGATTGCTGTGATAGTGCACTACTCACTGAGTTCAAGGCCAGCCTGGATTACATAGGGAGACCTGTCTCAAAAAAAAAACAAAAAAAAGGAGGAGGAAGAAGTGGAAGGAGAAGGAGGAAGAAGAAGAGGAAGGAGAAGGAGGAGGAGGAGAAGGGGAGGAGGAGGAGGAGGAGGAGGAGGAGGAGGCCTCCAGCCTCACACAATGATGACCTTTGACTGTGATGGTGACTTGCCTTCCTCTCCATGGAAGCATGGGCAGAGCTTAAGCAAACGGGAGCAAATCACGGGTGACACAGAGGAAAAAGTCGTCTGTGTGGGCCCCACAGCCCCATGGAGGAGGGCTCAGCACCTCGGTCAGGCTTGGGGAGGGCTTGTGCAGAAATCTCTCCACTGCCTCCTAAAGATGGCTGCAGAAGGTGGTAGGAGGAGGAGGGTGTTTTGATCTCCTGTGTTCATGTGGTGTGAGGAGAGGGAATGATTGTGTAGGACACTGAATGCTGCTATACAGTGAGGTTCTGTGACTGTTTTAGAAGGAGGCCAGTTATGACAGAAATGTGTATAATGTAGGAGCCAAGATGCTGATTCAAATAGGGGGCATATTTGTGTTTTATGTGGGTGTGGAAAGTAGAAATCTTTTTCTTTGACTTAGCACTCTGTCATTAGGGGAGGCTGGCTATTCTGAGGACTTCAGATCTCTCTCCTCTTTCAACCTCAGTGGCACGGTTTGGCATGGCGATGTGCTGGTTCCATTCAGTTGGAGTCACATTATTACCACCCCTTCACTTTTGTCATTCTGACATTAAGCCCATGATCTTCACACTGAGTTGCATCTCCAGCCCGTTTTATATTTTTCATTTGGGGGCAGGGTGTCGCTAAGTAGCTAAGTTGTCAAGGTTGGGTTTGAACTTCTGATCCTCCAGCCTCAGCCTCCCAGAGTGCAGGAATCACAGGTACGTACCATCATGCTAGCGGCAACATTTTCAGTGTCTTCTTCACAGTAAACTACTGTAGGGTTATAAAGTTGCATAAGGCATCTTTCCCATGCTCAGAAAGACTCTACTATACTAACTCAGGGAAAAAAGGTAAGGACAAAGTTACCTTACATTATAAATTAATGAAGTTGCCTAAAACAAAAAATCTCCATAAAAGCACCACATACTAAAAATTCTGCATGTTGGGATCTTTATGCAGGGTGTCCTATTCAAACCTCAAAGTATCCATGTTTTAGTTTCTATCTAAATGTCCGTAAGACCGTCATGCACTCAGAGGAAGAAGAGGATTGGACCATACGTGCACCTATAGCCAAAGAGCTATTGGAAAGTTGAGCCTCGGCCAGAAGAGGCAGCCACTGCGGTGTGACTGGAAGGGTTTATTTCCCTCCCTGGCTCCTCTCTTCTCTCTGTAATTTCTGGCCACCATGAGGTGAGCAGACTTTCTGTGGCAGCCCCTTCCGTGATGCCTCCCTGCCTTGAAGCCAGCCAGCCATGGACTGAACCTCTAGAGAATGTGAGCCAAAATAAACCTTCCCCCCTTTAAATTCAGGGTGTTGGAGATTTTGTCGCCCTGACTGGGAATGTAACCAAGAGAACTCATCAGTGTAAACACTGCTATCCTGTTTCCCAGAAGAAGAAAATGGGAATTCAGAGATGCAATAGAACTTGTCCAATATGAGGTCGTCAGGAGCCACTTGGACCAAGTTAGAGGTAGGTCTTCTGATCCTCCCATCCTGAGTCATACTGAGATAAGACAGAAGAAATGGGAGGCGGAAAGGAGACAAGAGAAGTTGTAATTTAAAAGCTGTTCTTTTAAGAAAACTGCAGCTCAGGACACAATTAAAGTTACTCAAGATTACAATGCCTCTTGCAGGAAACACACTCTAAAAAACTCTTCAGGTTCCTCAAGATACAACAGACTGTAAATTGGGCCTGTGCCTTTTCTCTGATACTATGCCACATTTCCCCCCAAATAAGACCTAGTTGGGAAGTAATCAGCAGTGGAAACTAGAGATGGAAAGCTCAGCCCCAGTCAGTCGGTCCTGCCCCTCCTGCCTCACAGAGCTGACACTGAGCTAGAGGACAGTGATGGCGGGAGAGGCCAGAGTAGGTTGACTGGAGCTGGGATTTGTGAACCCTAGTTTTCAAGGCTGATTATTTTCCACCTGGGTTTTATTTTGGGGGATAAAGAGGATAGATCCAAAAATTCCTCAGACTTCTACCCTCAAGGAGAGAACACTATTAATAAGGTGTCCCACGCCACCCAAGGGTAAGCTGCCAGGCACTCGGAGTCCTAGTTCTCGATCATCCATTTCGAGGACCCCTGGCTGAGACACACGACCCTATCTCCTCCAGCCCAGCATGTGTCTCGATCTGTGAGCAACCAGGCTCCCTTCTGAGAGCTTTTCCTCCGCTTGGAAAGTCTGGCTAGACTTCTCATCGAAGAGCCTTGCCATTTCTTTCTGTGACCCTCCAAGAACCTACGTCATGGGCAGAGATGAGTTGAAGGCCCCCATCTCCTCCTCGAGGGGACCTTCTTGGACCCCATGTGATGACAACCTCGCTCCAAGATTCAGTGACTGACACATCTGTCATGTGGGTGGAGGACGGGATGGAGAACAGAGGGGAAAAGCTTCTGAACTGAAGCCAGAGGAAAGGAGGTGTGAGAGATGTGAGGCTGGGGTTGAAGGAGGGACCACAGCGACTAGAGCAAAGAAAGACTCCCGCAGTGGGCATTTGGAAAGAGCACAGCTTTCCATTTGGCGGTGCAGAGTCCAGGAACAAAGGCAAGGAATCTGTGAGGGCTTGGTCCCCCCGGGCCGCATGGGGAATTCTGGGAGCCCAAGGGCTTCGATGGATGACAGCTGTTGACATTTGCTCCCGGGCTTCCTGTGTGGCTGCCATTCCTAATTCTCTGTTCTCGTTGCTACACTGAGACTGCAGTTTTGAAAATCAAGTCTTCAAAACACGAACAATTGCCCAACTTATTATTTTTTTCTCCCATAGCACTTAGTCTAAAATGTATCTCCTTGGATCCTCATTTTCTGGATTGTGCTGGATATAACGAATGAGAAGAATCATAGTGAGGTCCTCCTACCCCCAGTTCTATTAGCGATGAGCTTCAGGCCAAAGGTCTGTTTTCTCAGTATAGGCCACAGAGAGCACAGCATTTACTTCCTTTTCTTTTCCAGTGCTGGGGCTTGAACCAATGGCCTTGGGACTGAGCTACAACCAATACCCTTTTTATCTCTATTTTTATTCTTGGTGTCAGGGATGGAACTCGGGTCCTTGTGCTTGCGAGGCAGGCAGTGGCACCACTGAGCTAAATCCCTGGCCCATTTATCTTTATTTTTTTATTCTGAGAGTCTTGCTGAATCACTGAGTTGCCCAGGCTGGGTTCCAACATGCAATATTCCTGCCTCAGTCTCTCAGAATGTGGGATCAGGGTCCCGTCCCACCACACCTGACTAGCAAAGCCTATCCATACCCAGCCTCTGGATGGTATCTCCTATACTTGAGGTTCAAAACCCAGCAAAATGACAGGGTCATGTAGCTCATTTCCACCCTGACGTAGGCAAGGTCGGTCCTTGTTGTGGGTCTCTGCAGTTTTGGAATAAGGAGGGAGTCACTGTGCAGCAGATAGGGACGCAGGAAGGAGCAGTTCCCGCATTCCAGGCACTCCTGCAACACAGGAGGCTTTGTTCAGCTGCTGTGATCAGACAGCGGGCGCAGACTGCAGGCCCACAGCTGGCTGCATGTGACAGGGGCTTTTCTGTCTCTGGGAAAGAGCAAGGCTTGCGTGAGCTGGCAGTCAGCAGCCCCAACAGCTGCCTATAGCAAACCCCTCCAGAATAAGACACAGGGAAGTGGCTGATTTATCTCTCAGGAGCGAGTCACTGCCCTGACACCCAGAAGCAGTACTGGAAATGCCCTAGATGGCACTTAGCTAAGTAGCCAGGCAGCCCCTGGGCATCTGTCAGTGAGCACCTCACTGAACACATTTCCTTGGCTGGGCCAGAGCCTCCTGTGGCAGTTGCTACTCTGTGGATGGAGAGGGCAGGACTAATGACAAAAGTCGTGAGCCCCTTGTCATTCTGACACACAGATGGAGTGTTTGCCTTTGCAATTATGTTTCTGGAGAAGCTGCTGATAAAAGAGTTGCAGTATTCTTTTTCTGTCTATGCAACGTGAGAGCCATACAGAGATCTCCAAGGGATGCTGGTCCCCATCCCTCATGGGCCCCCAGCTGGCAAATAATGGGATGGTTTTAGGGTTTTGTCCCTGGATAGAGTCCAAGGAAGCCTCCCAAGAGGAGGCAGGAACCTAATGGAATGCACTGTAGTTCACTGGCTTATGGCACAGAAAAGGACTGCGGGATGTGTCGTAAACAGGTTTATTAGCAGAGTGAAGGAAGCCGCATTTGGAGAGCACACAGTGCAGGCAGACAGGAGGGGCCAGGGCCGGGGTTTTGTGTGGTCTTGGGGTGTCCTCCAGACAGGTGATGCTGCCCGGGAGCTCCTCCCATCTGTCGGGACCCACTGATGGCCTGCTGGATGCAAGCCCTGTGCTGTGCTAGAAGTTAGAGCCGCTGCTCTGCGGACAGCTGCTTCTCTGTGCGGGGAGCCTGAGGACAAGCAGCACAGGCTCTCCTTGCAGGAGGAAACACTCAGACCGGATTTGCAGGCCAACTGTGTCTCTCGCCCTTAGGCATTTGGCCGTGGGGGGGGGTCGTCCCGGAAGGCACAGGAGGCAACCTTGGAGGAACTTTGTGAACCGAAGCTGCATTTATTCTACAGAAGTACAATTCTAAAATCATGATTGTCTCCTATGTACGGTACCTACCTTTATTGGTCCAATAACACCCTAGGGCCAAGATACGTGTTTCAGACAAGCATCCCAGCCTTTATTTGCACACCGTGTACTCATCAGTAGTTTTTGCACACTTCCGTCTAGCAGGTGGCCCCCCGAAACACTAAAGATACAGGAGGAGCCTGAGCCAAGGTGTCCGTCCTGATGACATTCGGGAGAAGCGTGGAAATGCCTGCTCCCCCACAGTGGCTCGGAGGAAGGTGTGAATTACCGCCCTGTTACGTGCCAGGAAGGAGAGGAGGTCTAGGAGGGAGATCTAGATGCCGGGAGAAGAGAGCAGGCAGCGGCAAGAAGAGAAATCCCAGAATGCTGAAGAGGGCTGGGCCAGAGGGAGAGCCTGTCCAAGGCCCTGGAGCAGGGAATGGGGTGGGGAGGGAAGGGGTTGGATACCCGAGTAGCAGGTGGGGTCCATGGCATCAGGAGTGGAGAGAGCAGGCGCCTTCTGGGGGAAGCTGCAGAATTCTGTGGCCACACCGGACCCGCTGCCACTTGAGTGCTTCTGGGTGTGATGGTGGGAGCGACGTGCTTCCTCAGAAGGCTGACGTGGTCTCTCTTTGAGCAGCATGATTTCTGATTTCCGATGTGACGGGAGGGTGGGTCTCCTCAGGGCAGCCCAGTGGGGCTCAGGGAACCCGGGTACACTGGCCGTATATTTGGAGGCTAGAAATGTCGGGGCTTGGTGACACCTTGAACAGAGAATGGGCGAAAAGACATTTTAAGGGGGTCAGTACGCAGGGCTCTCTGTGCGCGATAGCCCAAAACGCACACACTTTTATAGATAGGGGAAGATAAGTGCCATTGTGTACATCAATCTGAAGCCTTCTATACCCATGCCCGAACTGTTTTCCAGCCAGTGTTCCTAACAAGTCTTATAAAGGTCCCCGACACCCCAAGATCTTTCCACATCGACCTTTCTTTGCCAGAATGAAAGCTTTTGCCTATTTCTACAGTGTGGCCTTTGAATGTGGTCTTCTTCCGCATGGTTATATAGACTCTGCCCCAGAGCGCTCTGACTTCCTGCTTGGCAAATCACCACCTCTTCCTCCGCGTCTTCCTTGATGACCCCCAGGCAGGGACGAGGGACCCCCATCTCTACTCCAGCCCTAAGCTTGGCTTTCTTGACTGTGCGTGACCCTGCCTGATTCTGCAGCATTCCCAGCCTATACTGTGGTCTCGCACAGACCCTGACTCAAGCCTGGCTTTGTTTCATACTCCCTACGACGTGCAACAAATTATTTAATCTGCTTCCAACTCAGGCACAGGACCTCACCGACACAATGGGAACACGAGTGGTATCTCTGGTGAGGCTGCTGAGCGCTTTGAGTGAGGGACTGTGCTGCTCAGCATGGTCTCTGGCCCACTGTAAGGACTGACTGTATAACCAGCCATCATCATAGTCATCGGCATTGTCGGGCACTCAGATCATTTCTACTTTCTGCAGACAACCCTGGCTCATCTGCTCTTACACATGGCCAGACTGCGCAATCCCGGAGGCTGAATCATCCCTGAGACCTAGACAGTGCAAGAAGAGCAAGTATTAAGAAAATATTTTCAAGGGAATGGAGGAAATAGATAAATGAACGAAGCTGTTTGCAAAGCAATGAGGCCAGGTGATTTATGGAGGAAGGAAAGCAGGAAGCCAGTTATTCTCTTTTAACCCACATACTTATTCTAGAACCTAAAATTTATTAGCAGGAAAGTAGGCACGTGTTGCCTGTTCTCCAAAGCCATTGCCTATGGGGGGAAACAGGAAACCACCCTGCACTCTCGCCTTTAAGAAGAATTCCTTCTTTTCCTGCATGGACCAAAGGGCAGTGAATTTGGTAGAAGGCTCAGTCAGTAGAATTTGGCTTAAAAGCCAAAGCAAAATGCCTGCAGCACCTGCCTCCAGAAAGGAAAATGAGGCCATCACAGGTGATCACGTGTCCCAAAAATGACCCTGAACATCAAGGTCGAGGGCAATAATATTCCCACTTCCCACTTACCTATCACAAAGTGCTGTGTTTGTAATCCAAGTCTCTGTTGAGTGAGATGCATGGTAGAATATCAGAACTAGTAAAACACATTTTTAAATGTCCAGCATAAGGGAAGATGGCATTTTGTTACCTGTGAATTCTTATTTCTCAATAGGCAGGGCCCCAGTGAGCCGAGGGGAGTTCGTCGGGCCATGTAGTGCGGTGACTTTGTAGGCAAGGCTTGGAGCAAAGACTGAACAAGTTGAATGGTCTGACCACACTTGGGCAGCCAAAGGAAAACCAAGGGTACAATAGGAAGAGAAGCAGAGACTGGGAGAGGGGAGAAAGAAGGGAGACTCCCATCTACTGCTACCTTGGAGAAGTTACAGCACAGAACGGAAGAGTTTAATTTGCTGTCTGCTGTTGGCTGTGTGAGATCTCAGTAAATTATATACTGCTCAGGAGTGCGCTTGTGTAAGTGGATTATTTTAGGGGCACGCAACCAACTGAAGGAAAATGGAAAGAGTTATTTTTTTTCTTCTTTGAGAAAGTAGGAAGACACACTTTTAAATGAGAGGAAAAAAAAGATTATAGGGTGTAATGTTTCCCAAATAAAGTCTTTGTGTGTTTCTTCAGGAGGAAGAAGGAATAAGAGATAAGAGAAACTGAGATGAGAGAAGAGCCATATGTATGTATTTAAATAATCATCAAACACACTCTCCCCTGCCCCTGTCTGTTTATCAAGTTATCTACACCAGTAGATTACACAGGGACATAAAAAGTTCACATGCAAAATCAATGAAAAATGATAGAATCATATGTACACGCGGTCTCTCTGGCTTGGGACCTAGGCTTTGCCGCTAGACTAATATAAATGACTTGGTTGCTTAAGAAAAAAAATTCCTCTTGGAGATAACTGTTAGAAAGCAGAGATCTGTTAAGATAATGTGAAAGCTTGGTGAGAATATCAATGATACAGTAGGGAAAATAGTGGTCTGCTCCTTCGGCCCCCTGCATCCATCCTCACATTTCCACGGCCTTGCTATATCAATTGGTGATTTTTTTCAAACATCCTGCCTGGTATCTATCTTTTTTTTTTTCATTGAGTTTGTCAGTACATTTTAGGTATACAGTGCAGTTGCATTCATCATTTGGATCTTGTACCTTTACATGACAGGTCTTGGTTCTCATTTTTTCCCCTTATCCCTGCCCTCCCATCACCCTCTCCTCCCTTCCCTATTGACAAATACTTTATTTCCATTTTTTTCATTTTCTCATTTTTTTTCCTTTTCCTTCATTACCTTTCCCCTACCCTTCCCATTTTCCCTACACCTTTAGTCCTTTTCTTCCTATTTCACATTGTCAATTATCTCATTTGGATCTCATGTACCTAGGTTTAGCAGTTCCATTTGACCCAGCCATCCCTCTGCTGGGTATCTTTCCAAAAGTATTAAAAGAATCATATCAGAGTGATATATATGCACCTATGTTTATAGCAGCACAGTTTGTAATAGCTAAAACTTGAAACAACCCATTTGCCCATCAGTTGGAGACTGGATAAAGAAGATGTGGTTTTTCTAAAATGGTATCTATCTTTTAAAGTTGATTTTATGTCAGAATGCACCTTTTCTCCAGGTGGCTGGCATTTGGTCTTTCTGCTTTTCCTTACACATGTCTCTTTAAGCCCTAAGGGTCTGAGGCAGGGAAGTGACAGGTGACAGTTCTTGGGTCCTGCTTGCCTGTTTCACAATGGATAGTACCTGCTTCTTACACACCCATTTCCTCCTCAAAGCGGCAGCGACAAGTCAGCACTCAAATACTCATGGGTCAGGTAATAAAGGAAGCAAGTAGAAACAACCCTGACCAACTCAGCCCCACCTCTTTGAAGGAGCTCAGATATTTTGCTCACAAGTCAAAACCATTTTGTGTTGATTCTGCGTGTGAACTTTTGACTCCCTATGCAATCTACGAGTATAGTTAACTGGGCAAAGGGTTGGAGTCTGGGAGAGTAGATTGGGTGATGATTAAAAGAAATTCATTTTCAATTGGCCAAACCAACCCACACCCAAATCACACATAACAAAAGTAGACGTATAACCCCCCAAAGTAGTCACAGTTGTATTCCGGGGTAACACCATTTCCTCAGGGGCTCTGACTATCACACTGGGGTCACTTTATGTGTCAGAAGCCTAGGATGTAAATGTCCTGCAACAAGCAGAACACTACCCAACAGGAAGTGGTGTGGTCCAGAAGGCCAAGGATTTTCTCTTTGAGAATCCTTAACAAAACCATAAACCCATCTCATCGGGACTCTCTGTCTCCTGGCTCTGCTTAGGGTTGCTCTATGGACTGAGCTCGGGAAGTCCCCTCTCCCTCCAGAGCCAGGCACCAGGGCACTGAGAGGGACAGAGAGACAGATAAAGGAAGCTCCTCAAAGAGCTGAAGTATGTCCCAGAAGGAGATGAAAACAACACACATCCACTTTATTTGGGCTCGCATTTCATGGTCAGCTCTTCAGTTGTCCAACTTTCCAAGGTTTTCACGCATACTGTTTCCTGCCCCTGGATGGATTTCCTCATCCTTTTGTTGTTTGGAAAACTTCTACTTATGCCTCAGTACCGAAATATCACCTCTTCTGTGAAGTATCCCTTTTAGCTGCCCCTACCAAGCTCCTCTCTTTCCCCTTGTGTGCACACAGAATATTTTGTAAATGAAAAGAAGGAGTTGAATTCATTAGTAAGGATAAGAAGGCCTGAAAACCCACATCCTTTTGAAAATGCAAAGCAGATGATGCTAGATTAAATAAGATCAAACAACATAGAATCAACAAATGATTATTTAATATACACCATGCTCAAGGGTCTCCACGCAGAGCCTTTCAGAGTCACTTTCTTTGTGTGTGCACAGGCTTTTAAGATTTTGGTTTCCTAAGATTTATCTAATTCAACCACTTCCTTATGCAGACCAGGAAACTAAGGCTGAAGTGGGTTTCTTTCTAGCTCTAATGGTAAAATAATCTGAACCACCAAAAGCAAGGAAAGCTTGGCTGAAAAACTACAGCCCTGTAGCTTAAACTTCCTACTTTAAATGCGATGATGTTGGAATAGAGAAGGGTAAGGTTCTCCGCTACATACACGGCCCATGGCTACTCCAGAGCAGAATCAGAATTTAAACCAACAGCCCACCAGTCTCTGTCTCTGCTTCTCTCTCTCTCTCTCCTCCTCTCCCTCTCCAGTGATTCATCCTCTTTTCTCCCTGCCTGTTGATGTGTCTATAGAAGTACACTATTTATGACTCACCACATAGTGAAGTGACATAATAAATCTTGCTGGGAATTCAGAATGTGCAGATAGAGTGTACACCAAGAGCATGGAAATTATGGGGACGTAAAAGAGTTTTAAAGCAAAAGGATAAAGGTGACCCTTGGGGGCAGACATCCTTTCTATTTTTATGACAATATCTGCATAGACATTCTCTTTGGAAACAGTCAGAATTGGCCAGGAATAGAACTGCATGAACTCTGTGCTATTCAAAATGGAAAGTGGAGATTTATTTGGATTCCTGCCACATGAGCTCCAGCACAAACACTTAGGAAGATTTCCATAAAACAATTTTATGAAAAAATTCATATCCCCCATCTGTCCCAGGCCTTCAGCCACATGTGGTTTTCTATCCTGTCTCAGTCCAGGCTGAATACCACCAATCGCTCTCCCGTCTGCTTCCCGGAAGGCACCTTAGTTCTTCGGGACATATCACCATCCTGCTCAGAAGCGGCCGTTCAGAAGTGACGGTGTTTTGATCCACAGCCCAGCATCCTGGTCCGGACCATCCCTGCTTTGTTCGAGCCTGTTTGATGAATGAATAGCAAATGCCTGGGACTGTTCCCGGCACCAGTGTGCTGGGCGGAACAGGACTTGGCACAACATCCAAGGAGAGTTTCCAACTACGAACTCGGACGCAGTGCCCCAAAGTGAAGAACAAGGGGTCAAGTGACAAGAAGGCCCCAGGGGGCATGGCAACCTTGGGATATCCAAGAAAGGTCACTCTCAGAGGTCCAACAGGAAGTAAGCTTTGGGCACATCTGGGATGAGCTGTCAAAGCAGAGAGACAAGTGCAGGCAACCCGAGTGTGAAGGGATTGAGTTTGAGGAGGAAACCCAAGCCGGTAAAGTGCTGGGGTACAGCTACTGGGAGAGAGGTGAGCAGAACCCTGGAATGATCTGCCGGAAAGGCACAGAACGGACAACCAGCAGGGAGTCCACAACCCATTCTTAACCTGGTGGCCAATTTTTAAGAGCTTATTCTGACCTCTTCCAGGGAGATGGGCTCTCCAGTACTGAAAGTAGCTGCCAAAGATCCCTACTGAAAGACGTCCACCTCTGTTGTAGGTCATCTTTCTCTAGTTCATGATTCGGGGGGCACACTCTTCAGCGTATTTTGTATCTGCTAACTTATTTGCTAAAGATTCAACAATACCTGGAATCTATCTATCTATCTATCTATATCTATCTATCTATCTATCTATCTATCTATCTATCTATCTATCTACCTACCTATCAGGGATCGAGTGCAGGACCTTTACACTGAGCTCTCTCCCCAGCTCTTTGTATTTTGATTTCGAGTCAGGGATTCACTAAGTTGCTAAGTAGCCCAGGCTGAGCTTGCCTTGCTATCCTCCTGCCTCAGCCTCCCAGAGTGCTGGGATCACAGGTGTCTGTTGCCACACGGGACCAACAATGTCTGTGCATTTTGTCTTCCTTTCAAGAGCATTGATGTTTCCTTTGCAAGTTCCTGTGAAAGCAAAGCACGAGATCGAATTGAGTCTAAGATTTCTTTTGCTGCCCTTTTCCTCAGAGAAGTCTAGGGATCCTCCACTGCAGCGTTAGCTGAAGCCCAATTATGTGTCATAATTATTTTGGGGGGTCTCCATCCAAAGTCCTTGGTGTGTAAAAGCCCTTTCCTCTCTGCCTCTTTGAACCTCAATGTTGTGTCAGTTGGGTTCATTTGGGCTGGTTGTTTTCACTGAGAAGTTGAACTGAAAATACACATTTGAGAATCCTTTTAACCTGAATTTATAATCTGAAAAGCCATTTTAGTGTGTCTTTCTCCACAGCTCATTTGTAGAAACTCGAATACTAGGTTCTATGCAAACACTGTGGTTTGTAAGTATTCAAACAAGATGACGTGAAACACAGCTAAATTTTATTTAGCATCTACTTATGTGCCACGTTCATATAGTCACTTATTTGCCATTCAGAGTGACTTTAAGAATGTGCTGGATTCCAGTGGCTATGGAGACAACTTAGCACCAGCTGGGTGACTCAAACAAGTGGCATTTCTCCTTTCCAAGTTCTGGAGGCCAAGATGTAAAAGCCAGATGTCCACAAAGTGCTTCTCTCCTTACCCAGTCTGTTTCTTCCCGGCTTCTGGTGGCTGTCAGCATTCCTTGACTTGTCCCCTCGCCACCTCACTGCTATGTCCACCTCTGAGGTACCATCATCCCCTTCTCTTTGCTATCCTGTTGGTCTCAAATGTCCTTCAGTCTTTCTCCCAGAAGGACAAAGTTCACTGGGTTTCCGAGTCACCCAGATAATCAAGCATCTTTTTTTTTCAAGGTTTATTTTTAGCATACATGTTTGCTGTAATAATGATTACATCCCTCATGGGGAGTTGGTGCATGTACATAACACATATTAATTCTGTTTTCATCACCTTTCCCTCCCTGCTTTCCCTTCTCCCTCCACATCTTGATTTCCTTCCCTTTTGCAAAAGATCTACCTCCTTATTTCCTAATTATTTATCTTCTATTTTGCTCTTCATTTCTGTTTTGGGCTTCTCATAGAAGAGAAACCGTGCAGTAGTTAAACTTATGTGTCTGATTTATTTCACTTAATATTATAGTCTCAGGTGCATCTGCTTTCCTATAAGTGACCCAAGTGTATGCTTCTTTTTGGCAGAGTAGTACTCCATTGTGTATAAATACATTTTCTTTATTATTCATCTGTTGATGGACATATAAGCTGCTTCCAAGATTTAGCTACCTGAAATCATGCTGCTCTAAGCATGGATATGTTTAGTCCACTGTTCTACGATGTTCTTAGCTCTTTCAGGAAGAGACCTAGAAGGGGAATAGCTGACTGGGTCTAATGGATTTCTAATTTTAGTTTTTTGAGGAATCTGCATAGTGATTTCTATGATGTTTGTATTAGTTTACATTCCTACCAGCAACATAGAAGATTCTTTTCTCTCCTCAGCCATGCCAACATTTACTATTATTTGATTTCTTGATGACAGCCATTCTTTCTGGAGTATGACACATCTTGGTATTGTTTTAATTTGCATTTCTCTAATGACTAGAGTTGATGGACATTTTTAAATGTATTGACTACATTAAGATGATTTTTCCCAATGAGATCCCTTCCCCAGGTTCTGAAGGTTTGATGTAGACACATCTTGTGGGGGTCACAGTTCAACCTAATAGAATGAGCTGATTACCTTTATTGCTAGTTTTTTTTTTCACTTGGTTGTCTACTCAGCCTGGATGAGAATGTGTTATGGCTATGTCTAGACATCCACCGAAAGCCTCGTGGAGTCATAAGTCTTTTTCAGAGGTGGCTGAATCTAGAGTGTGTGCTGTCTGGATAAGGGCTTGTGATTACTAAGCCAGTACACTGATGGGTTTGGCACCCTAGCCCTGGTTGTCTGGATGAGGTCAAAGGGGCAGAAGGATGCTGTTAAGGTCCCTCGTTGCTTTGCTGCCTTCTGTCTGCCATGAACAGTTTCTCCTCTGCTGTGCCCCTCTGCCATGTGCCACCCTGCCTTGGAGCCAGTCAATTATGGACTGAAACCTCTACAAACTGTGAGCTAATGAAATCCTTTTCCCCTTTCATTTTAGGTGTCAAATAATTTGTCTCAGCAATAAGAGAAAAGTAACTAAGACAAACTGGACCATTTGATGTCAGAGTTCCTACTCCTAAACTCTTTCCAATATTGGCTTGGTTGCAAATTCATTATGAGCATCAAAGCTAAGGAAGATCAAATGCCAATCATCCTGCTTAGCACATAGTAGGACCATGCACACTTGAACTTATATTCTAATTAATGCATCTATTGTTAGTCAAAATTATGATGGCTGTCTACCTAACATGTGGGGTCCAAATTGCACGGTGACAGACCTACCTGCGTCTAGACAGCTGATATCTGCTTACATCAGGGACACGTCTCATAAATAAAACTTCTGATTAAAGATTTATTTCTCACCCTCGAATCCAGTCCCCAGTGCTGAAAGTACAGAGCCTTCCCAGCCAGAGGCTGCCAGCCCCGGGGATGGCATGACAGGGATTCTAATGTTGGCCTCCCTTGATTACTCTGCAGGGGCTCTGCAGAGCCAGCGCGGTAAATATTTAATGTGACATAAGGTGAGTCTATGCCAGTTAAGAGTGACAGGGCCAAGCAGAGAGGAGTAAGGAATAACTCTCCTCAAAGCCAGTGTGAGCCGAGAGTGCTGCATAACTTGGGCTCCCTTATTGTAGGGCTTAAAGACCATGGGGAAGGAAGTTGCCACCTTATTTCTGACCCTCTCCCCAAATGGATTTTTTTTTTAAGCACTGATACACTCTGTCTCCTCTGCGCACAGCTCCACCCTGGATAACTTGGAAGAACTTTTCCTGTCTGAGATGTTGATCATCATAGATCTTACTTCTTTTGGGGCCTATTAAACTCGTTGGACTAAGACGGGACTCGAAGACTACTAGGAACTTTGTCCAACTATATATTCTATGTCTGATATTTTCCAAAGTGTGCCATTGGTCATGTCCTAACACCTTTGGAGTTAGAACAGTCACTGTCCCTTCCAAAGAACGGAATGTCCTCAGTCACCGCTGAAGCTGACAAGTATAGAATCCCATGTTGGCCCAGCTGATGTCTGGTATACTTTTCACCTTGTGCTGTAGCTGGCTGCCTCACTACCTTGCTTCAGAATCTGCTCCCCTCCATGTCTTCTGTGGTCCATGCCCCACGGCATTGTCACGGCAGAGGCAATGTGGCACTGAACCGAGCCAAACTTCGGTGCTTTAGGTCAAATATTAATTCAAGTACTTGCCTGGAATGAGTGTTAACAAGTACTTGGGTATGTTTCTCCAGTTTTTGTCTGTTGGTCAACTACACCAGTATTAACATTAGCTCTGTCTACTCCACAATACCATTTGAAAGGTTGTATGCAGCAACAACAATTTACTCTATAAACTATAAAGCCCTGCATAATGGGATTGTTATGTTATTTGCTAAAGAAACACATTAAATTAATGAAATTCCTTAGCTCTGACGAGATGTCCTTGAAAAAAAAAATTTGCACAAACATAGCAGTAAGAAAAACCAAATGGCAAACAAATAATGCATCTATTTAACCCAAGCCAGAAAATGCTACAACAAATTATCTAATCACCCAGTAAAATTCTGCCTCCATTGGTGTCTTTTCTCCCTGGTCTTTGTATCCTGAAATGTCCAGTTCCCTTATCTCTCCTAAGGATTCTTGTTTTAGTAAACTATCACTCTTTTGGGGCAGTGGCCTTTTGGCTTGAACACAAACTGAAATATAAGCATAGCTTCTGAAGCAGGGAGTGCAGAATCCAAGGTTTGTTTGGTAACACAGGGAATGGCAAACTTGTGTATGAGCTAAGAATTTCTTCTTATAGTTTGAAAGGATTTTAAAAATCCTGTGGAATAATAACACTTTGTGACTCGTGAATATTGTCTGAGGTTTTAGTTTCAGTTGCCACAAGTAAAGTTCTATTGTAATCCACTTACACCCTTTCCTTGACTCTTGCCTCTGGTTTCTTTCAGTCTGGAAAGGCAGAGTTAATAACTCTAAGTGATATCCTTTGGCCTTCAAAACCTGAAAAAAATTTTTTTTTGTTCTTTACAAAAAAGAAGCAAAAAAAAGAAAACCACTACCACCACAACAAAAAAACCTTTGGTCCAAGTCATTTAATTTCAACATTCAGCCAACAGTTTTGGGGCATACACTTAATTCTAGACTGGCAATAGTGATTTGAATAAGACACAAACCCTGTCCTCCAAAATTTGCATCTGTTCACAGAAAATGACAAGCGACCAAAAGATGGGTCAGATTAGGCATAGCTGGCTGCAGGAGCAAGGGTCGGGGGTTGTGAGGCTGACCTGGGGCCCAGAGGTATAGTTACCTGCTCTCACCTCTCCTCTCCACCCCTCCAGAACAGCTGTCTGGAGGTATCTCAGCCACCCCCGCCCCCGTCAAAGCCAGTGAGTGCCAGAGCTACCTGACAGGTGTTAGGGACAAGGTACAGAAGGAACAGCTGGAGAAGGCAGCCCTAACTTCCTGAGGATGTGAACTCCCTTCTTCTAAATTTGGGTGCAGCTACCAAGGGTTGATCCCACCCATGGGGCTCTGTAGAAGCTGGGTGGAAGGTGGCAGTCAGAGCTTCCCCGACACCTGGCCCTGCAGCTGCAACAGCTCCTCCTTCTGCCTCCATGCTTTGCATGACTCCTGGAAGAGGACGACCTCGTAAGCATCTCTGACCTCTTCCTCACGGCCTCTGCACTGCCCTTCCTATGAGCTGTCCATGTGCAGGCCCTGACTCGAGGGAAAATATTCACCTGTTTCCCTGTCACGAGAAGATGCCCCAGAAGTTTGAAACTGGACAGTGCCTGGGATGAAGCGATGAAGTGTCATCTCAGACACAGCTGAAGGAGGCACCCAGAACTCAGTAAACAAGACAAGCAATACTAGAATACACTATTTAGAAAATCAAAATCAGTGCACAAACCTAATAAAGAGAAGACGGTAACAGCGCTGTATTGGAATTTGCGGCACAAGCTGAGAAGTATAGTGGAGAGCTGAAAACAGCTAAAAGTCTTTTCTAAATGGTTAATCACAGGGAAATACACAGATGGAGATCATGCTTGAAGCTGGGTCAGCACAGAGTTATAGAAAGAAGACTCCAATTTAACCAGCTAAGTGCAGCTCTAGTTTGGTCTCTGTCCTGCTTTATTCTGTGACTTCAGAATCACAGCCCTTCCCAGAGCCTGTGTTTCTGCTTCGTCAAGGAAAGAGGACCGGTCCATAACATCGTGGACTTTATTGCTGCTATGGGATGCTTTGCACCCCAGACTTTCTCTGTCAGATCCCACGTGAAGCTGAGTTCCAGACCCCGAGGAGGAATAAGCCAGTGTGTGGGGATGGAAATTGCACAAGCCTTTTCCAAGTGCAGGAGGGAGAGGAGGGAGAGCGGGCAGCCTAGAAGTCATTTCAGTCCCCGTGACATGAGCTCAGCATTTCCGCATGTGCACTTTCGAAGAGCATTTAGTCTGCTTGGATGGTGAGGCACTGGCGGGGACACAGCCACTGGGCAGTTGCTGGGCTGACAGAAGTTTCCCTGTGGGGAGCCATCAAACTGTGTGCAAAGGTCCCGAGGCATCCTGTTACAGTCTGAAATCCACGCCCAGCACCCAGCTGGCAACCCTTGGTCCATGGACACAGTGCCTTTAAGGATAAACTTTTCATTTTATGGCTGGTATATGTTGAAACAGGCCACTCTGGCCTCCGATGAGGCTTGCAGGCCTAGTTTGCAGTGATAATCACAGATAAGAATACTCAGAGGGACAAACACAGACAAATTGTACCTATTCTTATTCCCTAAGGACACTGAATTTACTATGTGAAAAGAATGTTTTCAGATCGGCCTTTCTGTCTTGAATTCAAGTCCCTCAAGGGCAAGCAGTGAACACAATATTTCAGTATTCAATGTGCTTATCATCAATCTGGGAACAAAAGGCAACAACACACACCAAATGGATGCCATTTGAAATGGATTCAAACTCAGGTAACCGCAGCGGGGAAGGAAACTTGGAAATTCAATAGTTCATCCAGCGTCTTTTTCTACAAAAAGGAATGAGACGTTAGACTTTCATAGCTGCTTAGGTGAAGAAATGAAACTAGAGGACTGTGTATAGTGGTGCCTCAGTTTAGGAACTTAATTTGTTCTGAGATCCTGGAAAAGAAGGCCAGG
Source organism: Fukomys damarensis (assembly GCF_012274545.1). Lineage (NCBI taxonomy): Eukaryota > Metazoa > Chordata > Mammalia > Rodentia > Bathyergidae > Fukomys > Fukomys damarensis. The sequence continues at coordinate 30,707,724 of NW_022900937.1, read as the reverse complement.
TTTGTGCATGTGGGAAAGATGGCCGAGGTCCTGCTGCATTTTGTGAACCAAACCAACGTTTTGCCAACCCCTTCTGTTTGTGAATGAAATTGCTGACAAACAAAAGCCTTCCCGACACGAGGCACCACAGTACTTTGTTTTTCAATTCTGAATTCTGAGCCTTTGAGAAAACAGACACCAGAAATCGCCAGATTTAGGTGAAAAATTCCCCTTGCCTGAAGCTTCAACTGAACATGGGTTTAAATTCTGAAAGATTCAGAAAATACAGAAGCAAAAGGTGACTTGCTTTTCCACTACATATGCATGAACTTCTACCAAGAAACACGTGTTTGAGCAGACAGACGAGCAAAGGATAGTCCTATTGCAGTCCTAAGTCCCAAGCAGCTGGGCAACCCGAAGCAAGTGATAAAACTCCTCTGGCTCTGCTTATTCAACAAAGTCCTAAGCATCAGGCTTTGTGTTTTATAATTCTAAAATTGCACATTCATAATATTTAGTAGGAAGTCGCTCAAAAGGTCAGGAGGGTGTGTGGCTCATACTGAAATGTGAATCCTTGTGAGGGAGAGATTGAGCACTAATTCAAAATGCTTGACACCTTTCTCTCTCTCTCTCTCTCTCTCTCTCTCTCTCTCTCTTTCTCTCTCTCTCCCTCTCTCTCTGTCTCTCTCAGTTTCTCTCTGTTGCAGCTTTCTTCCTGCAGAACAGGAGAGGAGAGAGGCCAAGGAAGGCTGCTGGGGCTCTCTGCAAAGGCTGGAGGCAAAAGAAAGTAGACTTTCCTTGGAAAGTCTGATGAGTTTCCCAAACAAAGCAATTTGCTAAATTATGCAACACCTCTTTCTCTTCCAGTCTCCCTATTGTGGTTTAAGTGACTCATAATTTTTGCTTCACCTTATCCTAGTTTCCCTTTGGAGCTAATTGCTTTAAATTTGAAATGGGAAATTGCTATAGTTTGGACTGTCCCTGAAAAGGCCCATTAGGTGACACTTGGTTCCCCAGACTGTGGTCTCTTAGGAGGTTACGGAACCTTAGGGAGGTGGGGCCTCGTGGATGGAAGGGAGGTCATTGAGGATGCACCTTTGAAGAGGATATTGGGACCCTGGTCTTTTCTTATGCTGCTTTTTGCTTCCCACTTGACAGGAAATGAATAGTTTGCTATGCCACCTGTGCTTCCATGATGCTCTTCCTGCCCCAGACTCAAACAATAGGGCCAAGCAAACTGGGACTAAACTTCTGGTACTGTGAGCCAAATAAAACTTTCCTCCTTATCAGTTCTCTGAGATATTTTGGCACACTGGTGGAAGGCTGTCTGATGCGGAAACTGTTAACTATGATTTTGGATCAGGGTTCTGAACTCAGCTCTGCCACTTACTACGTACTCTGGGGAAAATTCTTTGAAGTAGTTAAAACTTAGTGTTATTCATTGGCTGGAGAATTTCCCTACATTAGAAATGAAGATAAATGATTTGATTTTGTATCCAAAGACTTGAACCTGAGCAGGGTGTTGAGAGAACACTAATGCATTGTTAAAAGCAGAGTTTTAGTCTTAAGATAGTGTTCAGCTAAGGATTATCTCTCGGTTTTTGTACTTGAAGATGGCTTCCTGTCCTTTCCATTTTTTATTTATGTCCCTCCCTTATCTTATTTACTACATACCTTACCTTTCTTGAGATTTAGCCAGTTTTATCATTGATCAATTTCAAAAGCAAAACTGTCATATAAATCCACATAGGAAGAAGATTTGGCTGATGACAGCTATTTTTCTGCTTTTTGCTGATAATTAGCAATCTAGTAGAGATGCATGTTTGGAAGGAAAAATTGTGTGGGTGTATTTTATCTTCTACATAATGGGAAAATAGTTGCAAAGATATCAAATACTGGGCTTACTCCATGTAGAAAACAGTAACAACAAGGATTACTTTCAAAAGCAAAAGATAAGAGTGTAAATAGCTGCAGGGAAAAGGAAAACAACAACAACAAAAACCTTGGCAGGTTTGAAAAAGAACTAATTAGCATACCTTGAAAATGAAAGCTCAAGAAGTACAGTTTTAAAATCAAATGTAGATTTGACATAGTGAGAAAAAATGATTTTAAAAATAGATCAGAAGTTTTACAGAAAAAAAACAAAACATAAGGATCAAAGATGAAAATGTGGGACAGAGTGAATAGGTCTAATAAATGTTAATCACAATTGTAAGAAAAATGTGAGACAAGGGGAAAAGGACACTATTGGAAGAAAGTGTCCCAGACTATTTTCAGAAGCAATGAAAAACATTGTCCACTCATTTCAGAAGCCAAGAATAGCCTTAGTAGAATTAAATTAAATTAAAAGAAGCCTGCATCTATACACATCATAGTTAAATATAAAAATAAACATAAAATCAAAATAAAATCTGCTTTTTAATTTCCATTAAGCTTATTTCCTGTTTTTAGGTTGTCAATTTAGTAAAGTCATATCCAATTAAACTAATCAAAGTTGTGTTAGTTGTTCTCTAACACAAACTTTATAGAGGGAGCAAGTACATAATCATACAAAGATCCAAAAGAAATTAGATGAAAAAGAAAACATAGGTTAAGTTTAATAAACAAAAATTTAAAAATTTCCACAGCTTAAGAGAATTTTGAAAGTTAGAGTAAATCTACAAAAGTTAAGTCCAACTACAAATAAACAATATTGTAGTGAAAATAAAAAGCTATCAGAATATATGCACTTTCCAGTGTTTCGCAGATACCTTTAACAGAATAATTATAGTAAAAAGAAAGTTGGTTTATCTATGTTATATTCTATAATTTTAAAGTAAAAACAAAACCTACTAGTTAGAATAAATAAAGGTTGCTTCATAATGATAAAATGTTTTAAAACAACAATTTTGAATTTGTATTATTCAATTGATATTAAAATATTATTTCAAAATATTTGGAGCAAAGTGCCCCTATGTTAGGATACAATAGAAAAATCAGCCACCGTAGTAGGAGTTTTACACTCGTCTCTCAGTAACTGACAGAAAATACAGGAGAAAATTCATAATGGTACATTGTGTTTATATTTGATTACCATAACTGAAAGAGTTATTCTCTTTTGTAATACAAGTAGGAGACATCAAATTTAATAATTGCACATTAGAAATTCGTAGGCTTTAGTGTGAAGTGTCCCCCTGCTAAAGGCTTTCGTGTTCAGAGACTGGGCTTTTGGAAGACGATGAGGTCATGAGGGTTCTATGGTCACCAATGGATTGATTCCCTGAGGAGTTCAGAGCTGACCGTGCTGTGAGAAGGGACCTGGTCAGAAGAGGTGGGTCACTGGGATTGTGACCTGTAAGCATTTATCTCCCCTCTTAGCTCCTCCCTTCCCTTTGGTCTTCCAGGGGAAGCCACGAAACTCTGTCCAGCCCCTCTGCCCTTTCATTCTTGGAAACAGCAGACCGTAGAATATGACCCCGAGCCAAAATCAATCTGGCCTCCTGTAAGCTCTGGATGTTGGTTAATGTTGTCCCAGAGACTAGGAAAGTGACTGAGGCAGCATTGTTCTAAAACAGATGTATTAGCCCTGGGTGAAGAAATAACCTTCAACATGCTTCAGTATGGAACGACACAATACTGGTCCTCTTCCATAATACATTTTGAAACTGAGATTTAGATAACACCGAGTCAAAGGAATCTCATCAGAATAGTTTAAGACTATTTTGAATTAAGCAAAAACAATACAACATTAAAATGTTGCTAAATTGTACTTTTAGGAAAGTTGGTCTTCATGAACTTGTATGTCAGAAAAGAAAGGCTGAAGATTTGTGCGATAGACATAAATATCGAGAACTGAGCTAATAAAAATGTTGATGAGGATATGAAGACACCGAGATCCTTACCCAGTCCTGGTAGAGCTGTAAAATGGTACGGCTGCTTTGGAAACCAAATGGGCTGCTGTTGGTTAAATGTTTAAACATAAAATTACCATGGAGTAACCAGCAATTCTACTCCTAGGTAGAGTTTTTCTTTAGAAAAATGAAAATACTTGTCCATAAAAAGACTGTTACGTGGATTTCACAGCAACTTCACTTGTAAAAATCAAAACCAATCCAAATGTGCATCAATGGGTGGGTAGATAAAATGTGCAGATTGATACAATGAAATATTATTCAGAAGTGGAGAAAAGTGAAGTTTGGCAGTGTCCTACTCTAGGGTTGAGCCTTGAAAATGGCTTGCTACATGAAAGAAGCTATTACCTAGGACCACATATTACCTGATTTCATTTCCATGAAATACAGAGATTATGCGACTTGGTTGAGACAGAAAGTAGTTGCCTGGGGTTGGAGAAGAAGGGGAAACGGGTAACAGCATAGGGTGAAAAACTTCTTTTGGGGTCATTCAAATGTTCTAAAGTTGACTAAATTTTAGGGTACAACAGAAGCTATTGGATTAAACATTTTAAATGAGTAAATTGTAGAATCTCTAAATTCTATTTTTGTAAAAAAAGAGCTTAAGGATAAGTAAAATAAATCCAAAGGAAGTAGAAGTGTAGATATAATGATATATGCAGAAATTTAAGAGATTCAAAGCCAACACAAATGCACAATTGTGCCTCCTTGAATTCTTAAAGCTGAACATTCTTTGTGAAAGGTCAGAAATTTTTATGTTAAAGGGTGAGACACTATATATTTTAGGTTTTCAGACCAGAAGACTTCTGGTTTCCATTGCAACTGTGCAACTGCCCTGGTGCAGTGAACAGCACGGTGTGAACAGCAGCTCTACAACATATACATGAAGGAATATCTCTCCGTTCCAAGGAGTCTTCCTCTCATTTTTAAATTCACTTTATTTCAAACTGTGTGGCAGCAAAACAAAATACAACCCAGGCCCCCAGCTTGCAGCCTCAGACTGGTGCTGGATCTTATAGTAGGGAGCTCTGCATTTTAAGAATAAAATCTTTTGTTTTCAGCAAAGCTTTATTTACAAATTACATGCTGGACTGGCATTCTGAGCTAGGACCTCAGTTTGCTGGCCCCTGTACCAGGCAGGTTCTGTAGATTTATTAATCTTTTTACTGAACGTCTAGAGAGGTGCTAGCTATATTCTATCCTTGGGAGGACAGAGTAGATTTCCTCAAGTTTGTTAAGTTTATTGGTACATTTTAGGTATACAGTTCAGTTACATTCATCCTTGGGATCTTGTACCTTTACATGACTTATCTTGGTTCTTATTTTTCCCCACTTTCCAGCCCTTTCACTCTTCCCTGTTTACAAAGATTTTGTTTCCATGTTTTTCTTTTTCACATATTTTTTCTTTTCCCTTTTTACCTTTCCCTTACCCCTCCCACTTCCTCTACTTTTTTAGACCTTTTCTTCCTATTACACAATATCAATTATACATTTTGATCCTTATTTACACTTTTAGTTTTTCACACCAGAGAAACTGTTTAATATATACATATGTGTGACTTACTAATTTCACTTAAGAGTAAGGCCTCACTGTGCATCCACTTAGCTATAAATATCTCTAGTTTCTCATTCTTTATAGCTGAGTAGTACTCTGTTTTATTTTTTAAAAAAATCACATCTTCTTTACCTAGTCTCCAGTTGATGGGGAATCGGGATGTTTCCAAATTTTAGCTCTTACAAACTGTGCTGCTATAAACATGGGTGAGCATATGTCACTGTGGTATGATTCTTTTAATTCTTTTGGGAGGATACCCAGCGGAGGAATAGCTGGGTCAAATGGGACTTCTAGTAGTACTTGTGTAAGTTATCTCCATATTGATTTCCACAGTGGTTGCACCAGTCTGCACTCCCACCAACAATCGAGAAGGTTTCCTATTACCCCACAACCCCACCAGCATTTGTTATTGGTTGATTTCTCGACAGCAGCCATTCTTACTGGGGTGAGGTGGCATATCAGTGTTGTTTTCATCCGCATCTTTTGAATGACCAGATGTTGAACATTCTTTTATATGTTTATTTGCTGCTTTTACTTCTTTGTCTGAGAAATGTCTGTTCAGTTGCTCATGTTTGAATTGGGTCTTTATATTTGGGGGGTCTGATTGTTTTGAGTTCTTTATATATTCTAGATAGTAGACCTTTATCTGAGAAACAGCTGGTAATTTTTTTTCTCACATTGTGGTCTGTCTCTTAGCTCTGCTTGTGATTTCTCTGTAGTGCAGATGTTTTTTTAAAAAATGAGATCCTAGTTGTTGATTCTTTGTGCTAGTTCTCTTGCTACTCAGGATTTCTTCATAGAGTCTTTTCCTATGTCAATATCTTTAAGAGTTCTACCTAGTTTATCTTCCGACAAGTTTAGAGTTTATGTTTTAACATTTATATCTTTAATCCACTCAGATTTTAATTTAGTGCATGGTAAAATATACAGGTCTAGTCTTAAAATTTTTGACAATTTGAAATCGAGTTTTTCCAACAACATTTATTGAAAAGGATATCTTTCCTCCAGTGAGGATGGTTGGCTCCTTTGACAAAGACGAGGTAGATGAGTACATCTGGAGTTGTTTCTGTATCTTCTAATCTGTTCCATAGATACTTTGGTCTGTTTCTTTGCCAGTAAGATGCTGTTTTTATCACAGTGGCTTTATAGTATAGTTTCAAGTTAGGAATTTTGTTACCCTCTGCCATGTCTCTGTTGCCTTGAATTGCTTATCGTATTCTAGGTCTCTTTTGATTCCAAATAAATTTTTGGATTGTTTTTTCTAGTTATGTGAAATATACTGTTGGGATTTCAACACAACATTGCATATGAATCTGTATAGCAGTTTTGGAAGTATGGTCATTTTCTCTATCTATCAATCTATCATCTATCTATCTATCTATATCTATATCTATGTATGTATATATACCTATATATCTATCAATCTATGTCTATATATAGATAGATAGAGATAGATAGATATATATTTCTTCTTTTTTGTATACATATATATATATGTGTGTATGTATGTATATATACCTATCTATCTCTATCTATCTATCTATCTATCTATCTATCTATCTATCTATCTATCTATCTAGATCAAGAAGATCATATACCCTGACCTCATACACCTCTGTATTCTGTTTGCCAGTATTTCATTGAGGATTTTTGCACCTATGTTCATTAGCGAGATTGGCCCGTAGTTGTCTTTTTTGGTTGGATCTTTCCCTGCTTTTAGAATCAAAGTAACACTTGCTTCCAGGAATGAATTTGGAAGTATTGCTTCTCTTTTAATTTCAGTGAAAAGTTTAAAGAGCATTGGCAGAAGTTCTTCCCTAAATGTCTTGTAGAATTCAGCAGTGCAGCCATCAGGACCTGGGCTTTTCTTTGCTGGTAAATTTTTAATTACATTTTCAATTTCACTGATTGTAATTGGGATGTTCAGAATTTTTATATCTTCTTCATTCAACTTTGGAAATTCAGATGTATCATATATGTCTATTTCTTCTGTGTTCTCCATTTTACTAGAGTACAGGTTCTTAAAGTAAGTATTTATGATCCTTTGGATTTCTGCTCGATATGTTGTGACGTCACCATTTTCATTCCTACCTGCATGGATTTGAGCCTTTTCTTTCCTTTTTTTATAAGGTTGGCTAAGGGTTTATTGATTTTATTTGTTCTTTTGAAAAACCAACTCTCTGATTCATTGATTTTTTTGTATCATTCTCTTGGTCTCCATTGCCTTGATTTCTGCTCTGATCTTTATAATTACCTCCCTTCTATTAGCTTTGGGTTTCTCTTGCTCTTCTCTTTCTAGGAGCTTAAGATTCACCATACGGTTGTTTATTTGAGTTTGCTCTGTTTTCCTAGTGTGGCCATTCACTGCTATGGCTTCCCACATAAAACTGCTTTCATTATATCCCATGGATTCCTGTATGCTGTACTGGCATTATCATTAAGTTGTTATTTTCTGGGGGAGTGAATCCTCCTGTGGGAGTCTAGTTGAGAAAGGTCAATCATCTTTGTTATTTGGTGGGAGGAAAAACCTAGTAAATTGAAGATTAGTAAAGCTTAAAATTCTTTGGTGAACCTTGAGATGTTTAAATGAAAAATAACTACACACATTTACACTTCTTAAACAGTATACCAAAAATTCATTCTTAGTAGATTAAAATTCTTGATGCGATATTAAAAAAAGGAAGCTTCTTAAGGTCACATAGAAGAATGACTTCATGAGGTTAGTGGCAGTAAAGGATATCTTAAACATGACACTAAGAACATAAGCAATAAGAATAATTAAAAAGAGTCAGGCATGGTGGCACATGTTCATAATCCCAAGACTCCAGGAGGCTGAGGCAGGAGAATTACAAGGTAAAGCCCAAAGTGGATAATTTGGCAATCTAGCAAGACTCTGTCTCAAATTAAAAATAAAATATATCTCAGTGTCAGGATCCTGGGTTTAATCCCAGTACTGTCCCAAAATAATAATTATACTAATAATAAGTTCAAAGAAACTATAACTTAGAATTAATATTCACCAACAGACTAAAAAAAAAAGTTAAAAATTCCAACCCCGAAGTGAGAGAAGATACTTGTGCTCAAATGGTGAATGTGTAGCCTACTAATCATTAGAAAACCATAGCTCATTGGAATCTGGACAAATGGCCATCACCAAAACTCATAAAGAGATGAATAAAAAGAGTGGGTGATACTACTAAACTGGAGAAATTGCTCAAGATGTTTGCATTTCAGGGAAATGTATTTTAAAGTGCAATAAAGCCCCCTGAATAGTGGATGCAGAGGACAGAGACATTTGCGTGGTCACTGCTATCCGTGGCCATGCACATCAGTGTCGCTTCTTTGAGAAATATTTGGCCAGGACGAATAGATGCACACCAAGTCATCTACTGGAGCCAGGATTCCTCTCCCTATGAAACTATCCGAGGGAAACGTGCATCCGTGTACCTGCCTGCATTGCAAGAATGCTCAAAGTGGCTTATTTTAAATAACAGACCCAAGTAAGACACAGTTCTGATGAAATGTAGGATATACCTAAAATACTTAAAATATTCTTAAAATTCTGTACTGATTATCCTACAGCTATACAAAATAAAAATGTGCTTAAATTACCAAATAAGTGCTGAATGAACCAGTTCACAAGATCCTGCACATGATATAATCCCACTTATTGGAAGCTCAAAACCAGAGAGAAGTACTGGGCCACAGTATTTAGGTCTGTTTGCAATCCAGGAAATTTATAAAGAAACAAGCAGATGGTGCCAGCTAATGAGGAAAAAGGTTATGACCTGAAAAAGGAGGGTATTAATTAGGAAGAGCTGTATAATGGGGTGGGTTGTGGCAGTGTTTAATTCTTGCACTGAATGGTTGTCACATTGTTTGCTCTTGGTTTCTATTTACTTGTTGTGCTCCACACTTAGGTTTTTTGTGCTTTTTGGTATAGATTACAATTAACAATATACATTTAGAAATGAGAGCGGAGGAGATCCTAATGTGGTGAACAATGGTGTCTGTTGTCTGTTTGGTAATCTTGAGGAAATAGCCAGCCTGAGAGATCAAGTGGGAGCTTGTGGCAGGCAGAGGGAGGGACTGGCCGTATATCACTCAGTGTCACCATGGTAACGGGACAGTCCTGAGGTGGCTGGTCCTCAGTGATGATCAATAAAGGCAAAATGTCACCGCCACTCTTTGCTGAGTTCTTTGGTGGTCAACAGTTGATTTATTCGTGGATGATTTCCCGCCTGAATGTGCTATTAGGAGGTTCCCTGATTGGAGGAGATCACTGGGTGTGATCAGGAAGGGTGTGTTCTTGTCCCCCGCTCTTCTCTTCTCTCTCAGGTTCCTGGTTGCCATGAGGTGAGCAGCTTCTCTCCCCCAGGCTCTTCTGCCATGATGTTCCTGCCTTGGAGCAGCCCGTGGACTGAGCCCACTGAAAATGGTTGACCAAAATGAGTGTCTCCTCCTCTAAGTTGCAGGTGTGGGGTATTTTGTCCCAGTGATAGTGAAGTGGGAGATGGGGTGACATTTGTGTGTACTTAGGTGCTTCCTGATTTATCAATGAGCATCCTTAGAGGGCTGTGTCAAGCAAAGCCATAGACTCTACATTGTTCTGGGTTCATACATTTCCAGTGAAGAGGGAACCGAGACTCTAGAAGTGGTGCTCAAACAGCCAGATAGTGTTAATAGTTCTGAGTCCAACTGGACTCCGCACACTCTGACTCTGCTCCTCTCTTCCCGCTTTTGAGGCCTTTAAGGCCAGGATTCCGGTGGACTGAGGTACTCATTTATTCGACACCATCTACTGAATGAATGTCACGTTCATGACTCTGCTCCAGACAGAGCAGACAAAACAGTGTTACCTCTAGACTTGGTTCCTTCCCCAGTGAATGATACAATCATTTAAAAAGCAAAACTACATGTAATTAAAATATGGTAAATATCAGCAAAATGGCCTTGTAAAAGGTAACATTTTAATACGATGTACTTTTTTTTCCTGGGTAAGGATGAGCTCCCTTGTTGTAGTATCATTATTCCCAACTTATAGTTGACACAGCTAAAACCTACTGAAGCAAAGTAGATGTCTCACTGAAGGTTAAAATGGCTACGCACATGGGATCCGGAGTTGGAAGAGATGAGCATGCCCAACCTTAAATTTAACAAGGCCAAGGAGATTGAAACCTAGGAAAATAACTTCTTTCCTTCTCTCCCCCTCTTTCTTCTTTTTGTCTTTCCTCCTTCCCTCTCTCATTTTCTTCCTCTGTTCCTCCTTTTTGCTTCTTCCTTCTTTATGTAGCATATATAACCACGAGTTATTCAAAGAAAAAGATTTTGGCCTCTAATTGTGTTATAATCTTTAGAAAGTTTCTTTACTTATGAACCAGGTGTGGTAGTGCGTACCTGCTATCTCAACCCTTTGGAAGGCTGAGGCAGGAGGATTTCAAGTTCAAGTCCAGTCTGGGCAATTTAGGAAGATCCCATCTCGAAATGAAAAATAAAAAAGGGATGAGGGTAGTGCTCCATGCAGTGGTATTGATTCAGTCCCCAGTAACAAAAAAAAAA
>NW_022900937.1:30689785-30696672 GCF_012274545.1 Fukomys damarensis | reverse complement strand
AAAAAAAAAAAAAAAAAAAAAAAAAAAAAGCAGAAAGGATAGCGAAGACCCTACGTATTGTCACTGGCCTCTGAGCAGCACTTAATTCTTCTCTACTAGTCTTTTCTCTTCCCAAATACACCATCACCAGCCAGCTTACAGTACAGGTGTTTGCCTCCTCCCAGGAGAATAAAGCTGCCACAGGAGCAAGGACATTTCCCCCCTTTTGAAAGCATTATCTTCAGCACCTAGAGCTTTCCAAGGATGGTTGTAAAGTCTTAATTAATTAACATTTTTGAGTGAATGAATTTTAAAGGTTTAAAGGCCAAGGCTCAGGCAAAGACAGACACTAGCTCTAGGATGTCAGCGCAGTTGGGGGAGTCTGCTTCCTTCTCCAGATCCCACCTTCCCAAGTCCCATCTTCCTCAAACCTCACCCCCACCTCCTCCCCAACCCTCTCTGCCCCACATTCCCAAATGACACCTTCTCCAAACCAGGCTCTACCCTGCCTGCATTCTCGCAGCCCAAGCAGCCTGACCTCTGCTAGAGCCCGGTGAACTCAGGTGTAGGATAATGCAGTCCAGGCCTCTCTGACAACCTCGGGGGTCCCACAGCCCCACTGCTCCCGGCAGAGATGAGCAATATGGCTGGGCTGGGCTTGGGCCCCCCCGGAAGACCAGCGCCTGCCTTCCTATAAGTGTGTAAGGAGCTGACCAGGGCCTGTTCCTTGTGACAGGAGGAGGTGGCCGCACTGACATCTGCAGGAAGGATGGGTCGTGGGAGCCTTGTGCCTCTGAGGCTGACATCACTGGCAGGAAGGAGGAAGGTAAGAACCCAGCCAGAATCCTTTCCCTGCTTGCCACTGGCCATGGGCTTCTTCCGTGGGCAATCATTTGTGGTTTGCCTACCATGTACCCAGCCTAGGGAGGGGCACCCTCTGGACAGACCAGCAGCCATGTGTACTTGGCACTGGATTTGAAAGCTGGAAAATTCCGGTGTGGTCCCCCTCTGGCAGCGACACTGGGAATTTTCACTGCAAGGAGTAACACAAAAGAACCCGAAGTCCAGGAGAGACAATGGGTCCCAGCAACTCTGAAGTGACTTTGGTCTTCTTTGTCTTAGGAATGAGGAAAGTGGAGCTTGGGAAATGACTCCTTCTGTGGCACTGACAAATGAGTTGTTGACCAAGACACAGTGTTTCTGTGCCCTGATGTACCTGTGAGATATATGGACCAGTTGGTGCAAATATTGTTCATGGTTTATGGTTCCCAAACTCAGGAATGTCTAACTTATTCTATCTGCGGTGGTCATAAATGTGCTCAGCAAATACCACAAGTGAAAGCTGATGCTTGTAATTTAATAACAGCTGTAATATTTTGATCTCTGTTGATATACCCTGAAAAGAATCTGACTGCTGGGCATGGTGGCGCACACCTGTAATCCCAGCACTCTGGAAGGCTGAGGCAGGAGGATCCCAAGTTTAAGCCCAGCTTGAGCAGTTTAGTGTCTTAGTAAAACCTTTTATTAAATAAATGAATAAAGAAGGGCTGGGGATGTAGCTCAGGGCATAGGCCCTGGTTCAGTCCCTAGTACTGGGGGAATAAAAAAGGCTGACAACTGATGCTGGAATCAGGGCTGTCCTATGGAATTCTTCAAGTCTCTCAGCATCTCAGGCACAGACTCCTTCTCTGTAGGCAGCAACAAGGCTGTCAGTGCTCATCAGCTCCAGAGATGGGGCGGCTCAGCTCGGAAAGCCCATCTCTGCAGCAGAGGGGCCAGCTGGGCATGATGGGGGGCATGTCATCCACACTCACTGGCTGGCCTTCCTCATTTCCCTGCACACCTTGTGCTTCGGGCAAGAAGGAGACTGGGAGCATCAGGAGTCACCATGACAAACTCAGTTACAGAGGAAAGAGCTGCTCTCTTGGCTTCTTCTCTCCTTTCCTTTCTGAGTTTTTCGGGTTGAGAAATGAGCCATCTTGTCTCTACCTCCCACCACCTGCCAGGGTGCGTTTCCTTGAATGATGGTGTTTAGAGGATTGATCATCAAACCCCAAGTGCCCCTCACATCACATTTCCCTCAAGCTCTAATAACCAAGAAGTCCTGGTGGGAGAGGAGGCCCCAGAGCACAAGTCCGATTTTTGCAGAAAACACGCAGGTCACATTGCAGAGGTGTCCCCAGAGCTCTCCCCTGCCAGGCTCTGTGCTTTTGGGAATTCCAATGTCTCCCCGACATTTGTGACACTGCTTTCTATCTTTGAAGGCCACCTGTACTGGTGAATATCCTCTGGGCAATAGAATGCTGAGAAAGGACTGTCACTCTTAGGAAATGCTTAGTTTTGTACCGTTAGAGATCGTCACTGAATAGTTGCAGTGTTGGGTGTTGTTATGCTGGTAGACCAGTTGTCCAAATGGGGAGTAAGAACAAACTGCTCCATGTTGAACTAGATAGGTTGTTTGGACCACCTTTGGCTTCTGTTGTGAGGATTCTGAGGTCAGTTGGAAAATATGCCATGATCAGTGATATTTACTGTGGATGGGTGGGAGAAGAAATGCTAAGATCAAATCACGCGACTCCCATCGGCAGCCTGCTGTCTGGCCATGCTGAAGGGATCACTAGGCCCACAAAGATGCAGAATCCACAGCTCCTGCCCTGCTGGGTGGGGGCGACCAGGTTAAAACCCCTCTTTGCCCTGCAGCCAGGCACCAGTGAAGGGACTTTGGTCCCAGAAATTAGATTCTCTAGTAGACACAATTCATTCATGTCACACAATCTCTAAATTCTACATAGAATCACACTGAATCATCTAAACTGTGGTGTTCAAATTTGGGAATGGACAGCACAGAAGATGTTCAAATGCCTTCCAGGATGAGAAGCCAGAATGGTTTTCAGTTCATTGATTCTCAGGTCCATGTTATTCATAAGTACTATGCTAAAACTGATATGCCCGAGGCAGGCAATTTTACTTTCCTACCACTCTTTAATAGTTGCTGGTTGTGGTTTAGATCTAGGACATTCCTCAAAACTCTCAGGAACTCAGATGTGGGGCTTTTGGAGGGTGATTGAATCAAAGGTATTCCACACTCATTAGTGGATTGACTCACAGATGCACCCATAGCTGAGTGAGCTGCCAGGCAGTGCAAAGTGTGGAAGAGGCGGTTGCTGGGGGTGTGGGCTGCAGGAGTTTGTCTCCCTCCCCACCTCTTTTCTTCTCTCTTTGCTTCCTCCACATGACATCATGAGCAGTTCTCATTCATCTGGTCATTCCATCATGCTTGATCTGCACCAGAGCCAAGAAACCATGGACTAAAACTTCCAAAACTGTGAACCAAAATAAACCTCCACCCCTTGAAGTCATAGGTGTCAAGCATTGCAGATCAGCAATGGGAAAGTGACTAAGACATTGTCCTTCTCCTGCAACTAAGATGCCCTCACTCTGAATCCTTGTATGGTGCCTCGGGCCAAGGTGAAAACACATTCCACACTGAAAACAAAAGGATAGGTTGGAAATGCCTCTCTCTGCCAGAAGCACTCTTGTACAGCAAAACAAGAAGAGCATCTGTAAGAAATGCCAAAGCCTGGATGAATTTTGGTAACAAACCAATGTCAAGTCTTGATGACTACCCCTCGTCTCTCTGTCTATTTTTCTTTTTTTTTTGTCAGAAAGAGAATTCAGAAGTTTGTGTTGATAGCAATAAATATCGACCTACCTGAATTTTTAAAAACAAAGTCAAATTAAATGAAGACAGATTTCCATTTGGGTACATGGTAGACATATCACATTTATTGCAAAAGCTAATGCTATGAATCCAAAGATTTCATTAAAATGCATTGATATTTTCACAATCTATAAAAATACAAGTGTCCATTCAAGTACTATGTAATAGATAAGAAAGGGTAATGTCTACAACTCTTGGAACCTATGAAGAGTACTTTAGAGGCACATTTAAAATTGTGAAAATATATATAGCAGCCGCCCTCTGTAGCCTGGATTGGGGGTCAGCCCTCTGTAGCCTGGATTGGGGGTCACACACTGCATAATCACCCCAGACAGGAAATCAGACTAGCTTTGTGATATGAAGTGTGTGGTAGGGGTGACAGCACAACTCTTTTTTTCTTTTCTGTGGTACTGAGGATTAAACCTAGGGCCTTCATACTTACCAATATCTCCAGCCCTTCGTGTTTTTCATTTTGAGACAGAGTCTTGCTAAATGGCCCAGAATGGGCCTGAACTTGGACTCCTTTTGCCTCAGTCTCCCAGAATGCTATGCTTACAGCTGTGCACTACCGTGCTCAGCTGAAAGTGAGCTACTTTTGCTTCCAGATCAAATTAGACATGGCAGCTTCCTCCTTGTGCTCCTGGCCCACTTGATGACACTGACACTAACAGCCCACATTTTTAGAGCTCACGGTTCTTTCATTGTACATGGGACCACTGAGCTGCTTCCAGGGAGGCAGTAGCAGGTGGAGGAGCACAAGTTCAGAGAAGACTGAGCAAAGTTTAAGGGAGGAAGATGCAAGTCAGGGCCGGTGGGGCAGCAGCTGGCTTGGAAAACCAGGATGTTTGTTTGCAGTGCCGTCAGAGAAGTCTCTGGAAGAGAGAAGAAGACAGAGGAACATTAGTCTGTCCCAGTAAGAACACAGACAGAAGTGGGGAGAGCCCAGTGAGAGGGGGACCTCGGCCCTAATGTCAGCCCTGAGTCTGTGCTTGGAGAAGGAAAGCAGAAGCCAGAATAAGCCGCATCTTGGTGGCCCTCACTATGTCTCAGTACCTGACAACCAGCATTTCTATGGCAAGTCACATTCCACCTCTTGGGCATCTTGTCGCCATGCTGTTGGACTTCTTCATGACAATCACAATCTTAGAGTTGTGTGGAAGCCAGTTTTGCAGGTTCTGTGAAGTGGGAGGGCTGCTCCTTCCTGGAAGCCTTGCACTCTCCCAGTGCCTGCAATTCAAGCTCTGGTTGACCTGCCACGTGCTTTGAAGAAACTCTATTCTTCTCAGCAGAACCAAGTCTTGGTAAATAAAGAGAAACACAAAGATACGATCTAGAGAATCAATTAACTGTTCAAAAAATTAACATCCACAGAGGTTACTCAGAAAGTCATTAAGTTCAGTTATTAAGCAACCTCATTCAAGACAAATAATCCATCATGGTCAGGGTGCATGACGTTTCAGGCTTTTTTGCACCAGATAATACATTTATGTCTTTGTAAAATGAACAAAACAGGCCAGTTGTTTCATTGCAATATTCATTAAAATGCTAATTAAATTGGCAGTGATGTCAATGGCTGTGTAGTCACATTATCAGACCATCTTCACACTAGGTGTTTTTTCCACTGTCATTTTATGAGTCGGGAAGGACCTCCCATTTAATGGATGTGGAAATATGACTCAGAAACAAGGGTTTATGGTAGCACAGGTTGTGCACTGCACGACACCAGGGAATACCCTTCATATATTAGTGAATCATGTGCCCAAAGCCATACCAACTGTGGCTGAAACATCTTGATCTTTAAGCAAAGCCCTTCTTTTGTTCACAGGGTCAGATGTCCTTCTGCTGTATTTTGTTTCATTCACATATGCTTTTTATTGGAAAGGGAGATGAGCCCAGAGTTCACAGAAAAAACAACATAATTTTGCAAACTCTTTCAGAGTGATTCCACAGAAGAAACAAGGATCACAGAAAAGGTGGCACCAAGGGGAGGATAGTGTGGGCCAGTACAGAGCCATAGGGTTGTATGAGCTAGAAGGGAAGATTTAATACTGGAAAGAGAGAAGAAAACTTGTGCTGTCTGGGAGAATTTTCCTGAGACAGGTGCCGAGATGTTGAGGCCATCAGAGACGTGGAATGTCTTTGTTTGGTGCTGAAATTTGCCTGGGACATTTGTTTTAGGTCATCCTTGATGGAAAAAAAAAAAAAACAACAACAAAGAAAAACAAAACCCACACTTGTGCCACAGCGAAGGAGAGCACTAAATAGGGCAGGCACGAGGTGATATCTGTGTTTGGCCTCTTTGTTCTCCAGTTGTTTTTTGGTACTCCTTTGCAGTGCATAAGGACTACATCCATCTTAGGAGGTAGGTACTTGTACTTTGCACATCATATTTGTATTTATTCCTGTTCCCTTCCCCTCTCTGTCCTCTGTCTCCATCCCTTGGTTCTCTTCCCATTTGCAAAAGATCTGAAAGTGAGAGTCGTCATTCTATGCTAATGTAAGCACACCCATGTTAAGAGCAGCACAACTAATAATTAGAACTGTACCTGGCCTTTCAGGGAGTGGAAAGGAGCTTCTTTTGATATTGCTAAAGTCCACAGGCAGTGCTGGCTGAGTCCACATTTTCCCCCAAGCCCACAAGCCCTTCCTCCTATAGTCTCTGGGTACTGGGCACCTGGTCTTCAGGTAGGGACTCGTGGCCTTGCAGTAGGGCCCTGTGGACTTCCCGGGGACATATTTACAGTAGAAAGACATCTCCAGTCTGGTAGAGCACGTGGCCGCCATCTGTCGGCAACTGACACCCCTGGAATTAGAGGGATTAAGTAGGATGATTTTTGACTTGCAAGAGGACACGAGTCATTATAAAGGTTCTTTGATTCTTAGCGAAGCACTTCTGTGTTTTTCTCCAACTGCCACCTCTGCCCCCAGGATCCTCCCATGGAGGTTTACAGTAAACAGGGATTAGCTACTGCTGACCCAGGGTGATTGGCAGATGGTTTGCATTAACTGTGCCTTAACAAGTATGGATTTAAGAGAGCTCGAAGGCAATTTACATGCAGCGGGCTTTATGTTCACACACTGCAGACCCAGACCTGAGCTGCGAGTGGGGCTGCCTGCCAGCCTTCCTTGGCTCCTGTGTTCTTCTTTCTCCCATATTTGTCTTTGTTTGCAAAAAAAAAAAAAAAAA
>NW_022900937.1:30683392-30689686 GCF_012274545.1 Fukomys damarensis | reverse complement strand
TAAAAAAAAAAAAAAAAAAAAAAAAGATTTGCAGAATTAATGCATAACTTTCTGTCATTTGTTTATCTGTGCACAACGATACGAACCTCACTGTCCCAAATGAGCCTTCACTTCGCCCCACTTTACCAAAGTCTTACCGGATCTGCAATATAGATAAAGAAGAGCAACTTCAGACACTGAACGTTAGGGAAACTACACTTTCCTGCCCCACACCTGCGAGGCTTCCAGAAGCCTAAACGTAGCCCGGAGTTGTTTTATGTTCAGAGGGGTGGCTTCTGGAAGGTGACTGAAACTTGACAGTTTTTAATCAGTGGTTCAATTCATTGATGAGATTGTACCTTTCTAGCTTTATTAATGAATGATGGAAATCGAATTGGGGGCTAGAAGGGGCAATCAAAATATACCATGAATGTTTACATTTAAATTTTATTACAATAAAAGCCACTTTGACTCGGATCCCTCTCAAAATCCTCCCCTTGATTCAAACACAGTTATCCCATCATTCTTGCCACTTTCGAAAACAGTTCCGGAAGCCCCCTTTCCTGTCTTTTCCTGGCTGCCTCCATGTCCTGAACTGTCTCAAAATATTTATGGCAGTTTCTGCCAAACAAAAACGTGACGCTATGCCCTCATCTACCTTATTCACCGGATGTGACCCATACAACTTCCGGGTCTTCCCCAGTCAAATCAACTACGAAAAGGAAATGTTTTGAATCCATTCAGTACATTGAGACAGTCAGGAAAGCGCAACTAAAGATCCTCAAGAAAGAGGACTCCAGAGCTTCTGTAGAAATGATGATAGGATGAGTGTGTTTCAAGAGATAGGTAGGATTTTGAGGGGGATTCGTGGCAATGTCTTTTATATAATATGTATTTTTAATTTATCATTCCTTGTATTGTTTAATCATATTTGGTCACCAGCTACTTCCTCTCTGGCTTCTTCCCTCTCTCTGTTTCCTGGCTGCCATGAGGTGAGCAGTTTTCATCACCGCACTCGTCCATCATGATGTTCTGCCTTATCGTAGGCTTACAGCGATGGAATCAGCCAACCATGGACTGAAACACCTGAATCTGTGAACCAAAATAAATCTTTCTTCCTCTAAATTGTTTTCTCAGGTATTTGATGACAGTGATCAAAAGTTGACTGGTATAGCTTCCCTCTCCAACCCCCACAAGAAGCCATGTGATAGAGATTCTTATACCTGCTTTACTTGATGAAGAAACAAGGGAGACAGTTACTAGGTGATATCGAGGGTTATGCTCCCGAGTCATACTCTACCATATCCCCAAATCGTGGCATAAAATCCTGGTAGAAGCCTAGGGACTCAAGACCCAGGGGCCATCTGAAGAAAGTCTGCAGTGACTAGTTTGTCACCTTGTTTATGGTCTCCAGGGAGCCTGATCAGGGGCCAGATCTCACTGTCTGAGCAGACACTCAAAGAACAGGACATGACTTAAGTGCCTTGTACTTGTGTACAGAGCTTCGTTCTTTCACAGTATCTTTAGTCCTATTATTACCTCAACTTATGATGAACTTGAAACCCTAGAGAAGGTAAAAATGGCCCCAGGATGTAGGGCAAGTGAAAGGCAGATTCTAGATTTAAACCCAGGAATATGGACCCAAGGTCATGTTGTAAATATGATGCTGCATATATAGAGAGAATAGAGAGTATGATATCCAGGAAAGGAGTCTCTGTCCAGGATCTGACTGAAGATTTGACTCTCCTGACTGCCTGCTAGAGGTGAAGATTCGGCTTCTCCACAATTTATATGAAAGGTAGAGGTTACATGATTGGCATGTCTCCTAGTGTACTTAGGAATCAGAAGTCATTCAGGATGGACATAGTGGTATATGTCTATAATCCCAGCACATTGGGAGGCTGAAGCAGGAGGATTTCAGCCCAATATGGGCAACTTAGTCATTTCCAGAGAGCCACAAGCCAAGGAACAGTAGCAGCCACCACAAACTGTGGAAGAAAAGGGAGGGAGGGAAGATTTCAGGGTGTGTTGGGGGTGCATGGCTCTATTGGCATCTTGAATTTGAGCATCTGGGCTTCAGAATTGCCTCAGTCAGCTTTCCCGCTTCACCTGACACCCAAAACTTAGAGGAGGAGAGGTTTAGTCGGGCTCATGGTTTCAGGGGTTCAGTTCATGATTGGCTGTCCAGAGGGAGGAACATCATGGCAGAAAGGAGTAGGGGAGAAAAGCTCCTTATTTCATAGACGATGAAAAGCAAAGCAGGGGAACAATGCCAGAGAGGAAAGGGAAGGACCAGATATGGACCCTTGGCCACCCTCTATGGCCAATCAGATACACCCAGAATTTAGCCTCACCAATCCCCTGCGCGGCTCTCATGCCAATCAAGCTGAAACAATCCAGCTTTATTGTTGTCATAAGACCTATTGGAGATTAAATTTCTACTGCTTTAAGAAGAGGTGACACAATAGTTCCAGCACCCTAAGAAACAAGCACAAAGCCTTTGGTTGTGGACATGGAGAGATGATTACTGGGGCCCCATCTGAGGTGTCCTTGTGGAAGAAGAAGGGACATTATGAATGTGCAAGCAAAGATCAAAAGCCATGCAGGGACACAGCAAGAGGGTGTCCTCCATGAAATGAGGTCTCGTCAGGAACCAGCAGTCAGCCAGGTACGGTGGCTCATGGCTGTAATCTGGGCACTCTGGGAGGCTGAGGCAGGGTGATTGCAAGTTGGAGCCCTGCCCAGGCAACTTAGCAAGTCTGTGTCTCAAAATGAAAAGTTAAATAAATAAGTAAATAGGGCTGGAGATACAGCTCAGTGCAAAGGCTCTGAGTTCAATTCCAGTACCACACACTCACACACACACACTGCAAAAAGAAACTAGCATTTTTAGTACTGGATCTGAAACTTCCAGGCTCTAGAATTGTAAGAAATAAAAGTCTGGTGCCTCAATTACTCAGGTACTGGTATTTTTTTTATGGCAGCCTGAGGTGATTAACACAAGATTAGGGTCCCATATTGAACATAAGGATTGGGTTCTCAGGTATCTGGTGCACCAGTGATGGTGTGGAGGTAGAAGAGCCCAGGAGACTGTGGGAGGCTGGAAGGATTAACATGCTCCCATGAAGGGCAATGAGGCTGAGTAGACACCAGAAGCCCGGTGGCAGGCAGAACTCTTTGCAATGGCCAATGCCCCTGGCCTTCTGGGGAGACTCCCTTCCTTTGCAGACCCTGGTTCCCCTGCCAGTTCTTTGATGCTTTTTTGGATCTGGTTGCTCAATTTTGCACACCAAGGAATCTTGGTTGCCACTTCCAATCTTGTAAACATGGGAGTCAGGTGACAATATTGCTCTAAGTATGAGATTCAAAAAGGGGAAAAAAATACAACCAAATACAAATGAATTTGGGAGTGAACAGGCTGGATATTCATGAGCTAGACAAACTCAGATGGAGGTGCTACTGGTAGTTTATATTCTCTGTGTATCTTACTTCCAACTCCTAAAAGATGAAGTCACTTCATGACAGAAATTACTTTTCATAGGAGGCATTAATAGATTGGGAAAAAGATTTTGCAATAAGATAGATAAGTTCTTGATCCTTTTATTAACCAAGTAGGAAACATTAGGGGCTTTCTTCTCATCTCAGCACATCAGTGTTTGTCTGTTTATTTGTTTGGTAGCATGATCGAACTTGGGTCTTTGTGCTTGTGAGGCAGGCGGCGGCACCACTGGGCTAAATCCCCAGCCCTGTTGTTGATATTGTTGGTGCTGGTTGTTGTTTTTCATAACCCTCACTTAATGAGAGTTATGCAGAGCCTGGTGTCTTTTGCAGGCTTGATAGACTTTATTTTCCTGAATTCTATCCCATCCTTGTATTACCTTGAGTCCCTCCCATGGCCTGTCATATATGTGAGCTCTTGTACTTTTTCTTTTTTATCATTCATTACATGTCTCCGGGGAACAGGGAGCTCTGATGTTTCTTCTCCTTCTCTTACAATAGAATATTATTTATTATTTAGATTTATGAGCCAAACCCTTTTGCAATAAAGTCACTTCAGAGCACATACACACACAAGGTTAAAAGCTTCGGGTCAAACACACAGAACTATAAAAATAAACAGTTAGAATCCACAGTAGAAATATTATTTAAAGCAAAGCAGTGACTTCAACATAGTGGCCCTTTTCATGATGGAGGTCATTTGAAAAGATACAAAGATGAATGAATCTCATAGATCTCACCAGCTGTTTAATTAAGGAATTGGAAAAACGATTACCTATCCCACAGAATTTGCTTCAGAATTATAGTTAAGCCAGACCTGAACCAATGCGAGTGTTAATTGGTGTTTCTCACAACAGAGACATGAGGGAAAATTCACACCTCACAGAAAGACAGGAACAAACATTGCTCTGTGCTATCTTAGGCAGCTATTTGGAAAAGTTACAGGGATGTTGCTTAAGAAAGTAAATTGGGAAATCTATGAAGTCTATCTCGGCCCTTCAGGTAAAATAAGCTCCTTCTTCATACATCTTCTCTTTCCCGTGTCGACTTTGTCACAACATTCATGACTTGGTTGGATTTTTGCTCATATATCTGTGTCCTGAACCGGCCTATGCTTCCTGCAGGAGGGGCTTGTCTGTATCGTGTCTCTGTGTCCAGTGCCTGGCATGTGGAACCCTCCATGAATCTGTATTGCATAACTGGACAGGGGCACATTTCCACCTGACAGGCTCTCTGCAAAGCTAAAATTTTTAGCTAGTATGTTTGTGTTTCAACCAGCTGTGAAGCTTTGCAAACAGGAGTCAGCCCAGGAGAACAGAGGTAGTCATAAGTGTGGCTGTTTGCATGTTAGCTTCAGCAAGTTTCAGTGCAGAGCTCACGAGAGTTTTAAAGAGAAAAGACAGAGCTGGGGCTGCAAATGTTCCAGAGGGAACCATAGGGGACCAGGTGCTCTGGTTCATTGTCTCATTGCTCTGGGTCCCACTCCTGTAGCAGCCTGCATCTCAACTTTCCCGCCTAGCCCCGAATAATTTGCTAGTTCCAGCATAGCTATTCAACCCTTCATTGGTCCTTGCTGAGTGGAGAGATTGTCAAAATACTCACTTCAGGAGTGGAGAGATTGGCCAACTACTTCTCTCCTCCTGCTTGAAACTGTGATGGTCTGTACATAAATTATGGAGGCCAAAAGCCCAGGTTTTCTATCAGCTTTGCCTTTTCCTCCAAAGACCTTGGCTAAGTCACTCTGTGCTTTAGATTTTGCATGAGGAAAACAAGAATAATATAAATGCCACCACCTCTCAAAACTTTGGAGGCATTAAACGGACTGATGGGTTAGAGGTTAGATCAATGCCAATAGTTATTGTCGCTGTGCTATTACCATAATGTGATCATTGCAAAGCTACCTTGAGATATGATTAAATGTATAATCTTCAAAGAAACTTAACAAGTGGTTCTTTTGCTTCTACTTTGAACTTGAGGAAGAGACTTGGCTATGATGCCATTAAGGAGAAAAAGAGTCTGTGAATTGGAGCTGCAGACACAAGTCTTTCTGGAGCAGCCCAATGGCTCTTCACCTTTCTCTGTCCTATCGGCATCTTTGAGACTCCCCACCGCAGCTGCTGAGTGCTCTGAGTGCTGGTTTTTCAGCCAGTGACAAGCCTCCTCTGTGGAATCAACTGGTCCGAGGCACTGATTCAGTTATCCACCTGTCCCACTAGAAAGGCTTTGGTGAATTTTGATACAAGAGTAAACTTTACAATCAAACATGTGCTCCTGGAAAACACAGGAGCAAAATCCAGGTGGAACAGGGTCCTGTGTGAAGGAGGAGGCAGAGAGAAAAGCTTGTTAATCGTGGAAGATCAACACACCGAGGCTCCCGGTCGATCAGATGTTGACCAGGAAATCATGGCAGTAATGTTGGCTCTGTGGTCCTTAGTGTCTTCAAATGCACAATGAGGGCACCGTGTGCATGAGCTCTATCAACCAGCTCTCCAGATCGGGCATTTTAAAATGGTGTCATTAGATCATTGCTTCATTCTGGATCAGGTCATTCTTTCTCTCTGTCCGATTAGGACCTCCTGCAAGGATGCCCAGCTTTAACTCTCCGACACAGTAGTGGTCACGTGTGATGTTGCAGCATTTGAAATATACAGCTAAGGAACTGTAGGTTTAATTTTATTTAATTTTCATTAAGAGGACTACATGGCACTAGTTGCCTATGTCATGTTGGATATCTTCCTTCCGTAGGTAGTAGACTTGTCAAAAATAAGGATGATTCTTGGTCTTTTTTGTGACCTCAGAGCAAGTGGCACAGTGCCT
>NW_022900937.1:30641218-30683279 GCF_012274545.1 Fukomys damarensis | reverse complement strand
TTTTTTGTGACCTCAGAGCAAGTGGCACAGTGCCTGTCATGTCAGTATCTCCTTGTTGATTGAGTATGTTAGTGCTGTAACCCAAAAATAGTAACACATGCACATGAGAGGTGTGGACAAGTTGCATGAAACATTAGAAGAATTAGACACTAGTTTGGGTTGGGGAAGTAGAGCAGGGTCATTGGTGGCCCACAAAGTGATATAACTACATCCCAGTTCATGTAGTCAGTGGGTTTTCCATTATATAGTGAAAAATAAATGTTACTTATTTACAAAGCATGTTTACATTTACAGACATACTTAAGGTAGAATCTGGCAAGGGGGAGATTTACTTGAATTATCCAGGTGGGCTATAAATGCAATCACATGCTTTCTTTTATTTTGCTTTGTTTATTTTAATTTTTGTTGTGGTGCTGGGGATGAAAGCCAGGCCCTTGCACATGCCAGGATAGCACTTTGTCACCGAGCTGCACTCCTCGTCTTCCCTCCACATGAATTCTTATTCTAATGCTTTAGGGAGACACGGATGAGAGCCAGAGTGACCAGAGAGTCAAGAAATTGGTGCATCTGGGCCAGGTGGAAGTTCATTGGATTCACCAACCCGGCTGGGTCTTGGGACCCATATATTTATTCATGCAGTTTTGGGCTATTTCTGTGATAGTGGTTTTATTTTTTTGGTACCAGGGATTGAACTTGGGCCCTTGTGCTTGCGAGGCAGGTGCCAGAACCACTGAGCTAAATCCCCTGCCTGTGACAGTGGTTTTTAGATGAGACCAACATTTAAAGCATTAGATTTTGAGAGGACAGGGACAAGGGTAAAAAATGAGAACCAAGACCTGTCATGTAAAGGTACAAGATCCCAAAGATGAATGTGACTGTACTGTGTACCTAAAATGTACCAATAAACTCAGTGAGGAAAAAAAATGACGCATTAGATTTTGAGGAAAGTATCTTTCCTCCATAATGTTGGTGAGATTCCTCCAATCAGTTGAAACTTGGCTAATTCCAGGAGTGTTAGGGATAGGGCCAGCAAGCCACCTTCAGACTGCAGCTGTGCTTCCTTCCTAGGTCTCCAGCCCGCTGGACTCTTTTTGCATATTTTGGAATTACCCACTTCCATAACCACATGAGACAATTCCAGAAAATAAGTCTCTTTCTGTATTTACACAATCACAGATACATATATTTATAGTACACACAGATATTTACACATACGCAAGGTCTGCTTCTCGAGATGCCTTTCCCATCACTAAAACACAATACCAAATACCCACAAATTGAAGAAGAAAGGTTCATTTTGGCTATGATTTCCATCCATGGTTTGTTGGCTCCAAAGCCAACATCAAAGCCGCATCATGGCGGGAGGGTCAGGTGGAAGAAAGCTGCTTGCCTCATGGCGACCAGGAAGCAGAGGGAGCAGGGAGGAGCCAGGGACAAGAACACATCCTTCCTGGTCGCAGCCCAGTGACCTCCTTCAACCAGGACCCACCTCCTACAGCAAATCAGCCCTGAACTCTCCCACCCTGGATCTGCTGGTGAGCACAGCGCTCCCTGGTCCAGTCACTTTCCAAACACCTGAGGCCCTGGAGGGCATTTTACACCATTACCCCAGACCATGGGAGGACGGTGAGCAGCGACCAGCGTTTAGATAATTCTAGGGGGAAAATCACTCCTGGAGTCGGTGAGGAAGGGAAGTTCTGCCCATGCTTTGGTTTCAGACTTCTGGCCTTCGGCATGCTGAGAAAACAGATTTCTGAAGTGTCAAGTTTGTGGTAACTTCTGCCAACACTCACAGGTCGTTGATACACAGAGGCAGGGACTGAGGGGGAACGAGACATAACCTTCGATGCCTAGTCTGTAGACCAAGGGTATTACACACCTGAGGGGTGGGACAAGCATGCACCTTGGGGGTGGCTGGGGGCAGTGGTCAAGGAGAAGAGCAACGTGTATGAAGACTGGTGGTGGAAGATAAGTGCGGAAGAGCAGTTTGGGGCATGTCACAGTGAGAACCGAGTATGTGTTGAATAATTACAGGTTTAGATGGTCTTTTTTATCTTATTTTATTTTTGTGTTGTTTCCTTGGAGACCATGAAAATTGATTTCATTTTGTCAAAGAAGGGATGTGATCAGCATCATTCCTGGTGGAGCTGCTTCTGTCCCCTGACATGGATTGGCCAGGCAGGGTAAAAGGTCATGTGCTTCTAAGTGCAGTGCCAGATGGAGACCACAGGACCTGGGGAACTGGAGTCCTTATTCTGTACTCATTTGTGATACGAAGTCAAAACTGAGCTTGTGGCATGGCCTTCAGTTCCGACAGAGATCTTTTCATAGAACAGGCAGATGTTCTTACAATTGTTTAAAGCCTTAATATTTCCTTACATATTATCTCTGAGCCACAGATGTATCCATCCTTATTTTATAATCTCACATACTTAACCAGCTCCTGATTAGCTACAGTCTTCAGGGACTCAGATTCTAACGACAACAGGCTGGAATTGAGTCTGAGATTTGCTTTTAGCTCCTTTTCCTTTCTGGATGAAACCCTAATGATGATACAGCAGCCATCAGCTGCTGAGCCTGAGCTGTTACCACAAGCCCAATAGGGTAGACCTGACAGTAGCCAAGTCTGGTAGGCCTGACAGTAAGGCAGTGTGGACTACTAGTCTTATTTTATAAATGAAGGCTCCAAAGTTAAAAGAGAGATGAACGTATGCACTGTCACACAGCAAACATGTGGCAGAGGAAAGAACACAGCTGATCTGGAAGCCAGTCGTACTTCTAACCTGCAGGATTTTGAACTCCTAATTGCAACTGTTGGCCTGAGAGACTGCCTAGAGCAGACCGGCTTTCGTCAGAGGTTAGTTGGCTCCGTATCACTGGGTGAGCCCAGGTGACATGTTTCTCTGCAAAGCGATCGGTCCCACAGGGAACTTACTCGATGCAGTTTTGGGGGAGCGATTCAAAAAGGAAAAAGAACATTGCGGGTCGAGCTGAGCCCTTTCATCTCGGGCCGCCTCTGATGCTCCTCCCCACTTATTCCCCCTTCGTCTCCCCACTCACCTGCAGACGCCGAAGATTACAGTGCCTGCAGTCTGTTTGGAAATAACTACCTGACCCGATTATCTTAAAAGATTTTCAGACTGCCAGGCATTTTCCTGAGCACAGGTGGGTGGGATAATCGGCCCCTCCATTGCTAAGCGTTACCCTGTTAGGAATAATAAGACCCAAACAGAAGTCTTTATTCCTCCGCTGAAACATGAGTCATCCAAGAAATTAGCTCGAAGCAGAAGCCCTTTGCCTGGCTGCTGTGTCGGCTGTGGCGTCACTGGGTGGGCGACGGGAGAACAGAGCTCATGTCTTCAGGAGTCTGTAGCTGTGGAGACAAAACACTTAATTCCCTTTCAGACGGGAAACCAGTACAAGGAGGAAATCAACAGCCCCCATGTCGCTGTGTCATGTTCGCCACGATTTCGATGGAAGCAACAGACTGGAGAAAAAGGCTTTCAAGAGGATCTAAGGACATTTTTAAAAGACACACTCACCATAAACCTTTCTCCCTATCCAACAGTTTTCACATTCTTTTACCATGGAGAGTTCCTCAGAGAAAGAAGCCTAATGTTGCTCCGTTGGAAAGATGCATGGAGTACTACTCAGCCACAAAGAGGGATAAATAAGAGTCATTTATGGGAAAATGGACACACCCGGAAACCATAATAGGAAGTAAAATAAATTAGACACAGAAGGTTAAGTAATACATAGCTTCTCTTACCATCATACTGAGCTATATCACCAGCCTTTTAATTTCTTATTTTGAAACAGGGTCTCACTAAGTTGGCAAACTGCAGAAGCTGGCCTTGAACTTGGGATCCTTCTGCCTCAGCCTCTTACAGTGAATAGATTTTGGGAGTTTGCCATCACCATTTTATTACTCCTGTAAAACCTTCAGCCATTTCTTTTCAAGAACTGCTTCCCTACCATCCTTTCTCCTTTCTTCTTCTAGTAGATGGGTGTGGGACCCTCCTATTCCAACCTTCCTCAATGACCTGTTTATATTTACCACGTTCTGATCATTCCTTACTTTATTCTGGGAATAATAATTAAATATATTTCTCATTACATTGCTTGCTTATTCTGGCCAATCAAATGTGCATTCTGTCTGCCCAGTGAGTGTTTAATCTGGAAGAAAATGTTTCTGTTTTCAGTTTCCTTCTCTCTGTCAAACTCCTTGGCTTTTATTTTCACCCAACTCTTTTTTTTTTAATGAGTTGATTTCTTAACTTTGTTGTTAATCGTTTGCCTCATTTTGTTGCTCTGTGGACTGAGATCCTTAGGTTTATCACAGTCTCTATGCTGCTGTCCTCTGCTTTGTGGTGCAGGATTATTACCTGGTGCAGTTTGTGATTTTTAATGGTGAGCTCACATTAAGATAGCTCTGTCTTTCCATCCTCTGAGCCCATGAGGAATCCTGGGCAACCCCCATTGCTGAAGTCCCCACAAAGCCTTTTCTCTCCTTTTCTGCTCCATGAATCAAGTGGTCTAAGTTTAAAGTCTGAAACTGTGTGAACTCCAGGAGAGGCAGACAGTTTTCCCACTGGCTTTCAGGGCAGAGGGAGATTTATCTTCCCGTCCCTTCTCTCTGGGGTTGAGATTTTGTTGTAGGAGCAGGGCTTCCTTCAATGCCTCTTGGCCTATGTGAACCCAGGGTCTCATTGCCAGTGTCTTGTGGGAGCAAACAAGGAAGAGCCTTTATCTGGGCTTGTAAAACACACAGTATCATATGTACAGTGTGTTCGTATCCATGCAGGGCTCGTTTTCAAGGCCTCATTAATTCAAGGATGTAGTGTATCTTATTATTCTATCTTTTAGTGGGGAAGATCCTGCTTTTCCTCTTCCTCCTCCTCTTCCCAGTCTTCTCTTCTTCCTCCTTCTCCTCCTCTTCCTCTTCCTTTTTCCTCACCTCCTCCTCTATCTTCTTCTCCTTCTCCCTCTTCATGTTTTCCTCCTTTTTCTGCCTGTCCTTTTTCCAGAATGGGAAATCTTCAAGGAAGATCAAATGGATTGCCTTAGCACACTGAGAAAGTGCATTTCTAGAAATATGCAGCTGTCAAAGAGAGTTTGTGCAGGTGCCACTTCGGTGAATGACAGAATGACAGCTCACCGCTGCCACCCTCCACATCTACAAGAAAACAGGAGGCAGCGTGTTATAGGGTAGATATGAGGAATGCAAATCTCTGTAGAAATAACTTGTTTGGTAGGCTGTCCATCCTGAGCAGAATTATAAACAAATATCAGGAATCATTTGAGGTAAAGTCATTAAAGTACGAAGCAGAATGCTAAAGAAGTGAGAGGCTGGGGCATAGATACTGGCCATAAAAGAAAGAGGCACCCGGTCAAACAGCCCTGTGGCCAGGCAAGGTCACAGAAAGTTGCTCCTCTTATTCTCTTTTGATGACATAATTAAATGGTTCTGTCTGTCTGTCTATCATCTATCTCCACCCATCCATCCATCCACCCTTTCCTCTCTAAATATCTATCTATCCCTCCAACTAACTCAATACCTATCTAAATATCTATCAATTATATTTGTTTGCTTTGTGTGTGGTTTTATGAACCCAAAGGGCTCCTGATTAACACACGGATCCTTTGGTTCCATTCTTGTGTTTTGCTGGTAGAGAAACTAAAGTTCAGAGAAGAAAGCAGATTTAAGTTTGTTCCTCTCTGACATTAGAGAAATTATCCCTGTTGTCTTCCAAGGGTCAACGCATGATTCCCAAGGTTCTATCTGAAAGGGATTTTAAAACCCCTTCAGTATTCTAATTTTACTTTCTCCTGCTGTATGAATTTCCCTTGGGAAGGAAAAAAGAAAACTGACTTTTCCCCCCTATAGGTGTGTGTGTGTGTGTGTGTGTGTGTGTGTGTGTGTGTGTGTGTATGTGTGTGTCTGAATTTGAAATGTCAAACTATTCTGTGGTTCTGGAATAAGGACTAAGCAGGCCTAGGCACAACGACAGGGTTGGGGTGACTCTCCAGGGTGTGGGGGATGCTGACTTACCTGGGTGAGAGAGAAGGGGAATCACAGGTGTGCCCTGCTGATGAGCTTCTGTGTGTGATCTCAGACTGGTGATCCAGGGTCACTCTTTTGTAGCTTCATGCAAATATAGGAAACAGCCGTCAAATTCCTTTTGCAAGGTTGTCATGGGGATTACATGCAGTGCACTGAATAGTGCTGTATATTAGAAACTGAATAAATCGCAGGTATTACTGAAATCTGACAGAAGTGGAATGTTCAGGATGTCTTTGGGGGAAAGATCTCTTGCCTAATGAAGGGATTATGTTCAAATCCTGTCTTGGAGATATAGCCAAATAACATACTCTCACTTCCTGTCTGAGATTTCAAATCATATTCAGTTTTATAAAAGAACTGAATTAGATGTACATTGCGAGCCCTGAAGGCACTTGCTGGTTTGTTCTTTTGAGGGACTTAATTTGTAGAACTTACAACTATGCCACCAACTCTTTCTGAACTTGCAATATGATAAAGTTGACTCACTCTACATCCCCTAACTAGCCCTGTGGGGTTAGGATTGTGAGGTTTTTCTGATTTCTCTCATAACATTTCTTTTTCTTTTCTTTCTTTGTTTTTAAACTGGGGATCATCTCAGGACCTTGTATTTGCTAGGCAGGCAGCTAAATCCCTGACCCTCTCTCATAACATTTCAATCGAAATCTCCAAAGAGCATGAGGTTCATCCCAATCCATTTGCTTTTTAGCTGTCTATTCTATTAGCTCTCAGACATTTTGTAATCACCCTGCAACTAACAGCCAGGTCGATATTAGTTTATAAGAAAATAATCAGGTATATATGATTCATAGGAAAGTAATCCAGGGATTAGAAGATATGACCCATTTGTCAGAGGACATTATAAAGAACATCAAGGAAGTATGTGTTGTGGAATCTGCTCCAATCAGTTCATTTAGATTCAGAATCCTTTGGCCATGAATGGAGACTCCGCCTTCAGGGATGAATGATCAGCGCTTTCTGTGCCTAGCATTTTGTAAACAATATCCCTCTGAGAAATGTGAGTAAAGGGATAGTACAAGAGGTGAACAAACTGTGCGGTGGGTGTTTACACTTTTAAAAGTGTATTACAGTGGCAAACATATTTCCATGAATGCTCCTCAAAACACTCCCCCCACCTTCACTTGTCCCATCATTCTTGTGACTTTCTGGAGTGGTTCTGGCCGTTCTCTTAGCATCTTTGCAAGGTATGATCAAAACTACAGTGAATTCTGTTGTGTCCTCCCACAGAAAAACAGGCTCATAAAAACATGATGCTGTGTCCTCATCCAGCTGAGCCAGAATCCAGCACCATGTGACTTCTGACGTGTCAAAATGACCACGAAAGGAAGAGTTTATTTCCTCTTATCCATGTTTTATTTTGTTCTTTACATTTTGGGTTTATCATATAAGAGAAATCATGCAATATTTAAGTGGATGAGTCTTACGCATTTTACCCAATGTTGTGGTCTCAAGGTGTATCTGTTTTCCTCCAAATGACTCAAGTTTAGCCT
The DNA here is from genome assembly GCF_012274545.1 of Fukomys damarensis. Lineage (NCBI taxonomy): Eukaryota > Metazoa > Chordata > Mammalia > Rodentia > Bathyergidae > Fukomys > Fukomys damarensis. The sequence continues at coordinate 30,675,707 of NW_022900937.1, read as the reverse complement.
TCTTTATAGCAGAGTACTACTCTACTGTGTAGGAATACCACGTTTTCTTTACCCATACATCTGTTAATGGACATTTAGCCTGCTTCCAAGACTTAGCTATTGTGACTTGTGCTGCTATAAACATGGGTGTGCCTGGATCACTGTAATATGGTGCATTTAGCTCTTTCAGGAAGATACCTAGAAGGGGAATAGCTGGGCCAAATGGAATTTCTAATCTTAGCTTTTCTGAGGAATTGACAGACTTGCTCAGACACATGGGAAAGTGGGAATGTAGGATATTGTAGCCAATAAACATGTCCATGATACTATACACATTGTGTGTAGTTATAAAATTTAATTTTAAGAACTACTAAAAGAAAATTAATGGGAAGAGGAACATATTCCTGGTCATCAAAGGATAATGCTAGACTTAGTTTTTGAAGAATTAGGTTTGAGTCTAGTTTCTTTTACTTAATCCTGCCTCATTTCTCTCCTCTCCAGAATATTTAACAAATAACAACAAATTGGAATAGCTCACTGTCACAGAAAGGTTTGCAAAGTTTTGTTCCCTTTTTAAGTTATAACTATGTGAAGTAGTGAAGTGTATCTTACAATCCTGAAAAGAAAGCAGATGAAGAGTTTCTTCATTGTGACTGCAAATGAACTGAATAAGAAAAAGATTTTGGAAAAAGAAAAAAATGTGTCATAACAAGGATTTCAAAGATTTATTTATCTAAGAGTTTTCTGTAAAAAAAAATGTGATTTTTTAAAGGGAAATGCTAAAAAGTAAAATCTTGAGAGTAAATTTAACTGTAAAATTAAATAGTGAAGTATCCATCAGGGTCTATATATGTTCAATTAAGATCCTGACTGAGGTAAAACACACACACACACACACACACACAGAATGTCTGAACACTTGTGATCTGAAGGGGTATTCTTTTCACTTGCTGGGCCGGGGATTTAGCTCTGTGGTTCCACCACCTGCCTTGCAAATGCAAAGTCCCAAATTCCATCCCCAGTACCAAAAAGAAAAAAAAAAAGACATTTCTTTTCACTTGCTGTTATTTTCTCAAATGTTTCACATGTACTTACACATGTATGCAATTTCCTTTGCAGATGAGGTTGGGAGTGTTCAGGGTGGTATGGCCGTAGATGCAATTTCCTTTTCAAAGCAGATCCTATCATTTTCTTAATTGTCACAGTTTTTCACTGAAAGTGTTCTGAATTCATTCATTTGATGAGCATTCATGAATTTCAACTTACCGTGTGTGGCATAATAACAGGACAAGGGGAGAAAAAAGCTTTCCTATATTTGAAGAAAGCTTGAACCTCTGTCTATATTTCTATGTTTATCTACCTGTCCATATCTATAAGTATCTTTTATGGGGAAGATTCATAGAAAAAATGAACAGCAACTTTTCTTTTTCGATCCTGGGTTCTGAATCCTGGGCCATTACACTGAATTACACTCCCATTTTGAGACAGGGGTCTTATTAAGTTGTTAAGCAACCCAGGCTGGGTTCAAATTTGTGATCCTCCTGCCTTAGCCTCCCAGAGTGTTGCAGTTACGGGCTTGTGCCACCTCGCCTGGCTTGGCAACGTTCTTACTGATCTGATTAGTAATTCTGTCCACAGGTGTGAAGACTGGGAATAATAAGGACTAGCAGGATTGTGACACGCAGTCTGGGAAGTTAACTTCCTTCCTTCATTACTTCTGTCCTTATTTATACATCCGCTGGTTCTTCCATTCCTTGGATACTAGGAAGTGTTCTGTCATGTTTCAGGAATGACACTAAGCAGGGAAGAGACGGACGTGAGTACGGCATGGTTCTCGTCTTCTGTTAAGGAGGATGAGAAAGTGTAGAGAAAATCTGTGAGAGAGCCTCAAGAGTTTGATGTGATTGCAGGGAGAGAAACAGCTACATAGGTTCAAGTTCATCAGAAAGGTGACCACCGCATCCCACCATGACGAGGAGGGAGGAAGATAAGGAGTAGAACAGACTGCTGCTCACCCGGGCTTCCTGACAAATGCAGCTAGCACCTTGATCCTCTCAAGTGGCACTTACAAAAGCCACTGGTACTCGGAACTGCCCTGTTTGCTCGACCTAGCATCTTTTCCATCTTTAGTTCTCTAAAATCATAAACTATTCACGATTCTCCAAATATGACATCAGTTCTCACACCGCCTTTGTGTCTGGCCCAAGTTGCTTCCACCATGGGGCAAGCCTTTCTTTCTTTTTCCACAGTGAACTCTCCCTACTCCTTACCACCCACCCCTTGTTTGATAATCTGATAGCTCATGCCTCCTGTTGCAGACCCAGGCCAAAGGACCACACAACCTTCTCAGACTCTGTGCACTTCTTTACTTCCCCCCATCCCAGCAAAGAATGCACCAAAGTTACCTGTCTGCCCCCTTCCTAGGGCTGCTTCCTTCCTTTCCTTAATACTACCCCCTAGCAAAATACTTCCACAGATGTGGTTTTACCAATGAGTGCCCAAATAGAAAGGACATGGCTGAATGCAAAAATCTAGTGTATGAGTGAAAGATCAAATTAATAAATCAGTAAATTATTGAACAGTGATTAAGAAAATGCAATGGTTAGGTGATAGATTATTGTGTAATTCTTTCTTCCTTTTTGATTAGTATATATTTGGGATGGATAAAAATGGATTCAATGTGAGGTCATCTTATTTCATTGATGAATAAATGCATTATTTCCTAAGTGAATAAATGATTGAATGACTTACCTAAGGGAGAACATTACAGTTTCTTTCCACATAAAAGAGGAGACAATTTATTCCTTTCTCTCACAGCCCCCCAGGATCTAGTGGACATAAGCTTTGGTCCTTCAATCCGTTGTTTTCCATTAGCAATCTGCAAATATGATTTTTGCCTAAATGGTTAAGAATAAAGGGATTATCAATGAAGCTACAACTTTTTTTTTTCATTTTTGTCAATGCTGAAGATCAAACCCAGGACCTCTCACATGCTAGGCAAGTCCGCCACCACTGAGCTACATCTTAAGCCCCTAACGCTACAGTTTCAACAATATTCTCAAACTTCATTTTGTGGCTACAATTTGATGACTTAAATATAGTTCCCTGTGAAATGGTTAGGGCTTTTTTTTAATGTACTTTTTGATGTTGATAATAGAGAAATGACATATCTTGTCTGCTGGCTAACAAATTGTATTCTGTCAGAGTAGATAGGTTTTAGCTGTATGCTGACCCAGAAGAAAGTTATTTATATTATTCTTATACAAACCATCAAAATGAAAACAAGCCTGTAGTGTTTGATTTGCTCAGGCAAAACCATGAATCTGTGAGCTTCATGAATAGCTGAGCGGTATTCACATCATGGGCACAAGGGGACACAGTTTCTGTCTTCATGATATGACTCTAAGTAAAACCTGGACTGTGAAAATTGCACTCAGGGGTCATCGTTCAGTACGTTGAGGAGCACTGCCTTATGCAACCAGTGTCCTCTAATGAGAACTGCTAAATAAACACGCAGATCATTAGGCTAAAAAGAAGACTCACTTTAGTGTACCAAATGAATAGTATTTACTGGAACGGGACCCATGGATTTTGCAGGGGTAAACAAGTATGAACCTTGACAAAAAACAGAAAATAAAAACAAACAAAAAACACCGAGTTTTAAAATTTTTAAACATTCATTATAGTAAAAGGCATGTTGCCACGAGTCTCCCTCAAAACCTCCCCTCTCTTTGAACTCACTCCTCCCATCGTCCTCGCCACTTTCTGAAGTAGCTCGGGAGTCCTCTTTCCTGAAAGTCGTTTTGCACTCTTCTGGCCTCCTCAACGTCATGAATGGACTCAAAATATTTCCCTTTCGTCTTTCATCATCATTTTGACATCGAGGAGGAGTCAGAAGTTGCACAGTGCCAGATCCGATGACTAAGGTGGATGAGGATGCACCTTAATATTTTTATTTGATAGAAATTTCTGTAAACTTTTGATCCATGAAAGTTGATCACAAAATACAGTGAATGTTTAAGTTTAAAAATACATTACTGTAAAAGACACATTGCCATTATTTCTCCTCAAAATACCCCCACTAACTTCAAACATATTTATCCCATCATGCCTGGCAGCTTGTCTTTTAGTATAAGTTAAATTCAAATATTCTCTCTTAAATTCAAACATTCTATATCTTTCCATCACTCCTTGTATTGAGTTTATAAGACTCCGCTGTTAGCTCATTTTTAGTATCCCGAGTAGTAATAAGATGGTGCTTAAGGCCACATATGGTTTACCAAAATGCAGACAATAGAGATAATAATAACCTTTTCAAATTGCTCTAACAGAAAGAGCTAAGCTTGTGAATTCCTTACCCTTTGAGTTTCCTTTTTTCCAGATTAAGTTCTTCTAGACCCTTTAGGAGAATATACATTTTTTAACAATATAAAGCAGATATTTTTCAAGTAGAGGATTAGTAGAAGAAAATAGAGTTAAGCTACTCAGTGTCTCACTATTCAAATTCAAGTGCTGTCTGTATTTAGCATTTCTTTCTATTGCTTTTCCAATGTACTCATTCTGCTTTAAATATATTCACTTTCATCTTAAATATATTCACTTTCAATATATTCACTGCCACACCCCATGGGATATTCAATAACCTTCCCAAATTTGGACATCTGCAGTGTTTTCAATTTGTAGTTATTAAAAACATCCAGAGTTGATTACCTAAGTATTCAAAGCTTTTCCCATAGTTTTGATGATTTCCTTGGGATTCATTCCCCCAAGGGGACTATTTTAAGCTAACTCTGCATATTATAAAGCATTTGTATGTATTTTTCAAACACCCAAGGGAAAGACCTTAGATGTATATGAATACTAAAATATCTCTCCTCAAAGACTTTATGTCTCATGTTCAATAATTGAGCCGCTGAGGTAAATTATTAAGAGTTCTTCTTTTCCTACTGGTATTCTATTCACAGTGATCTGTATGGTGTTTCAAAAGCTCTGATCTAATAAAATATTCAACTGGTAATTTTCTTCTCAAGAAGTGGTCTTATAAAAAAAGATATGTATTCTATCTCTTTTTTTTTCTTTTTCTTTCTTTCTTTCTTTTTTTTTTTACTCTCCAGAGCATAGAAGTGATTTCAGAGCAAGGGCATTCTTGGAATGCTAGATGAATTCAACATAAGGAAGAACTTCCTGATGTTTCTAAACTCACCACTAGCACAATTAGTTGACTGGTAGACTTGGATCAGATGTTCTATCTCGCAAATATTCAGGAACAGGTGGTGTGACACATTATTAGAAAGATTTTTAAAGGTATTCTTACTCCAGTTGAGTAGTTGTCTTAGTCATCTTTCCTATTGTTGGTATAAAATACCTGACCCCCACAATTTAAAGGAGGAGAGTTTTGTTTGTTTGTTTGTTTGCAGTTTCAGAGGGTTCAGTCCATGGTTGACTGGCTCCAAGGCAAAAACATCACGGCAGAAGGGCCTGATGGGGCAGAAGTGTTTAGTTCACGATAACCCAAAAGCAGAGCCTTTTCTCTACTTCATATTGGACATGGCAATGAATGAGAATAAAAAACACAGAAAGAATAGATGAAAAAAATATATAAATTATAGACTAGGTCAGCATGTCAGCTTTCCATCGCTGTGGCAAATTACCTGAGATAAACAACTCGTATGTGGAAAGAATGTTTGGGCTCATGAATGCAGAGGTTTCATGATTTCTTGGCCCTGCTGCCTTGGGCTTCTGCTGATGCAGTGCATGAAGTGAGAGCTCATGCTGGAGGAGCTCTGAGTACCTCATAGTTGCTGGAAACAGGAGAGAGAGAGAGAGAGAGAGAGAGAGAGAGAGAGAGAGAGCCTGTCCCCAATTACCTACCTCCCTACAACTAGGTCCCTCCTCTTAAAAGCTCTGCCAGTTCCCAACCGCACTATGGTGAAGGGAAGAAGCATTTAACACAAGAACGTTTGGAGGATGGTCCAGAGCCAAGGCACACAAATCAGAGATTTGTATGCAAAAGCAAAGTAATTTGGAGCCCAAGGAAGTGCACCAAAGAGCAGGTGGGGTGTCTAAGAGCAACACTGTCACAGCAAGGGTGTGGCGCCCTTACTGATCTTGCTTGTGTCTTCCCTGTTCCTACTGACTCTCTTCCTTACTCTCCCTCACGCTGTGTCCAAGCACGTGCTGATCTGTTATCTGACAACAGGGGCATCCTGGCTGTCCTGTGACAAGATGAGGAGTACTCAAACGAATGTTGGATATTTGTCATGAAGAAAATCTTGTGGATGGAAGGGTTGAAAACTACTGTTCTTTTTGGATATATTCATGAATTTTTTGAGAGAGAAAAAAGGGTTAGAGGCATTTCTATGTAGTGAAACCTTGGTTCATGAACTCAATTTCCACAATTCTGGTCACAAATCCAACTGCATGAGAGCCACACCCAATTTTCCCATCAGGCCTATATTGAACCTAGCCACTGACTGTGATTGGGTTCTCATCCAACTCGGTTTGGCACCAGAACTGTGGAAAGGATGAGTTCGTGAACCAAGGCACCACTGAATTCCCAAGGATAAAACGGAATCGATATTACTAACGAGATTCTAAGGGAAAAGACTCCCAAATGCAGGAAATGTCCCTCAGCGGGTAGCAAAGTTTAAGAGGGTATTGGAACTTACAGGAAATGGACTAGGTGTTCTGTGACTAAGTAAAGGGAAGTAGGTCAATTCAGTCCATTAGACAGTCTCGTTATATGATGAGTCAGGATGTAGGGAGCCGTTGAACCCCTGGCTTGGCCTGAACAACACCGATGTGATGCTCAACCGCAGTAACCCTTCAGGTGGACTTGCACACGAGTGGCAGAGGTTCTTGGGTGAGGAACTTTGCAGAAGGGAGAACATTTCCCCCATGCACATTTTCTAATCTGCTTGGCTGTTCCCTTTGCGTTCTGAAAAGAAACTCATGCAGCGCGAGTATGTTTAGCAATTGGGCCTGTTCCCAGGTTGGGAGACGCTCAGCAAAAATCCAGAGTTATTATTAGACCTAAATGGAGGCTTTTGTCAAAGGCCTCTTGAACTGTTAGGAAATCAGAGTGCAAATTTATAATGACACACAACACATCTCCGCCTGGCCGCTCCCCGAAGCCTGCTGAGACACCCCAGGAGGAACTTCGGTGGAGTCCCGCCAACAGCGTGTTGCTCAACACTTGCCCTTCTCCTGAGTCCGCCTGACAAATGCATTCTTCTCTGCTTAGGAGAGGAGAAGGAGACGGATTAAAGAGGACGTCTGAACCGAGACTATTAATTTCCCTGCCGTGCGTATTCAAGTCAGAGCCCTTTGTAAGAGCCTTTTTGTAGTTCCATAAAATTACAACTTGGGCTGTTCAGCTGCCTTTTTCTAAAGCACAAATTTGGCTTCTCAGGGAAACATATTTCATATTTTTAAAAAAGGGCAGAAAAGAGTGTGTGGTTATCTTAAATATATTCATTTTATATAATCACATTGCTACGCACAGAAACAATTACAATATTAACTACTTATTAATAAAAGAGATCATAAAACGTAGTTTTTGTGAAATGTGCAAGGATTCTTTGATAATTATTTGAAAAAATTAATAAGAAAGATTTTTCCTTAATAATTCATAAGTCCTTATACAATGCTTTCATTTTTAAAGCTGTGAGTTTAAAGATAAAAGTCCTCCTTCCAAGACCATCACTCTACTTTTTCTAACTTCTAGGGGTTGAGTAAGGGATTATTTCAGGGCTAAAGGGACGTTGGTCAGGGGATTGGAGAACAGATTGTTTCACCCCTGTATTTTAACATTCTGGAGCCTCTTAACTTCCTAGGAGCCCTGATAACCAGGCACATGAGAGTCTGGCCCACTGAATGGCAAAGTTATTTCAGATTCTTTGCAAGCTCTGCTCTTGTGACCTAATCACTAACACAGCACCTCACCCCTGGTGGGAAGTCTATTTAGTTTAATGAATTTTCCACCTAAGACCTGGAAAAGGAGAGATTTTACTTTCCCTCCTCTTCAGATCTGACGACCTTTTGGTTGGTTTGAACTGTTGGAAAACTGAACCCAATTTAGCTACCGAAGAAGAAAGCATACTGGGATTCTGGAACCACATCAAAAGTTTGGGGAGGAATTGCAACACATGTGAACACAGGGAGAGTTTAGCAGGGTGCATGCTGGCCCCCTGAAGCCCTGGGCTCTCATCTCTAAGCTGTGCAATCGGATCAGCCCCTCTCCTCCCCTGAGACCAGGGGACTCAGTGTCATCATCCGCTGGAGCCCCCAGAGGGAAACGGCCAACACCTAAACCTAGGGCCCACCCAGCTCCCAAACTCACAGAACCTCAGACCCCTTTGAGGCCCACAAAAATAGATCTGTATTTTCCAGATTCTTAGGTGATTTGTAACACATCAAATTTGGAGTTCGATGGCTGAGAGAATCCGTCATCAGCCTCCTGACTTTGACACATCTGGTCTGTTACAGGACAAACGATCTCTGCCTCCTTGATCTAAATCCTTTACCACGCCCAGGGAATGAACTTCCTTGTGACCTTCCCCATCTGATCCCCTGCCCTCGTTCTCACAGAGAATGTCGTGCTCTCTATCCAGCAGCTCCCTTCGCTTTCCCTGTGATTGCCTGTTCCTTCAACTTCAGATTTGTAGCACTCCAAAGGAGCTGTAAGAACAAAACCAGTCCTCATCAAATATTCTCGTGTTCAGGGCTAATACCTCACCTTTCCCCTTTAACGTTTACTCTGCTGAATTAAGATTGTCGACCAGTACATTTCAGTTTCCACCTAGACTATCAAATGCCAAAACTGGGACTGATTAAACTTTCTTTGTCACCGCCTGTAAGCTTCCTGGTGGCAGGTGAGCTCAGTTACTAAGTGTAGCTTCTGACTTGTGTGGAGAACACCTCAGGCTCTTCCTAATAATCCCCTTCTCCCAACAGGAGACTGCAACAAACCTAGAGCTATGGACGCTCAGGCTAGATATCCTACTGCAACTTGACACCAAATTATTTTTTATATTTTGTGTATTTGCATTTTTATCTCCCCAATCTTGAGGGCTGAACACAGAGCCTTCATATTGAGCCACATTTCCAGCCCTTATATTTGAGCCAAAGCAATTTTGTTTTAAGAAGGGGCTCACTAAATCACTAAATTGCTCAGGCTGGACTTGAGCTTGAGATCCCCCTGCTTCAGCCTCTAAGTGTTGGAATGACGAGTGTGTGCCACCATGATCTTGAGTCTTAGCTGTTAAAACCACTAGGATGGGTCCGCTCCGGTGGGTTATCTTCAGGAGAGGCAATAGACTTACTTACTGATTTCTGAGCTTCTCATACTTACGCCATTTATCAAAGCTTCCCAAAGGCCAAGGGAGCAGAGGTAAAGAGTTTATCTTCCTTTGCCTGGTGTTCTTTTAGCTGTCTCTCAGGCTGACCGAGAGCGTTTCTATCCTGCCCAGGCTCCATAATTTCTGGTCGTTGAAGACAAACGCACGGACATTGCCAACATATCCCCTGATCCTTGCTCATGGCCCTGTGACGTGGAAGAGGTGTGGAGTGTGGGGATTCACTTTCATTTTCTTCCTGCAGCCTACCCGGGGAGCTCCTGGAGGTAGGGTGAGAGGCCTCCAGTTCACACACTCTTTCAACTTAAATTTTGGATTCCAATTATGTATAATTATTCAATTCAGTGAAGATCTCCTGTGGGTCACACACTTTTTCAGGCAGTGAGGACGGATGGCGGCCACAGTGACTCATAGCTACCACTCCAGGATAAGAAACCCATGAGGTTAAGCGTATCCCCAAAGAATACAGCACTACCAGAACCCGAAAGATGGGGTGATTAACTCTATCGCTTATGTTATAAGTAAGAAGCATGGGAGGTGAGTGTAAAAAAGCAAACTTCAGAAAAAGAAAGTATGACATAAGAAGATGTGGTTTTTCTACAAAATGGAATATTACTCAGCCATAAAAAATGAGAAATTTGATTCATTCATAGGTGAATGGATGCATATTGAGGATATACTCCTAAGTGAAATACATAAGTGATACATGTGTAAATAATGAACAGTTTCTCTAGGGTGAAAAACTATAATAGTACATAAGATCCTAATGAGATAATTGACAATGTGAAATAGGAAGAAAGGGGCAAAAGGTGTAGGGAAAGTGGGAAGGTAGGGGAAAGGTCATAAGCGAAAAGAAAAAATATGAGAAAGTGAAAAAATGGAAATAAAGTGTTTGTAAATGGGGAGGGGAGGGGGTGAAGGGAGGGTAGGGACAAGGGGAAAAAATGAAAACCAAGACCTGTCATGTAAAGGTACAAGACCCCAATGATGAATGCAACTGTACTGTATACCTAAAATGTACCAATAAACTCAATGAAAAAAAAAAAAGGAAGTGTTGCCAGGTGTAGTGGTGCACACCTATAATCCCAGCACTCAGGAAGGAGCCGGAGGCAGGAGGAGGGCCATGAGTTCAAGGCCAGCCTGAGCTACACAGTGAGACTCTGTCTCAAAAAAACCAAACCAAAACAAGAAAGAAAATGGAAGAATTATTAAAAATAGCAAGAGGAATAAAACGCTTTCTAAGTAGGAAAATAACACACGTCAAGAAGCCGAAACACTGTATCAAGCTTCATTATCGTGCTAGAATTAAATTTAGTAACATCTAATCATAAGTAATAATTCTCCTCTCATTTGTATACAATTTCTACTCTTTTAGGGTATTATTTGATCATTATTCAAAGGTAATCTGAATAATGGCATGGAGTACCAGAAAGACCGGGAAAACACTGGGGATAACAGTTAATTAACACCTAAAGCACAATTATAAAGCAAATTTTAGCTCAACTAAAATGAAATACAGCAAGGATGAGGTATTGTGGAGAACAAGGGCTCAGTGCCGAAGCAGGGCTGAATCTTGCTGTGGCAGCTGGCTTTCTAATCGAGTAAACCACAGTGTGACCATTTCAAAGATAACAGTGAAAGTGAGAAAAACAACACAGAGGAGAAGAAAAGACATGAAGAGAGACGGTCACACACCTTATAAAATTTGAAATGCTGCAATACAGATGATTTTGAAAACATCATAGGCATAAAAATTGACAGATCCTGGGTGTTCCCTTAGTAAAACTAGATGCTGGAACACTGTGGAATAGCACATTCGTAGGTTGAGGGAAGTTTCTCAACATAGAACCCTAGTTTAGTAGGCTGAGGCAGTATATGGCAGTAATCCCAGCACGGTGGAAGGCTGAGTCAGGAGGATCTCAGGATGGAGCTCAGCCTGGGCAACTTGGGGACTTAGGAAGTCCTTGTTCAAAATTTTTAAAAGGAGATAAATACAATAAAAAGAGTAAACAAACGGCTGGCAGTATAGCTCAGTGTGAAAGACCAGGGTTCAATCCCACTGTGACAAAATAAATAAATAAATAAATAAAATAAAATAAATAATAAAAGACAAAAAAGCATTTACAGTCAGGATGGAGCTCAGCCTGGGCAACTTGGGGACTTAGGAAGTCCTTGTTCAAAATTTTTAAAAGGAGATAAATACAATAAAAAGAGTAAACAAACGGCTGGCAGTATAGCTCAGTGTGAAAGACCAGGGTTCAATCCCACTGTGACAAAATAAATAAATAAATAAATAAATAAATAAATAAATAAATAAATAAATAAATAAAATAAAATAAATAATAAAAGACAAAAAACAGCATTTACAGTTATGGAAATTTCTGTGTTCTTAACCAACAGCTGTTCTGTTAAGGCATTTGCAAGTTCAGATGTACTAAGGTGGAAAAGCCCCTGTCACACTCCTGGATTTGGAATCTATTGGTTTAAATCAAACGCTGTGCCATGTCTTCTCCTTGGTCCTCATTAGGTGAAGTGGGGGTTATCATGGAAATCTAATGTGGCATTTTCAGGGATATCTGAAGCTTTCTGTCATTTAATAAACATGGAGCTATCAGGAAGGGCTGTGTTTCCCTGCAGCCCTTCTTCCTGCCTGAAAGTCAGTTAGGGGACATTATTGTCCTTGGACTCGGGTCATCTGTCTTGTGACTGGAAGGTAGTAAGCTGCACACTTGGTGGCCAGGTGGAGTCTTAGAAAGCCACCGGCTCCCTGATAATGTCACTTGGCCTTTGCCCAAGCTGTGCACCACCAACCCCACACTTCCTGTTATTGGAGACCACGCAGAATCCTCATCGCCACAGCCTGTGCGGGTCTGTCTCCTTGTATCTTGAAGCTGTAGGAAGCAAAGACACTGCCATCATCCCAGAAGGCAGTGTCGGACCATTTATTTCTTATCCACTTCTTTTTAGGGCTTTCCCTGAAATTTTTTCCCTAAATTGAGGGAGGCAGCAAAAAGAGCAACTAGAATCCACCCCAAAGGGCAGGAAGGCGAAGTTCTGGGTGCCAGCTTCAAGCCAAGGAGCCAAAGTCAGACAGAAATGAAGGAGAAAGGTTCCGGGAGGGAGGGGTTTAAAGGCTTGAGGGGTCGACATGGCTGAAGCTGGAGTGCCCAAGAGTGCCTGCCCCATATGTCCTGGGCCCTGGATTCCATCCCCATGCTGCCGAAACAGAAGGAGAAAGTCAGACTCAATGTAGAGAAGTAAGACTGGGAGATTGGGTGACCATAAGCATATAGACGTCGCAGGCAGGAAAATGGTGAGTGTCCCCTTTGCCTGTGTGAGTCTTGAGTTGAGGGGAGTGTGCTGAACTGGAGTGTGGTGGCACACACACCTGGAATTCCAGTATGCTGGGAAGCTGAGGCAGGAGGATCACCAGTTCAAGCACAGCCCCAATAACACTTAGCAAGATGCGCTCTCAAACCAGAAATGAAAAAGGGAGCTCAGTTCAAAGGCCCTGGGTTCAATCTCCAGCATTGCAACCTCCCTCCAGAAAACCCATGCAAATATGAAACAAACCAAGTTGTTACGTGTTCACAAGTACAGCAAGTCAAAGAGAAGTCCCTGAACCTTAGTAAGTAGGACTATTTATCTTTGAGGATTACATACATCTTGGCACATCAGCTCTGCCAAAGCTTAGCAGCCAGCCATGTTTATAGCATTTAAAATGTTAAATATAAATGGGTGCGGTATAACTGTGCGAATGTCATTTGTAGAATTCAGTCCAAGAACAGAAGCTTTCGGTTGTGCTCCTGCGACCACACACAAATAATCACGATGGACAGGGCGCAAGATCCAGACTGAGCTAGGGCAGGATTTGCACTGGTATCGGCAGTGAGCTCCACTAACCCTCAGTCGCCAAGAGTCGGCGCTGGTGGAATAAGACAGAAAAGTTTAAAAATGCTCTTTAGTTGCTCACAGTCATGGGGGAAGATAAAGCAATGTCGGACTTTTTGAGACCCGAAAGAAGAGTAGACATTCTCTCCCTCACCCACGGAGCTCACGGTCCTCGCAGAGCATTTATTCCTCCCAAGGGACGCCGTGGATGCTAAAGATGGAACCGTGGAACGTAAGATGTGTGTGAGAACTCCTCCGGGAACTGGCGCTGCATTTTGAGGGGAAGGAGGAAAGATCTGCTCCTAGATTCGGTAAGAAACTGTGTGACGAAACCACACGTCTTGCGCTGGGAATACTCGGACTCGGGAGGGGGCCTGGCGCATGGAATCCGGAAAGCCTTCCTGGAGGAGGCGACGCACTGGTGAGAAGCGTCTGGAGAGCGATAGAAAGTCACCAGGCGGATGCCACAGGTGTGGTGCCTGGGACGGCGTGGAAGGAGCATGGCAGAAGGAGGAGGGGCTGCAATACCAGCTGAAGAAGGCACTGGTGGGGCAGTGTGAGGCTTTATTGGACAGGGCTTGTCCTCGTGTTAGTGTTAGGGATTTTATCTTTCTTCAAAGCCAGTGGAGAAACTGCCGAGGATTAAACTCAGGCTCATCTGCGAGCGGCTGGGAGGCCGAGCCCAGCTCCCACCTCAGCGTTCAGCTGGGTTTGCCCAGGGCTCGGCGTCAGCCTCTGTTTGGCTTCTGGCTGCTCCCACACGCTCCCTGCCGAGGGGCGCAGTTGTGACACAGATGAGAGGCGTGGCAACCCCCAAAGACCACCTTGCCCCTTTCAAACAGCACCCTTTTGTTGTTTTTTGTCTTGGTCCTAGGGATCGAGCTCAGGCCCTTTCAAACAGCATCTGTTGACGACTCCCAGAACCCCAGAACGGAGCTCCCCACAAGAAAGACAGCGGTTGTTCTGGGCCCTGCCTTGGGACACCGAGCCGGCTCCACTCCTGCGCCCCCTGCAAGGAATGTGCTGAACTCCGTGGGTCTCTGCTTCCTGTCTCGGCCTACTCCACTCGTGTGATGACCAGGAGCTGGGCCCCTTCTACTCTTCTTTTCTTTCTTTTAAATGTTATTTGTCCATGTTTGTGGTACATGATGATCACCTTCCTTGTCGACAGTTGGCACATGCACACAACTCATTATCTTAATTCTTTTTACATCACCTCTCCCTCACCCTCTCCCTCTATCTCTTGCTCTTCCCTTTTTTCAAAGATCCTTCTTTTATTTATTTATTATTGCAGTGCTGGGATTCACTCCAAGGCTTTCACACTGAACTGCATCTCCAGCTCTTTTTCATTTTTTATTCTGAGAAAGGTCTTGCTAAATTGTTGCACAGGCTGGATTAGAACTCTTGACGCTTCTGCCTCAGCCTCCCAGAGTGGTGGGATTTCAGGCGTGCACCACCACACCAAGCTCCAATTGTGCTATTTTGTTTTCAGTTGTTAATTTCACAAACCACCTAGTCTAGCTGCTAAGGTAACTAGTTTGGAAAACGACGCTAAAGAAGCTTGCACGATCTTCCCCTACCTCCTGCCCCTTAGGATCCATCTTGAGCTCAGACCCAGGGTTTTGATTCTCCTCTCCTGTCTTTCTCTAATTTCGCTGCCCAAAGGATGCTAAACATAAGCAACAATTTGAACATCAGTGGCCCCGGGAGACGGGAGACACGCATCCCCTCACGGAGCCACCCTTTCAGAGTCACGGTGACTCATCTGGGTGAAACATGTACCGAGGCGCTTCTTCCTCTGCGCTGGGGTCGGGTCACCCTTGCAGAGTAGAACCCTTGCACCATCATCTCAGCCCGCCCGGCTCACAGAAACGCCTTCTCCAGCCCCGAAGGCTCTGTGCCGAGCCCACGGAGGTCAGCAATGCAGAAGGCTCGGATCGCAGTTCCATATGCCCGCGTCCCCTTCCGATTAGGAGGCAGGAAACATAATTAGGAGACAAACAGCACAGATGCTGCCGTTGACAATATTCAGATGAAACCGTCGAAATGGGTAAGGCATGAAAGGATAATTTTGCTTATACAAAATAGCAGACTGCAAACGAACACCAAGAAAAACAAACAAGCAGATGCAAGGAGTGGAGGAGATGTCTGCACAGCTGTGCGCAGGATTTGGATGTACAGATGTTGCGCCGTTTGGGGGGGGTCACGGGGGAGGAACAGGACAGAAAAGAAAAATCCAGCATCCGAAAGGATACGGAAGAATCCTTAAGTCCTCACCTTCCCATCGATGGGCAGGTTAAACTTTTTCACAGGTGCCTTCTCCTACCCTGGGTGCTGAACGTCACTCTGGGGGGACAAGAAGATAAATAGGTACCATTCTGGGAAGGGCCTGGCAGCAAAGCCCACAGCTCTGACTGAAGTGGAAAAAGAAAGACACAGCATTAGCCAGAGAGGTGAAGAGTAGTTTTGGTTTATTATTAGCAAGTGCTATCCAGACAGTGCCAGGTGTCTTTGCCCACGGGAGCCCTGGAGGGGGTTGAGGAGGTGCAGGAGGTAACACTGGTCATGTACAGTTTCTACCGTGCACTGCACTAGCTGCTAGGATGGAAATTCCAAATGTCATCTTAGTAATAATAATAATAATAAAACACTCATGGATGAACTGCTTTTCCTAATTTTTAGCAGGTTGGGAAGCTGAAAATCTAACAGGAAGAAGCCAGGATTTGAACTGAGGTCTTCAAAGTACACAAGAGGATATGGTCCAACCACATAACTGATCAGAGTTGTCAGAGAAAGCACTTCTGATGTGGAAAGCCAGACTCAACACTGAAAGAATTAGCAAGTTGTGACTTAGAAGAGGAAAGTCACTGACCAAAAGATACTCAACAAGTAGGTGATGGATTCTGCTATGCTGCTGTAGCAACCTGTTTTAGCATCTCTGGGAATTCTTACCCCTCCTTCCATCCTTCCCTCCCTCCCTTCCTATCTTTCTTTCTCCTTTCTTTCCTTTCTCCCTTCCTTGCTCTTTTCCTTCCTTTCTTTCTTCCTCTTTGTCCTCTCTCTCCCTGACACACACACTCTCTCCTGGCACTGGGTGCATTTTTATTGTCATTATTCAAAGAATAATGTGGATACAAATTGGACATCATTCATCCTGGTACCTGAAACCCCAGCACTCAGGCAGAGCCTGCTTAGGGGTGCTTCGCCCCAGGGCTGAAGGGGACCCATCAGTGTGGGTGCTGGAGGAAGACCTGCTTCCTACAGGAGACCCCCACAGAGCAGGATTCTACAGGCCATGATTCAGAGGGCCCTCGCTTCTACCAGCCAGCTTTCAAGCATCTCTGAGAGCCCCTTCTTCTCCTGAACCCTCAGGTAAGATAGCTGTACCTCTACTCCTCACCACGAGCCTACACATTCTCTCCAAGTACCTGGAGCCAGGAGGACTTCTGTCTGCAGAGCTGTTTATGCTCATGACTTTTTCTCTCAGTTCCCTTGAAGGACCTGGCCCAGTGAAATGAGTCCTAATTTTTAAAAAAACATGTTCTTCTTCTAAAATAAGATTTCCTGATCTAGAAAATACAGTTACTGAAACCTCTTTTGCACAAAATACCTGTTATTGAGGTAACTTTCTTGATTATCTATTCTTTTATCCCTTCTGGGGGCTTGGGGACAGCACAGGCCTGGGCACAAGGAGTAGGGGTGTTTACAGATGGCCACAGGTCCCCTCTGGGGAGAGGCAGCCAGATTCCCATGTCCTGGAGCAAGCCTGGTCTCGTTCCTCATGGGAAGGGAGAACTCCTGTGGCTCTGCATTCCAGCTACTGGGCTGTTTGCACCAGCTATTTGGGGAAAAGGGAAAGCCAATTGCCCAGTACTTTCCCTAGAGAAAATATGTCAATGTCCCTGTTAGCCATTAGGAAATGTCATTCATGTAAATGAGAAACTGGCTGTGGACATTTTTATGAGCCCAGAATACTCTTCTTGGAGGTTTTATGGAGACCACAGGAAGCCAGAGAGACAATCACATTCATGGTCTCTTTTTACGAGTCTGGTGAGGGTCAGCATTTATACCCCACAGAGTGTGTTTTGGAAAGGTGAAGTCACCAATGAGACTGTGCTCACTGCCCTAGTCCTTCCAGAGTTGCAAAGGAATCGCTTTCATCCCAGCTTACTCTGAGCTCCGGTCTTTAGAGGTTGCTCTTCTGTTTAATCCCTGTGGCTGCAACACGACATCTGCAATCTCTCTGCGTGTACTGGGTTTCTTTCCTCAAGTGACAAAGCTCAGAAAGTGGGAAACACTTGCTGCGATGAAGCATGAGAGTAAGTGAAGAAATCAGAATTTGACTCCGTGTTTCCTTCACCTTGTTGTCTCTCTACCCAGAGTGAGAGCTGCAGATTTGTGACAGGGACAGAAAAAGCCTGAGGAAGCAGAATTTTCCCCAAATGAGGTCTCCTGAGTTTTGATTTAGGGTTAAAAGATCAACAGGGATACTTCTCTCTATGAATCCGGAATTGTGCTTTTAAGGCATTTTCCCATACAGGGAAAACAGGGGGTGTGCAGATCCAGGGAAGCTTCTTTCTGCCTTCACAGTAGGGCAATTGTGTGCTGTCCCTGCATCCTTAGGGCAGAGAAGAAAGATGAGGTGGCCCAGAGTAATCCTGAAGTGTTTCTCTCGGCTATTTATACTGACACCTGGTGGTCGTGCCTGGTGACTGCAGTCTGTGTTGTGTCAGGAGCGAAACCTTCGATATTTTGGATATTTCTTCTTTCACTCACCCATACATACTTAGGCTTGATGTTACGAGGCGCAGCAGGCATTGGAGAATACCAAGGCATGCTACCCAAAGGACTGGGAGAAGCCAAGCTGAAAATGATTATAGTAGCTCAGATTTGAGAAAGAAAATATCTACAACCCAGGAAGCACCTTCCCTGGTATAGTTAAAGCGTCCAGTAATAATTACACTGGTTGTTCTGCATTTTAAATTTGTCGGCATCGTCACAGTGACACAGGATGGAGGATTCTCATTCAGACTGCACACTTGAGGAAACTAAAACTATATAAGGTTACTTACATTATCTCAGTTTAAATAGTTCATGAGTAATGAAGTAAGGGGTAGGGGGTCCTGGGTATTGAACCCAGGGCCTTTGTTCTGAGCAACAGCCCCAACCCTTTTAGTTTTGAAATAGTGTCTCACTACATCATTGACCTGTCTAAGTTGGGCTTGAACTTCTGATTATCCTGCCCAGAGTGTGAGGATTAAAATGAAAGTTAGGTTTTGAACAATGTTTTTTATTGTTGTTGTTTTTGGATCTCAAAGCCGGAGCTGCATTTCTTTGTGAATGACGAGGAGGGAGGGATTAATTTCAATGGTCAGGTGTCATTTGAAATGATTTTAAGCAATGACTGAGTTTATTCCCCTGTGGTTTAAATCATAAGAATAATGGATCATCATTCGACGCAGATACACGGTGGTTAAATTCTGTTCAATTAAACTCAATTTGCAAACAAAAATCTCCCCTGTGGACATCACTGCCTGTGTACTTCAGCTGGGTTTCTTCTGTAAACTCCTAAGCATGTGACTATATAAACTAAAAAGGAATTGCACCGCAGGTATTGTTCTGCTACCTGCTTGTCTTATCTAATTTACTATACCCTTGTCATTATTCAACTTGGCATGAATCTATAATCTCTCAAATCTGCAAGACTATGTTTTCCCACTAGGGACTCACAAGGGTGGCACCAAGATCTGTGCACCAGTTGGTCTCTCATTTGGAGGTCCTTGGAAGACACCACTTCCAGGCACATTCAGAGTGCTGCCGGGATTCAGTTTTTCTTACTCAGGACTTTTTTCTTGCTAGTCAGGGATGGCCTTTCAACTCTGAGAGGTTGCTGTTGGGTCCTTTCTAGGGTCTTCTCTTTTAAAGCAATTGCATTGGTGAAGTTTCCCATCTCTGAATTACAGCACCCAGAATGCACAACTTAAAGGTGAAAAGTTGGCTCATAGTTTCAGGGGGTTCAGTCCATGGATGGCTGGATCCCAGGCAGGAACATCATGGTGGAGGGTGAGGGTTTGAAGCAAAGCTGCTCAGTTCATGGAGGCTGGGAAGCAGAGCAGGAGAACAGAGCCAGAGGAAGGGGCAGGGACCAGACACAGACCCAAGGTCAGCCTCCACGACCACCTGGACACACCCAGAAGTGTGGTTGGCCAACCTCTCTCAGGCAGATCCCAAGACAATGAAGTTGACGAGATGAAGCTCAATCATCCCATCAAAGGAGACACTCCATTGCATTCAATCTTCCAAATGTGTCCAGTAGCCCCAAGTTTCTCTTCTCCTCCCATCTGGAGAAATCGCTGTGTTTAGGAACCCTTGTCACTAATTAGGTTCACTTGGGAGATCTCCCCTACCATAAGGTCAAGTGTCTGGCTGATCTCAGTTCCATTTGCACGACCCCTGTGTCGTGTAAATGCAACTTGTGGAACTCTGCCACTTCCATTTAACAAGTGTTCTCTCCACACTTATCTGCTGAGTATGTGCTGTGGGCCACGCCCTAGAATCCAGAGCTGTAAAGCAAAATGGATGAAACTCTGCATTTAAAAAGCTGACCTATGGTGAGAGATATTTTCTGTACCAAATCAGAGAATGCATCAGTGCCGTTTCATTTTTAAAGGATGTCTATTCTCATCATGTAAGATGAGCACAATTTAGATAAACCATGCCAATTATTGGACAATTTAGAGGCTTTTTAAGTTTTGCATTTATAAATAACATGAAAATGAGCATATTTTAGCACTATTATAAGAAAGAAGCTTGGAAATGAAATTTATGGTCCCAAGTATGATTTGGGTACATGATATTAAACTGTTGCCTGGGAAGCCTGTACTAATTAACATTCCTGCCAATGTATTTTTTATCTTCTCAAATATTTCTAGTAAAACTGAAAATTTTGTCATATATATGATATATCATCACACACACATACCATAGAGAGAAGGTATATTTGTACATTTTATGCTTTTCCTATTTACAGTTTTGGCTCATTTTCTTAGGTTACTCTTTTTCATAGTGTTTTACTAGAGTTCCCTAAATATGAAGACATTAAGTTTGTTGTCATACTGCAAATTCTAAACCACTTCACTGTGTTTTAATTTTGTCCAAGGCATTTTGATGTATTGCAAGTTTTATTTTAACCTAGTTTATTCATGTTTTCTTTGCTGTTGTGTTTCTGGAATAATAGTTGCTCAGACCCTTTTTTCACCTTTCCAATTTACTTTTATTTTGGAAATATTCCTCTTGGTCATAAGTTTTGGATTTTACTTTATTATTCAGAAATGTAACCAGGTGGTTTGCCATTATTTATGAGTAAACCAAATATTTTAACATGTCTTAACTATTTACAAAGACTTTGAAATATTTTCCCTGCTCTCTGTCTCCTGACTCCTCACACAATCTTTATTGTAAGAGTTTTATGATGTTTGATATCGGATAAACGAAGTTCTTCTCCATTTTTCTTCTTAAAATTACGTTGCATAATCTTACAGTGTACCCTTTTAATGTGCCACAAATATAATTTTAGTTCAAACTCAGACATTTCACTATTCAGTGTGAATATGAGAACATATCAAAGGACAGGGTCAGCCTTAGGAACACTAAGAACTGTCTTACCAGGTTCCTGAGACCTTCTCCAGTCCGCTTCCATGCCTTCGTCGAAGCCTCCCTGCAAGCTGGGAGTGGCTGTATGTACAAGTGTAATCCCAGAAGTCTGGGAGGCTGAGGCAGGAGGATCACAATTTTGAGTCAAGCACGGTCAACTTAGAAATTTAGCAAGACCCTGTCTCAAAATTAAAAAGAAATAAAAAGGGGCTAGGGATGTAGCTCAGTAAAGGCCCAGGTTCACTCCCAAGTATCACTTTCACACACACACACACACACACACACACACACAAACACAAATACACACAAAAATAAAATAAAAAGAGCCTATGAAAGTCCTCCTCATATTACTTCCGTTTCCAGTCAACCTTTTCTGATCATTTATTTCTTCAGCTGATTACTGATTACCCAACCGTTTTCTTGGTACATATTTGGGGTACAAAATGGTCACATTCATCGTGGGGGATTTGTACATGTGCACAACACATCTTAATTCTTTCTTAAATCCCCTTTCCCTTCCTTCCCTCTCCCCTCCCCTCATCTCTTGTTCCCTTTCCCAGTTGAAAAAGTTTTTCCTTCTTCCTAGTATCTATCCTCTATTTTGCTCCTTTCTTCTATTTTGGGGTTTTCACATAAGAAAGGCAATATTTAATCTTCTGTGTCTATTTTATTTCACTTAAGATTACAGTCTCAAGGTGCATCCATTTCCATAAAAAATGCCTCAAGTTTATCCTTTGGGGTTTTCACATAAGAAAGGCAATATTTAATCTTCTGTGTCTATTTTATTTCACTTAAGATTAGTCTCAAGGTGCATCCATTTCCATAAAAAATGCCTCAAGTTTATCCTCCTTTGTGGATGTATAGTACTCCATTGTACATAAATATCACGTTTTCTTTATCCATTCATCTGCTGAGCATATGGGCTGTTTCCAAGATTTAGCTGTCATGACTTGCGCTGTTATAAACACGTAGCTTCTTGTCAATCCCTATTGGCTAGGCTCTGAGTATTTTCTTCCTCGGCCTGTTTGTTTTCGTGACTTCCTGAGCAGCTTGCTAGTTCAAAGCTGGTCCTTCTCGTTCTCCCTGGCACCTCAAGAACCCTCGAAAACCCTGACCCTGTCCTGTTTTCCCACTGTTTTGCAACCCCGACCATAGGAAGCAGAAACTCCTTCCCATGTTAGTCCTTACCCAGCTCCCCGACTCTGCTTTCCTTTGGACTCTGCCTTACAGATGTGTTCCACCTGCTTCTCCCTCTTGTCCAGCGCTGGTGGAAGAAGCTGACACCAGCCTCTCCTTTAAGCCTTAAGCCTGAGCAACAGCCCCATCTTCGTCCCTGAGTGTTATCCAATGCCCCCTTTTCCTATGAGGACTGAGTTGGCGACTTTTCTCTATCTGCTCATATCTTCACCACCACCTGTACATAGAACATCCTCACTTGATAATTAGGAGCTAATATTTGATAAATAGAAATTTCGCAGTGGCTAAGGCTAGATTTCAGTGTTGTGTGACTTTTCCATTTCTAGCTGGCCTGGTAAATCCATGCATCATTATAGCCTGCAAGGCCTGTCAGAGTTTCTAACGCACTCCTATCAACCTTTGTCATTTGTACCTGTATCACCTCGTGCCAACATCAGCACTTCTAATTTCTCATCCTCCATTTTGACCATGGCCTGTGTAAGCAATTGGAACCCCCTCGGTTATTTATTTTTGTTTCTATTTTTTGAGACAGAGTCTCACTATGTAGGCTGGACTGACTTTGAACTTGCCGTGATCCTCCTGCCTCAGCCTCCCAAGTGCTGGGGTTATGGGATGCGCCACCACCCTGTCTCTGATCTCTGTTTTAGAGGAAACGATGATCTTTTGTTTTAGGATACTGTGTCTTACTAGCCAAACACAGAGAAGTAAAGCCTGTCTGATTGCTAATTTTGGAGTCTTAAAACTAAAGGAGGGCTTTTCTTTTTCTTTCCTAGCTAAAACACACCTTTGACTCTAAATCCACATGTGTTAGCACCTCCCAGAGTCCAGAGACTGTGGTTCCTGAGAGAAAAGAAGGAAGTTGCAATGAGAATGCTCTGCCTGGCTCTGCAGACCCCTCTGAAATTAACTTCACGTGTTATCCAGGCCACTCTAGGTTGCTATGGAAACCAACATGTCAGCTCAGCAAAAAAATAGATAAAAGATGCAGAAGAAGGCATTGGTATTGCAGTACCCCTTTCAGTCTTTCAGTCTTGCTTTGTGTACACACCCGAATTAGGCGTGTGCAAACATATGTGTGCACCCGCGTGTAGCTGAACAGGATCTGGGAGTCAAATACTACCTTGTCTCTTTTTGTTGGAGTGCAGATATATCTCTATCCATCTCAGAGCTGGGATGCCTTAGCTTGTTTACTATTTTGAAGCTCCTTTCGATAGGTGGCCTGGGCTTCAAGACCACAAGCAGAACCTTTCCTATTAATATCTAAACCATCTCTTGAAAAGAAATGGTTGTATAAAGTGAAAAACCCCACTGTCAGTCCTGAGGACTAAGTCACATTCCACAGAAAAGAAAATAAAAATTGTGGTCAGTGTTTTGCTAAAGTCTCTCCTGTTAGTCCAGGGCCAGAGTCCAGAGCCAGAGAAAATATTCCATTCAGACCTTGGAGGTGCTCATAAAGGTCCCCATTTCAGCTTGGTCAGGGCATTACCCACCCAGGCAGTGAAGAGGGAAGTGTTTTTGAATTCAGGAATTCAGCAGTGTACCACAGTGCCATTGAGCTCCAGGCTGGAGTAAGAGATTCTAAAAAGCAAAGAGCGATGGCAAGCTTGCGCTGCCTTAGATTCTCATTCGTGGAGGTGGTGAGCCAGGCAGGACGCTCAGGGCTCCTGAATGCACACAGCTGCTTTCTCTACCTTGGCAGAGGAGAGGGGTGTAGCAGCCCCAGTGTGTGTGGGTGTGGATAAAGCTAGGGGAGGTAAACAGTTCTGACAGCTGACCGACACTGACACCAGGTGCTACCCAGGTGTTTCCACATATCCAAACTGCATTGATTCTCACATGCTCTATGTTATCTGAGTTTTATAGGCACAGAAACCGAGACACATAAATAAAGAATTAAAAAGACCAAGATCACCAGGCTGGTTGTGTATGAACTTTGGTCTTAACCCTGCTGTGAACCAATCCTGTTTTCCTTTCCCTCACTCTGCCCCTTGGAACTGCTGTTACAGGGGCACAGAGCATTGCCAAAGCATCCTTTGGTGGTACACTGCTGAGCCGTTCATAGGTACAATGGATTTCACAGAGCGCTATTACAGGAAGGGACCTGGACTCCACTAGGGCTATTTCCTCACCAGGCAAACTGAGAGCCCAATTTAAGATGAGTCAGTGGGAAAGAATTAACTCTTGATTCCCTGCCTCTCTCACTTCTTCCTTCCTTCCTGAGTAAACCTAGGCACCTTTCTGTGCTAGGTGGCCTCTTCCACCAGTCTTGAGAGCTTGCTTGGAGGTTCTAGCAGGGGAGTTCAGCTACTCATACACCCTTGACTGAGGAAACGGTCCTCCTCTATCAGGGCTGGTTGTCCTCTTCTACCAAGCATGCAGCTTCAGGAGGGACGCACATGGAGTGGTGAGGGAGGAAGGGGACACCCGCCTAGCCAGCCAGATCAGCGGAATCAACCCTGGCGATCAATGGGGTGACAGATGTCACGGCCAGATCGCCCTCACAGCCTCTTCCACCAGTCCTAAAAAAATTGTCTTCTCTTAGAGAAAGCTCTACGTCATGTTACAATGCCGTTTACCTACCATATAAAGTTTTAAAGGTTTTATCACATTTAAACCTTGGTTCCGTATAAAGGTGATTCTTAGTGTTCAGTAGGGATCTAATTTTTCTTCTTTCTTTGAAACGTGGATAAACAAATTTCCAGTCTCGTCTAGTGAGTATTTCACATCTCACTGACCTGAGGTGTCATGTGACACGTGTCCCTTCTGGCTCCATTTTCTCTCATGTGGATACTCACAAGACTGAGTTTCCATCATGATTTCACTCTTAACACTTGGATCGTTTCATAACAGATTCTCCACATATGAGTTCTGAAATGCTTGCTTCCTATTATCAAATCCTAAATGAAAGATCCTGGTAAATACGACACTACTGTTTTAAAACTTGACGAGAATTATTTTTGCTTGCGAAATAACAATTTGATATAAAATATTTACATGTACTTGAAAATTATGCATTTCTTGCGAGCTTAGGTTTGGATTTTACTTTATTAGTTCAAATTTGCAAATAGCTTTTCCTTAAATCTGTTTGTATTATTTTCTGTTTATCTTTTGATTTCTGAGATGCCTGGGTCAAGATTATTTTATAAAATTCTTTGTTATTTCTCAAGATTTGCTTTATATATTTTAAAATATACTGGTATATTCATATTTTTCACACAACCTTTTGTCATATTTTATGACCCATAGATAGATACCTTGTTATCAGTATTTGTGTGAGGTGGTAAATATTTTCCTCTTCATGTACTTTCAAGCTTATTGTTATCCCTATGATTTTAATATATGTTATAGTATTTATCAATTGATATCTTTTAAACAATCTCACAGTCATCCTAACTAAAGATGGATCAATACACCTTTAATTTTCTCCAAATATTGCATTCAATTTTGATTTCCTTTCTTCTTTTCCCTTTTCTCATATTTGACGTTTCCGGAAACATATTAAATATTATTCTTACATATATAAAAAATCCTCCTATTTGTTGTTGCTGGTGATTTTTACAGATTATTTTTTAAGCTTTATGAAATTTTTAGTTCACTGTTTTAATACTTCAGTTTTGGCAACTCTTTGGGACAATGATTAAGGTGTCTAGAAATTTTATCTTTCTTTATGGCAGAAAAGTGTTATACCAGCCCAGTGACATTTAAAGTTCTGAGTTTTCGTAGTTTTTTCGGTACTTTGTTTTTTGCAGATTGTGAATTCCAAATCTGGGGCTGGTTTGGGGGCCTGAATTCGCAGGGACTTCTTTAGTTCCATTTCCATCCACCACAGCCAAAGGCAGGCGGACTAAGCCTGGCCCCCGAGCATGCGCATTTTTCGGCTTCCGGTTTCTCTGCTCTCAGTCCCCTTTTACTTCCCCAGCAATAAATTGTCAATAGTGTGTGTGTGTGTGCATGCGTGCGTGCATGTGTGCGTGTGTGTGTGTGTGTGTGTGTGTGTGTGTCCATCACCCTGAGCTCCAGACCTAAAGTTGGAAGCAACTCCGAGGAAAGCGGCAGGCAGCTCCAGGGCTGAATTCCCTTGCTGGATTTGGTCTGTGTGCTACAGGCCTTAGCAGACTTCCTTGGCTTTCTTGGTAGCTTAAATTTGGATGTAAAAGAGTATTCACGTTTATATTTTGTCAGTTCTTTCTAGGTCTTCTGTGGGTGGAGTGTATCTGGCTTTCTATCTTTGATCGCAGAGGTCAAAATTTATTAAATGTTCCCTTCGTGCCAAACACTGCCCACACCCTCACGGGAGCAAAAGTCCCTGCCCTTGTGAGACATGGCCGGACCCTTCCCTCGCCGTGGTTTAGTGTTCTGTCCACCACCTTAGTTCACATCAATATTACTCACCAGGAACTCTTCTAAGCATTTTCTGTATAGGGGTATGAGAATGTCTGGAATGACCCATCATAATGATAGCTTTATCATCTCTTTTGGGATTTAATTCTTTTTAAGTTTCAAATTCTTTCCACATTTTTCTTAGTGCACCTTGATTATACGGCTGACTGGGTTTTATTATGGCAGATTTATACATGCACGTAGTATATTTTAATTGTTTTCTCTCCGTTGCCTGCCTCTCTTGCCCTCCTCCCCACTACTAGTTTCACATGTTTTGGGTGAGGCAGTTTTCAAAGTGCATAATGTATTTTAGTCATAGTCATGTTTATAGACCAGGACATGAAGGCCTGTGAAATTTAAGTGCACACTGATTGACATAAATAAATGAACACATGCATGAATAAATAAAATAGAAATTCAAGAGATTCAAAGTCAAGTTTCTGTGAAATTCAAGCCCATCACACCATTCTGCCACTAGGAAGCCAGTGGCCTGTAATTCTAGCGGTTTGTATGTGGCTTTTTAAGGCAAGAGCTTTACGTCACCTCCTTACAGGAAATCCTTTTTGTTCATGAAACTCTACCCAAAGGCTCTACCTAGAACAATGATACAGACAGCCTGAGAAACGATTCTAACAAAGTGAACTTTGGAACAAGTCTGGGAGAAATAACTTATACCCCAAATTTTAAAATCCAAAGCCCATGGAAGTTTTTCACATGTAAAGGGTTCATTGTATTGTCTATCACTAGTATGTCAA
Organism: Fukomys damarensis; assembly: GCF_012274545.1. Taxonomy (NCBI): domain Eukaryota; kingdom Metazoa; phylum Chordata; class Mammalia; order Rodentia; family Bathyergidae; genus Fukomys; species Fukomys damarensis. Next base: position 30,648,496 of record NW_022900937.1, on the reverse strand, counting down.
ATAACAAAATATTAATTAGACAGTTGCTTCCAAGAAACCAAAAATTCTGACTTTCCCTATCCTCTCTCAACTAACTAGCATTGCCTATTTATAATCTCAACATATCATCCTAACAGCAAACAACTTTGTTCACTGTGAATTCACTAAATGCACCATTCATATGTATATAAAATATATTTTCATTAGAATATATGATATCAACAGATGAGATCAAAATACTTTTTACTTCCAATCTCCCCCAAATCCTGTTACTCTTAAGGACAGCTTTACCATTGATAGCAAACCTGGAACAAAATAAAAATGACAGTTAAATCATATGACTTGATAATGTAGGAACTTTTCTTGTCAATGCATGATACCATTATCTTTAAGTCAGATATTTCTACAAAATTCTACCACTGTAGAAATACACCAAATTTTCACAAAATCGGGATTGGAGTTTCTGATCTCCTGTCTACTACTTTCTGTTTCTAATAAAGATTGCAACTTGGAATTATATTTCAGACAGCTCATGTCCAATATTGAAAGTGACATCTTTTTTTTTCTTTTATGAACAATATAAATGACATGTAAAAATGCAAAGTGCAGTTAAGTAAAGAGTAAAGAAGAAACTTGGAAAGCTAGTATTCATAGCCACAACAGAGATAGCTAATGCTAAAATTATTTTCCTTTGAGTGCAATCACTGTGCATGTGGTTTGCTATTGAAAACTTGTTTTTATTAGTATATGTTTGTAATACACAATAATTGCATTCATTACACGTGGCATACTTTTTCATGAATCATTTGCAAACATTTTTCTGTCGATGAATATTCATTTATATAATTATTTTGAATGGCTGAGGATTTCATTGTAATGATCATGAAAATCAGCAAATTTCCAACAACAGTTTGATAAGATTTTCTGTTTCTGGGGAGAGGACGAGGAGGGCGCAATACCCTTCTGCATCCTGTGCCGTCCCTAGGTGTGACGCTCTGGTCACTGTTCAGTCACTCTGCGCTCTGTGGGGACAGAGCACAGTGTGTGGTACCTGGCTCTGTGGGCTTTGTCTCTGCTTTCTTCCTGACAGCTACTCATCAGCCTCAGAACCTTAGGTCAGATGTACACCTTCAGGTTTTATAGACCGTATTGGACCTCTGGGTGTAGATACAGTTTTTTGTTTTGTTTTGTTTTGGTACTGGTGATTGAACTCGGGTCCTTGAGCTTTCGAGGCAGGTGGTGGAACCATTGAGCTAAATCATCCTGGCCCTAGATACAGTTTTTGAATGTTCAAGTGTTGTGCATGCAGTGCTAAAAGTTAAAAAAAAAAAAAGAAAGGATGCACTTAATTCTTTTTGTTTTTAGACCCACAGAGGCCCAGCATTATGGAATTCATAATTCATTCATTAACGAATGAAATCCCTTATGCTGTTCTATGAATTTCTCTTCAGGTTTTAATAGACTAACTCACTGTTCTGAGGGAACCACCTAGGGGGCCTTCCTAAATATATGCTATATTCCAATCCATGGTCACAGCAGTGGTGTAGCAGCAGTAAATCTTCATCAAAAGCCAGCTATGTTTGCTTTTATGATATTCCTTCCTGCTAAGGGGAGTGTACTGGAGAAAAAGTCTTAAGTGTAATGCCATCAGCTAAGGCTTTGCTTTGCTGCCTTATTTGCGATGTCCAGGCCATGTAATTCTAGGCTGGAAGAAAAATAAGCAGAGAAATAAAATTCTGTAGTGTAGGTCAAATACACCTTCTGATTCGAACTGCCCTATGCCTCTATCAGTTAGTGGTATTATTACCATTTTTATGGATTCAAAGACAAAGGCCCAGAGAGGCTGCTCAGTTTGCTAGCATCCGAACAGTACTCTGCAACAGAGTCCTTATTCTGTTGTTTTAACCCAAGTCTTTCCAGCTTCAAAGCCACATTTTCCTGACCTCTGAGACTTGAGGCAACAATAAATTACTTCAGAGGTGCTCCTTGTGGGAATCAGCCACAGTTCCTCGAGCTCAGTGCTCACATGGTCCCAGCGTGAGGGGCACATCAGATACAGCAAAGGGTGGTTTACCCGGGGGCCAAGGTTATTAATAGCTTCATCTATGGAGAGCATGAATTGAATTCTACCCGATCCGATAGGACTCGATTCAATTCAAACTCCAATTACCTTTTGAGCCCCAATTGTGTAGTCAGTCATTTTCTGAGTCTCTGCTGAGAACCGACATGTACAGGTCTGCATTCTGCCTTTCCAGATCCTTCTCCCAGCTAGTGCCACAATGAACACCATGGAAGAGTTCAGAGGGAACCCCGCACCAGCTCGTCAGCTGTGTGGCAGCAGATGGATAGGACTTGTTCCAGGCATCTGGGCACTGGGTCTGTAAGTTTTGCCATTTCACACCTGAATAACTAGGTATAAAGTAGGGATTAAAATTTCTTCAAGCGACTGCTTTGGGATCAAAGTCCATTTTGGTGGCATGTGAGTCAGAAGCTTGAGCTCTGTGAGAAGATTAAATTAAAGTTGATGACCTTTCCTCACTCTAGATGATTAAAGTTATCCTTGCCTACAGTTACAGGCTAAAATATTTCCAGAGAATAAAAGGTACCAAGACTTTGAGTCCTGAGGTTCAAAGGCAGCACATGCGCGGGCTGCATTTCACTGATCCTGCATTAATTCGTAGATTTCCTTAGAAAGGAAAACTAGTATCTATCGATCTGTAGATAACACATCCTCATCAAGCCATGTCGGTGATGGGAAGTGAATCAGCTGTGCAGTGGTGAGGCCGAGACCAGGTTTGTCCCAGGTTCTCTGACCATGAAAATGGGGCAGCTGATGGTTTCTAATTCACCTGGAGGATCTTTCATGGCCCATCCCGAGTCCCCGAGGCCACAACTCTTCCCTTGGTCAACAGCAAGAGGTGACTCAGTAATGGCAGGGAAGTTAGAGGCAGGGAGAGAAACCCAGGAACTGGAAACTCATGAGATAGATTTTTATTTTGATGCATTTTCTTCCTCCCTCCTCCTCCTCAACCTCCACCTTTTCCCTCTCTTCTTCCTCCCTTCCTCCTCTTACATCTCCTCCTACTCCTCTTCCTCTCCCTTTTCCTGCTTCTTTCCTTTGGGCTTTGACTTCCATGAGTGGGGACTGCTGAAGTCTCTGTTCCTCCACTGGCTACTCAGCAACACCATGGTTTGATGCATGGTTTCCCACTGGCATCATCTGAACGTCTCCTCTGTAGTCCAGAAATCAAGCAGACAGATGACATCCTTGTTGTGATCATAGGCTGATCTTCCTCACACCCAAGATATATTGGATTGAGGAACCCTCTAAAAAGCTTGGGATGTTTTCTGGGAAACAGATAATGATTTAGGAAAAAATACAGTTTGTATTGATACTGGGAATACATTTGCAGAGAAACAAGTTGAGAGGTGAAACACTAAAATGGATGCATCTTGAGACCATAATGTTAAATGAAACGAATCAGGCACACTAGGTTAAATATTACACGGAATATAGGAAACAGGAAGATAGAGCCTTTGCAAATGGGAAGGGGACTGAGAAGTAGAAAGGAAAGAGAGGGAGACAGTCAGGGAACATAAAAAAATAAGATGTGTTATGTACATTTGTCAGTGCCCCATGAGGGATGTAATTATTCTATACTGCAACATGGATAATAAAAAAGAAAGATTAAACAAGGGAAGCAAAATACTACAGTTTGAATATTTACTATGTGGCAAAGGCATATGGTATCACATTAAACTTGCAAATGACACTACAGGAAAGTGATATTATCACCATTTTTTTTGTAGATTTAAAGCCAGAGCAAAATTTCCAGCCTTTTCAAAGTTCATTAATCTAGTATTTTCATAGGTCTTGAGGAGGGCAATCCAGAGCCACGGTTAGGAAGCCATCTTCCTGTTTTAGTCTTTTGCTTAGAAGCTAGATCAGCCTATAAGAAGCCTGCAGAGTGGGCTACAAGTTTCCTAGCACTGGCACCATGGTAGTAATGAGTGCTATTTTCAATCCACATGGGTCCACCTCACGAGATCTTTCCCTCAGGTAGCAAAAGCAGTATTGAGCCTTGCTCAATCTTTTCTTTGTTGGAGAAAGTCTGTCGGATCCAGACTTTTCCCCATTCATTGTTGTTTACGGAAAGTGCTACAAGAAAGAGTTAGAAGCTGTCTGCACTTTTATCTGAAGGCCACATGGTGCAGGTGAAGCGTGACTGTGCTGCCTGGCACTAGGACATTTGCAGTGAGTGTAAACAGAGAACAGGTGGCTTGAAATTGGACACCTGAAGAAATCTGCAGAGAGGGTGCAGAGTGCTGTTCTGAGGATGCTGGTGATCGTGATGTGGTCCTAGATAGAAGCTGCACAAACTGGGGACTGAGGAAACTTTACTGTCTGTTTCCTCAGTGCATACACCGGGGTCAGGGTGATGCACTCTCCATGTGCCGTGTGTGCCTCGAGTCTGTTCCTGCAAGTCGGGTGGACTCACCCATGCACAAGCTTTCCTCTGACACACAATAATGGGGAAACACAGTGCACATGAGCTATGGTCTGAGGACAGTAAGTTCTCCTCTCTCTTTCTCCCATGTCCATCTCTCTCCTTTGGTATCTTTATCCCTCTCTGCTGCAGCTCTTTCTCTGTGTCAACGTTTCTATCTTTTCTTCCTCCTCTTCCCCTTTTCTCCTTTCCTCCTAATCTCTGCTTCAACAACAGTTTAGGACCTAAGGCCTGAGTGGTCTGAGTTTCATTTTCTTTTTTACATTCTCTTCTTTTCCTCATGTGAATTAGTTACTTAGTCAGAGCGATGCCAAGATTTTCCCGAATCAGGTCTTATCTCTTTCTGAGATGTAAGCTTTCACTTGGGCAGTGGGTTTAGACTTAGCAATGCACCACAAAGAACTGGAATTCTTTTTTTTTGGTATGGGGGCTCAAACTCAGGATCTTGCACTTGTGAGGCCAGTGGCAGCACGACTGAGCTAAATCCCTGGCCCAAGAGTTGGAATTCTTGCTATCAGGCACATCGCCGCAACATTCCTGGCAGGTGTATTTGGATGGCTGTCAGGGTTGCCCTTAGTAGTGCTGAGCCTGGGGGTGGTTTTATTTTCTGTTAAGTGAAAACGAGTTCTTCATGGAGAGAATGGGGCTTTAGTAGTTAGGACATCTCACCTTCCATTTCCCCAAGCATGGACAGGCGCAGCTGTGCCTTTCCACCCAGACACACTATTCGCAGGATTCTGCAGGGAAGATCTTGCCGTCTGGCCCCTCCAGAGAAGGCTGAGACCAGAGGCTTTGGTGGCAGAGTTTACAGAGACTGTATGTCGGTTACTAGGACCCTCATCTCTGCTGCTTCGAACCTTTGCAAAGTGATAGCTTTGGAAATGCTTAGTGAATTCTCGACTCATTGGGATAGTTTTACATATCTCCAGTGGAAGCCAACCTAATTAATAGAAGTGCCTTCAAAAATCCAAATACTTAATTAGCATTGAACTCATAAAATAGGTGTTTTCACCACCACTGAGTGCCAGGCTTAGGCTCAGTGGTGCCCTTGTAAGTTCTGCACTTTACTGGAAGGAAACGAAAGGTAAATAGATATGAAAATTCACAAAGAAAGACAAACGTAAGAGTGAGCAGTATTTTTCAAGAATAACCCAGGGTGTTGAGAGAGGGAAACTTCAAGGGAAGGACTTTTTATGGTATGAGAATGGAGAATGTCTTAAGTTCTGGAAGCAAAGTTGAAACCAGAAAAGAATAAACAATCCAGCTCAAATCACGCTAGTCCAATATTCATCTTTCTAGTGACAGTGACCATCATATCTTCCTACCTGCTGAAGAGCTCCCAGAGAGAGATGGATTTTGGACACCTTTGCCCCTGCAGGGCTTGATGACAGGCAGCTCTTGCTTTGCCAATGTTCTACAGTGGGCCAGCTACGCATTGCAACTCTGCCTCCATCTGACAGCTGGACAGAGTTCTGCCCCAGACCCTTGCAGAATAACACCTGCAATCTGCTGTCCCCTCAGCATCCTGTGATGTGGTGCACCTGAGGGCCCAGTCCCACGGAAATCGTCCTGCTTAAGCAACTGCAAAAACAACCTATGAAAAGATCTCAGTCAGCATTTTCATTCTGCTTCCTACTCTTTGTAAACCTCTGATTTAGGTCAAGCATGAAGACACTCAAACTGAGTGCAGGAGATTGTTCTGATGCAACTGCACAAATACTTAAGACTGGAAAGTGCAGACTAGAGTGTGCTCCTTGGGTAGCTTCTCTGCTACAACTGCCAGGACCCTGAACCCTTGCAGCAGAGGGCCATGCCCTGTCCTTCCTGAGATGCTGCTCTAGCTTTGGTTGCAGGAGCTTGGGTCTGCAATAGGACAGAGGCTTCTGACTTCAGGGACTGAACTGGGTATTGGCTTTGCTTTATTTATTTTAAAAATTTGTATCATTTTTATCAGTATATGCTTGTGATTATAATAATTATAGTCATCTTAAGGGACTGGCACATAAACGTATTGCATCTGGATCATTTTCATCCCTCCCATTCCATGTCCTACATTCTCCAAATATCCCTCCATCTCCACAGAGTCTCCTCCTCATTTCCTACCCTTTTCTCTTTTATTTGTTCTTCAAACTATTTATATTTTGGGTCTCTCATATTCAAGAAATCATGAGGTATTTATCCTTCAGTTTCTGATTCATTCTACTTAGTTCTATGATCTCAAGATCCATCTGTTTTCTTACAGGAGTGCGCATGTGCATGATGTGTGTGTGTGTGTGTGTGTGTGTGTGTGTGAGTGCATGTGAGTATGTTTGCGTGATTTTCTTTATCCACTCCTGTGTTGATAATCATATAAACCACTCCCATAATTCAGGCACTGTGAATATGGTGCTATAAATATGTGTATGCTTGTATTGCTATAACAAGATGACTTTAGCTCTCTCTGCAAGATACTCAGAAGAAGTGTAGCTGGGTCAAATGGAATTTCTATTTTTATTTATTTTTTTGAGCCATCTCCATACTGATTTCCATAGCAGTTACACAAGTTTATGTTCCCACCAGCAATGTATACTAATATTTAGGATACACAAAAATTAAAAATAGACCTGCCAAATAAAATATCCAATCAAAAATGGGCAATCAAATGAATAGATGCTTCTCAGAAGTACAAAGGGCCAATAAAGAAATGAAAAAGAAGGGCCGGGGATTTAGCTCAGTTCTGCTGCCTGCCTCGCAAGTGCAAGGTCCTGAGATTTTTACCCAATACCAAAAAAAAAAAAAAAAAAAAAAAAAA
>NW_022900937.1:30590788-30641021 GCF_012274545.1 Fukomys damarensis | reverse complement strand
CAAAAAAAAAAAAAAAAAAAAAAAAAAAAGCAAAAAGAAAATGCTCATTATCTATGATCATTAGAGAAATTCAAATCAAAGCACATCAAGATGCCATCTCATTCCAGTAAGAATGATCATCATCAGGGACTTAGAAAACAACAAATGCTGGTGAAATTGCTGGAAACAAAATGAATTCACTGCATTACCCTCAAGACCTGAGTGTAATAGTGATGTTTATGCAAGCTTAACTCTGCGAGGTTTTCCCTTAGCTCTTTTTCCATAGCTAAGGCAAAGCCTGCACGTGCTCCACAGGATCAGTCATCTGTGACCCAGAGCAGTAGGAGGGCATTCAATGATCCTCTGGGAGAGAAACATCACTTCAGAATGTACACTTAGGATCTGAACATGTGGCGCCCAGAACACTTCCTCTGAGCATCCGTTAAACTCTGCTCAGTGTCAGCAGCTCGTGGAGTTCCAGGGTGTCCTGCTTATCACTTCGTACCTCCCATCATCTGGCCTCCACTGGCAGCAGCTGGAACGTCCCCATCAAAGGCTGCATCCTGTGGGTCTTTGGCAACCTTCAGGCCACATGCCATTGCCTTATCTAAGTCGAATGTAGTTCAGATGCAAATTAGACATCTGTGAGCTGTACAATTCCAGATGATGGACATCTGTCTTGCCCAAGCATAGGAGTAACAACTGAGAAAGAATTACAGCCTCAGCTCTGGAGCCATAGGAATAGGGAGCCCTGGGTGTGAAGACTGGCCTTTGCCCACACAGATGCAGGGCATGGAAGCCAAAGAGAGTCAACTCAAAAAACAGTTGAAGGACTTCCTCCTCAAATGCATAGCCGACAGTCCAAGTTAGGGGGAAAAATGACTGCCCCCCTTTACCCACAATAGCAAAAGCACTGAACCAGCAGAACCTGACCCCGCCTGGGGTCTGACCGATGATTGACCATTTTCCTTCGTGCTTTGCTAATCTCTGGCTTACATTTTCCCCCACTGCATGCAAAATCTGACCACCCTTAGCTGGAAATGTGATCAGCCATACAGAAAGTGTTCAGCTTTGTTTACAGTGGACAGTCCATGCATTCTCAGGTTATTCTGCTTACGTTGGAAAGAGCATTGGTTTATTTGCGGTACAAACACACACCTTTGCACCAGCCTGAGACCACTGCATACAGATGAGGGCTTGAACTGATGCATATATCATTGTCATCACGTATAAATAAGTCCTGCTAATTAGAACATTCTCCTTCCAGGCCCAACACACTCGCATGGCTGTCGTGAAGGAAAACATCCAGACGATCTTTAATGACTTTATGTTTTGAGTCTCTAGCCACAGAAAGGAAATGGAAAATAAATAGATCATGCTTATCCTGCTGAGCATAGTTAGCTCGTCTAGAACTGCACTTAATTAGATCGTTAGCCAGCCGGACTGCTATATCACTCTGAGTCAGCAACACATTCCCAAAGTGATGTATGCTGTAATTTTTTTCCAATTCCAGAATTCAGCTTTTCTTTCTCCTTTCTTTGTCTTGATTAAAAAGATAATATGGATTAGTTGTGGAAGCTAAAAGTGGATTTCATCCACTTGAGAAATCTTTCGGCCTTTGATCCCATTGTAGATCCCCCATTGTCTATGGAGAGATCAGATTACTTTTATCTTTTTAGACTGTTTCCTCTACACTGAAATAGAGATATCCTTCAAATAAGTGTGTGATAACTATCAGATGAGATAAAATGTTAACAGCCAACCACAAGGAAGTTATAATAAATACTTCTTAGTTCACTTTCCCTCCATTTCCAAGGGATTTCACCATCTAAAGCATCTAGCTGTATCTTTGAAATGCCTGCCCTTTTGCTGGTTTTTAATAATTCTGTTTCACACCATCCCTCTTTTTCACTTACTCCTGTAATCTCATTTCCGCCCCCAAAACAGCCTTTCCGAAACAGCGCAATGTATACCTCATCACTTTTGCTTTGGCTGTGGCGATGTTACCTTCACAGATGGGGCCAGTGTTACCATCATGCACACGTCCATTTACTGATTCCTTAGACAAATGGCATTGATTCCCTGGGACGTAAACACATCATTGGAAACACAGATCAATAAGAGAAATCACCAAAAGACCACAGTCTAGTGGAAAACCAGAAAGCAAGCAATTCAGAATAAATTGGTATATACTAGACTCTCTCCTCACATATAAATCCTTAATTCTATAAATGAGGGCTCGTTTTGCCTTCTGAGTTGATGATGAGTATTTATTAGCACTCTGGTTTTGGGAATAGTCTGAGTGAGTAGCCAAGGGTGAGTGCTTTGCTTATTTTATCTCTTAATCCTTTTCATGGCAAATGTCTGAAGAGTGAAGAGGAAGAGCACTGGCTTTGAGGGTGACCATTGAATTAAATCCTAGCGTTGTCAAATACCAACCGAAGGAACTGTCAGTGGACCACAATTCCACACAAGAAACTGTTTCCTTAGGAATTCAGTGAAGCTGATAAAAATTGCAGAAGGATCACTGCATTAGTCAAATGTAAGTTTGATACACAGAACAGAGCTGGGTACGCAGCAGGGGCTCGCTTCCTCCTCCTCTTCCCTTCGGGCGTGCCCCTGAAGTAGCACTGGCAGTGCAGCTGTCACAGCACCTAGAACCTCACCAGGACAAAATCAAAGAAAGACCCCTTCCCTCCAGCCGCTGTGGATGAGTGGGCTGCTCTTGTAGAGTTCTCCTTCTCCGTGGCAGATCTGGGGGAGATCGATACGTGTCAATTACCTCTGAGTCTAGGCAGCATCCAAGCTCATCTATCAGTGCTGTATTCCAGGGAATGCAATGGGTTAGGTGTTCAAACCTAGCAGGCACAGAAGTCTAATCTGTTGATTCAACAGAGAATGGCCCTTTGATCTGGTTACTTAAAGACTAGCTTAATTAAACATCTACTAGCCCTGAATTTGCCTTCTGTCTGCACTTTTACTCCTTTTAAAAATATTGGACAAGGATTTTCTCATCCCTACGCACAGATCTTTTTCATACATTTGTCTGCTTCAAAATATTCACTTTGCCTTAGACTCTCTAAGAAATTGCAGAGCTTGAGAACTTTGAATTCCTTTCTGTACAGACAAGAGACAGTGATTTCTTTCCCACATTATGAAACTGCTGTGTAGTTATGGACTTTTTGAAATGCAAGTCTCAGGGTGTTATACTACCCCAGGGGAAATGTCAGAGAGGATGACGGACCGGATGCTGAGGCCGTCGGTCCTGTCCCTTGTTGGGGAAGTAATTTCTCCTTTCCACGCCATTTGCAACCGTTGTATGCCACTTGGAAATTCTTTACTAAATGGCTTTCTTGCAATTAAAAGCATATGTCTGAATGTACAGAACCAGGAAACACATATTTTTATACCTTACATTTTGCTTTATTCTTCCTTCTCCAGAGATTTAAATATTAAAGCCATAAATTTTCAAGCCGAGACAGAATGATGGTGGCAGCTGAAATGGACGGTCATGTGGCTGGAGCAGGAGCTGGTCTGATACCCGGATCTTCACAGGGCTCAGCCGGGAGTGTTCAATGCATGGTTGAAAACAAAGCTGGACAAAGTCTAAAGCTATGGGATGGCATTTGGGAAAGGATCAGTCTCAGTGTCCAACGGGGCTGACTTCAAAATCTTGCTTCTTTTCTTTTCTTTCTTTCTCACTTTCTCTCCTTCTTTCCTTTCTTTCCTGGAGGGGGAACCTTGTACATGTGAGCACACACTCTGTCCAAGCCACCTAATTTTTCTTTTTTGTGTTCACTGAGGTCCCAGGTATTTAATGATTACCAAGTAGCAGGAATTCCTGATCAACAAGAGCTATAATATTGATGCAAAGAAAGAAAGAAGACAAAAAGGAAAAAGAAAACACACACACACACACAAACACACACACACACAAAATTCCCCCAAAGGATCTGATAAGAGGCTGAAAGGCAAAGCCTCATGTTTCTACTCATTCTGTCTAAAGTCACCAAGGGTTACAGGTCTGTATTTAAAGCTGACACAGAGTTGTGAAGGTGACAGAAAATAAAAACGAAGCCCTCATCAAAATCATGGCTTACTAGGAAAGCTAAGGTGATAATATATTGGTTAATTCAATATGGGAGAGATGAAAGGCTCCAAGAGACATGCTTCTGAGGAGCCTGTGAATGCGGAGGAGGAAGAGATCATCTCTCCTGTTTGGACATTTGTCAGTCTCTGCCTTCCCACTGTTACCTGCAGAGATAAGCCTGAAGGTACTTCCTTCTACCTGGGCCTGCACCTGTGTGTTGTTCTGTCTTCCAACTGAAGAGGAACAGCGACGCTCAACAACAAGGCCCACACCAACAGGAGATTGTTCAAGAGAGCGGATAGGGGAGGGAGAGGGAATTGGGAAGGGATGGTCCTTTTATAGGTTTGGGGCTGGGCTGTTATGTACCTGTGGGCAAGCGGGCTACTCCTAACCTATTGCAAGCCATGTTGCCTTTTAAGGAATGAGCCTTGCAGAAGCTGAGTTTCAATTCTCTAAACTGTCTCGGCCTTGGGAAAAGGCAATTTAAGACAAGAGCACGGAGCCATTTCAAGAACTTGAAGAATCCGGAAACGTGGCCTGTCATGGTGGCCTCAGGCCCCTGACACCCTCCGTGGTGGCCTCCAACTGCCTGTCTGCCCTCCAAGGAGACCTTTTCTCTTCTGTCTAACACGCTAGAGGTTCCTCTGGAACAATCCACCCTGGAATGAAGGACGGGTCCTAACCTCTCATCCAGTGGCGGTGAACCTGAATAGCACGTGTGCTATTGGAGGTACACAGAGCCCTCTCTATGGGCACGGAAGCCAAGTCACCCAAACGCAGAGCATCACATAACATTTGTGTTTTTTAAACTAAAACCTCGGAGTTCAGCTTTCATCATGGGGTGGCACTTTGCCATAAATAAGCACAGTGCGTTTGGGCCTGCAGTCTGGTACTTGGGCTCAAAGGCTCTCGAGTCCTTCTGGATGGAAGCACCCTGTTCAGGTCATCCCTGAAGCACAGGTATTTCCTCAGGGTGATGGAGTAATTATAGAATGCTGGAAGGCCCTTCTCCAGACACATGGAAGAAGACTTCCTGTAGTGCAGGGAAGAGAACAAGAAGGAACACAAACAGAAGAGAGAAATAGAAAAGGATCTAAAGGGGTCCCTCCATCCATACCCAAGACCAGCTCCAATCTTTGTCAGTTTTTCTGTTGCAGGGCTCCCTTTGCTGGTTTGACTGGATTCTTTATTATTTGAATCTGGAACATCTCTGACTACTGTAGCGTTGAACTTGGTCTCGCAGCTCAGGAACTATATTAAATTCTTGTTTTTAGTATACTCTGGGTAGATCACACAATGGGCAGCTTACTGTGGGTACTTCTAGTTCTCACATAAGTGTTCTACTTATCTCTCCATGGCTAGGACACAGTCACATAGCCAAACACAAGTGCAAAAAAGGTTGGGAAAACAATCTTCATTATGCACACAACTCAACACACTGCATTCTCATCTAGAAATAGAGAGAGACCTATTGAAGAGCATGACTAGTTTTGATGCACTCCAAGATGGAGCAGCAAATTTCCTATTACTTCACCCCCAAACTGCCAGCATTATAAAACTTCCTAGTGACATTAGACAGCAAATGAATTAATTGCAACACACACACAGCATAGAACCAAAATAATACTGCCAAGAATCTACATTGTGTATCTCAGTAATGGAACTTTCAGTAGACATTCAAAAATAATTAAGTCAGTGCACTACAGATTAAAAGAAAAAATTATTGTGATGATCTCAGTGGAGGTTGAAAAAGAATTTGGTAGTTATTTTTTGAAAAAATGAACTCTTAGAAAGTGGGAATAGGACAACATAACCTGGACTCGATAAAACTTAGTAACAGAATCCTGCAGTCAACAGTGAAGAATTCATGATAATTTGCAGCCTGAGATCAGGAATTAGAGAATTGTGACATTGTATGTCTCCTATTCGCTTTGTACGAGAGATCAGTAGCCCTTGCAGTAAGAAGAGAAAAAGAAAAGAACCCCAGTAAATGGGTAAGGGGAATAAAAGATTAAGCAGAATGTTTTTTATTTACAGATGATATAACTGAATACAGACAAAAATTTTTAAAAGAGATTCTACAGCTAATTTATAGTCATTAATGGAACATATTTAATGTCTAAAAACAATGTGTAAATCAGCACATAGCTAAAAAGTTCAGAACATTGCTATTCACATTATGAAAGTCCATAAGCTTCTAGAAATAACTCAGAAAAAAATGTGCAAGGACTTCTAACTTGTGGCTAGGTTTTTCAACTCTTTGCATGGAATCAGTAAGTAAACAAAATTATTATTATTTAGCTCAAGCAATTAATTCTGTTCCTTTCTGTACAGTAAGTACTTTGCTTTTGTTCTTGTCTAGGAAAGCCTATATTACACAGCCATGGAAATATTTTTTATTTTATTTCAAAAATAGGAAATAGTTTAATCATTTTTGTTAAACCTCATTTTGAGTCCTCAGTTATTTCAAATTGTTAAATGCAACCCCAGTATTTCACTCATGCATTTCTTTCTTTGTAAACACATACAAACATCATTCGGCTCCTATAATTATCATGTTCCACACTCAAAAAATGCAATAGTTTTTTTTCCTCTTTGCTATCACCCTTTTCTCAGTTGTCAAATTCGTTCTTCTCAGAACAACTTAAAAATTCATTATTTTTTTCTAACCTTCCACACAGTCAGTGAAGATGCAGAAATAAAAGGAATAAACACTGGAGAGCATCTGCCAAAATGATCCTTATTTTCAGATGATAAGATTGCATAACTGAAAAGGAAAACAGAATTAAATAACGGCATGAGCTCATACGTAAAAATTTAATAAGAAGTCTACATGCAAAAAAATTAAAGTGTTAAATTCAAAAGCATTCTTTTGCAAAACAAAACAGTAGTTTGAAAATATAATGGAGATAGACAGAAGTCTCTGTGTCTAGAAATCTCAACTGCCACCTGTTCTAGCTTCTCTGCGGAAGTAACAGAATGTATTCTGTTCAGTGTTTTTTCCCATCCTCTTTCCACAGCCCTAGCAGTAGCCTTTCCTGTGTTATGTGTCACAAACTGGTCAAGCTCTGGTTCACCCCAAAGCCAGAAGAACTGTTATCTTGCCCCAGGTGGAAACTGGGGTCCTGGGTGACTTCAGTCTCCTGCTTCCCTGCTAATGTAAGACCCACTATTTTCTCCACGATGTATTTCCTACAATTACTTTTCCAAGGAACCCCTCTAGCATCCAATACATAAAATATGCTGGCCCCTTGGAAACTCAAACATTGTGATTCCAGAGGAGAAATATCACACTAATGTGGCACAAAATCCCACTGGGTGGTGATGCTGATAGTTTTTGTTTAAATTTCTTCTGCAAAAGGAACTAGCTCCCCCAACAAGTTATTGGAAACTTGTTTCAGCTTTTATTATAGAAATACTTATAGTGCTTAAATATCCAGGTTTATTGGAGTTCCTATACATCAAATTTTCAAAAATTCATACATTTTCATTATAAGAACTGCATTCTACATTCCTTTTTCCTGCCTCCTTGGTGACATCAAATCTCCCTGATTTGTTTTTGTACTGGTATTGAACTCAGGTCCTTGCACTTGCAAGACAGGTAGTGGAACCACTGAGCTAAAAGTCTGCCCAAATCTCCCTGAGTTTGAAAATTGATTCAGCCACTGCATATAGAGCCTCTCTATGTTGTATGGAGGTAGACAATGCTGCACACAGACCTTGAATATATAGTGATTTAGGGAGAAAGGACTAACAGTGTGCCACAGTGATGCAATCCTTCCTCCTTTCTTCCTGACAATATAAGGTTTAACATAAAGAAATGGGGGGGGGAGCTACAGAGCTGTGTCCTAGCATTACAGCCTGTCTTTCTGCCTAGTGTGTCTTGGGTTGACTTCAAATTGCCCGCTTGAAAAAGAAATGTGATCACACTAATCATTCCATTGCAGTACTGGAAGACTGTTTATATGAGAAAGCTTTCTAGAATGTAGGAGTGATAGAGTGGATACTACTGCTAAGTGGAACCTATCTGGGCACTTTGCAAGCCGGACGTTATTTCAGAAGGAGCCCTTGTGTTCACATAAATGGTGTCCAGATCCAATATACTTACTGCTTTTTAACATATTTTAGTTAGAGAAATTAACTGACGCTTGTGTTGGCTCCCTGGCCTTTTAATAATTCAGTGCTTTCAAAGCACAAGGGTTGTTTTTCATGAAATTTTGCCAATAGCATTTCGGTATTACTTATTTTTAACTTATAGAAAGTAACATTTATTTAAAAACATGCAGCTGTGTCAGATGGTTCAGTAGCCTTGGACAAATGAGCAGAGCAATATATCTCACAAAAATCATGCTCCAAAGCCTGTTTCTATTTTGTGCATGCACATGATCATCTAGATCCCCCTGTGTTCTAAATGTTTATGCCCCTCCTCTCAGGCTCAGATGCTGAAATCCTAAATTGCAATGTGATAATCTTCAAAAGAAAGGGCTTTAGGAGACCATTAGGTTGTGAGAGTGGAGCCTTTGAGAATGGGGTTAGGCATCCTTGTCTTCTCCATATGCTCTGCTCTGTGAGAACGACATGACCACCTACAGACCAGCCCAAAGAGCCCTGCTGGACACTGTGTCTGCTTGTTTTTGGATTCTCCAGCCCCCATCACCATGAGAAAATGAGTTTGTACTGTTTGGGCTGCATCATTTATGTTATAGTTATAGCAGCCAAAATTGATCAAGCAATGTCTCCTGGCATGTGTGGGAGCTTTACAAAGCTTTTATTCAAAGCTTTCATTCCATGTATTTCTTTCCTTAGCCTCTTTTTTTCCTAGGGTTTTGGATCTGTGTTTTACTTGTTCCAGTTTTTGTTCCTTTCCCATGTGGTGGAGCTAGCATACAGAAAACATGGTGAATGCTTAAATTTTAAAAATTTACTACAGTCAAAGACATCTTACCATTGATCCCCTCAAAATTCTCCTCTGTGCTTTGAACATAGCCCTCCCATCCTTCTTTCTACTTCCTGCAGCAGCTCTGGAGTCCTCTTTCCTGAGGGTCTTTCCCAGGTGATATACAAAACATAGTGACTGCCGCTGCTGAGCTCCATCCAATGGGAAGGCAGCTTGTAAAAACACGACGCTGTGTCCTCATCCGCTGGAATCACTAGATCTGGCACCATGCGACTCCTGGCTCCTCCCCAAAGTCACAATGACCACTAAAGGGAAACATGTTGGATCCATTCAGGGCATCAAGCAACCAGGACAGCGCAGCTAAAGACCCTCAGGAAAGAGGACTCCAGAGCTGCTGCAGGAAGAGGCAAGGACGATGGGAGGAGTGTGCTGGAAGCAAGAGGGATTCATGGCAGTGTATCATTTACTGTAATGATTTTTAATTTAAGCACACCATGTATTTTCTTTTATGATCACATTTCCTGTATTTTTTGATGCTTTTGATAGACAACCCAGAGGGCAAAGGCTGTTCTGAGGGGTACCAAACAGAGGCACATCACAGAGTTAACTATTCAGGAAACTCTTGACATGTAAAAACATACGCCCACTATTTGTCGAGAATAAAGTTTGTATTGCTCCCTCGGGATCTGGCAAGCTGCACCAGAAATAAGAGCTGCCACCATGTCGGCCACCAATAATGTCACAACACTGTCTTTCTAACCTCTAACAATATATATATTTGTTTGTTTGGTTTGTTTTTTTGAAACAGGATCTCACTATGTAGTTGAGACTGATCTGGAACTCACTATGTAGCCCAGACTGGTCTCGAACTCACAACGATCCTCCTGCCTCAGCCTTCTGAGTGCTGGGATTACAGGTGTGCACCACCACGTCCGGCAACAATTTATATTTTTCAATAACTGCTTCTCTGGTTATTGCAATTGTTGGATGAGGTTCCAGAATTTCAAGAAATGTGGATATACTCTTACATTGTCACCCTATAAAAGTAGTTGCTACAAAATGAACCAATGGAGAGAGTTAGAATTGGGTATGTGTCCCTGTGAACTAGACATGAGTTTTTTCTAATACACTTCATTGAGCTTTTAAACAATTTTGACTACATGCAATTATACTTTTTATAAAAATAATATTAATTTTGAAACATTAAGTGAAATAATATAATTAAGTTACCTTCTACGCATTACTCTGTAAGTACTATTTTCCACCTTATTATACAGTTCTTTGATCTTGAACAAGACATCTTCTTTGCTGGGTTTAAGGTTACTAATGCCAAAAGGCTCAGGGCGGGGGAGGAGAGAGACAGAGACAGAATGAATTGGTCTACATTACCCCCACCCTTTTTTTCAGCTTTAATTGTGTTTATTGGTACATTTTAGGGATACAGTACATTTACATTCATTACTGGGATCCTGTACCTTTACATGACAGGTCTTGGTTCTCATTTTTTCCCCTTGTCCCTGCCCTCCCTAAACCCCTTTTTAAAAATCTAAGATTTTATTAATCTATTTAAGAAGTAATACATCTTTAGTGCAGATTGATACAGTTACTGTCATTGAATATTGTTACGATTCAGTTTTGCGGGGTTGGGGTTTGAACTCAGGATCTTTGCGTTAAGCTACATCCCCAGCACTTTCTTAATTTTGAATTTTATTATTTTATTTTTTTGACACAGGGCTCCTAAGTTACCTAACCTGGGCTTGCACTTGTCATCCTCCCACCTCAGCCTCCCACGGCAGTGGGATTCTAGACCTGTGCTGTCGTGGCCAGTTATTGCTACTATTTTTACTCTTAATTTCAACCCTTCCTCTAGATATAATAAAGTAAAATAAAATCTAAAGCAAACATCCTAGTTATTTCATTCTTAAAATTTGGACGGAATGGAATATTAAGGATATATTTTACAGCTTCCTGCTTTCCATAAAAGCTCAGTATTATCTTTTCCTTCCCCTCTCATGCGCAGATAAAATGACCCAACTCTTTAGAAGAGGTGAGGCCAAGGTGATCAGCCTGAAAGGATTTCCTCCGTATTTGGAAGCTGGATCTACTTAAGCAGTCCGGCAATTTCACACCCCTAAGTCGGCTTCCGGTATCTGACCCATAGTAGACTTTTACCTATTGCCAGTGTAAGGGATTGTAAAACATGGCATAGAGTTTGGGGCAATATAGAAGTTGCAGAGTATCCAGGAGCTTGGCCTCCGTAGTCCACATCCAAACAAAAACCAGATTCTCCTAGAGAGAGTATGGACTTCTCCCTAGGGTCCCTGCAGGGCTGACACAGCTGTGGACGCCTCTGGTTGTTCCTGTCCCTCTCACCCTGCACTGCTCTCAACTGCTTCTTTGTTCTTGCCTGGAAATCAAAGAGAATTTGAAATTGAACTCGGGGAAGAGGGCTGGCTGGAGCCTGAAAGAGGGAAGCCCGAGGATTTGGACAGTTCATAACAACCCTGCCACCCACCCCACACTCCACACTCAACTTCATTAATGTCAAGTTGAATCCGATTTATTTATATTTTCCAGAACATTCTAGCGAAGTTGTCTTGATTTGGACCAATTTCTAAGCGCTCCCCTCCCCTTTATTTTAAAAGAAACTTGAGACTCTGGTCCCTATTAAAGAGGAAGAAAGCATCGCTGACGTCCGGCTTCCCTGCAGCTGCCCTGACTGTGAGCAGACTACATGACTCATCTTTCCTGGAAGTACAACAGTGAGATCATCCTGTCTGTTTCCTTCCCACTCTGTACAGTTGAATTGGTTTCCTCAGTGTGCAGACCTTCAAAAAAAATTGTGAAAAGCCCTTTGCTTGTTAATGTGCGAGAGTTTAATCATTTAACTGGAACACGGAGAGGAAGAAAATGAACAGTGATTAATGTATTCTTTTAGCAGCCCCTCATTCTCTGTCTCCAAAACTAAAACTGTATAAATGCTGGAAAGGAGATGCACATGAGGTGTATTTTAATTCCTCTTGTGACAGGGAGCTCACCACTGTGGAGGCAGTTGGATCTGCTTTTAACAAATCCCAGCTCACTCTTGTTTGCAGAGACATAAATTCTAATGGATTCTCACTTGTGATCCTTTGCCGTGTCTTCTAGAAACAGATTATTTCCAACCCTCTGTAGACCTTTGTCGTGCCACACAGCCCATCCACCCGCAAGTGAAGAATCAGTGGAACATGGTTTGCTTCACGTTAGGCATTTAGTCATACTACTGGACTAACAGTGTATTTTGTCTGGATTAAGCACAAATTTTCACATCTGATTATACATTTTGATGAAGGGCTGTTCCATTCATGAATAAAATATCTGGACAGGTAAAGTTCTCCTGAATTGTCCAGATAAGTCAGCTGTTGTACAACCATTATTTCAACCGTCTTAGTCACCCAGCTATGAGCAGCTGTTCTATTTTCTTTAAATTTCCTACCCTGTTCCAGAAAGGTGTTGCCTAAACCAAGTTAATGCGACAATCCAAACATAATTCAAATATAAACTTCTCATGTTTTGATTTTTATATTGTTTGTGTGCAAACAGAAGATGCATGACAATTATTTCTATATTTCTAAGATAATGATGCTCGAAGATCATCCTACCAGGACATTCTTAGGTTTCTTTTAAAATTGAAGGAGACTAGAATGCCATATTTATCCATAGCTGCAAAAACAAATTGAGAAATAAATACAAGTAAAATGAAAAAAAATTGTTTAAAAATCGGAGTAATCCACATTGCCTTCCCATTGTCTGTTTCCACATAAGCAGGCATGGAATTTTGAAGTATGCAGTAGGAAAAGAAACATGATTTTTCAGGTGGATTCAGGGGCAACATTAAATTAATTTGCAAATAAATCTTGAAAGTATGCACTCAGAATTTAAGGTCAAAATAAGACTCCAGAGATACAAAGAATGCTGGACTTAGAGGCAAAATAGCTGAACTCCAGGTGAGTTTGCTATTTATTCGCAGGCCCCTAACCAGTTCAGGCTTGCAGAATAGAGAGGTTGCTCAGGCTGGGATGAAGAGAATGAGCCGAAGTTCAGTGAGGGTGCATGGTAGCACTCTGGGGGGAGTGAAGTTAACTGCGCTCGGGATCCTCTCTCCCTTCTGTGGCACATGCAGCCTGAGCGATCACAGGAGGTCACGTGTAGAAGACCTCATGTAACCTGAGCTGGGTAGCGTAACCCGGGACCCACAGCTACTCTCGGGAATGCCCAATAAATACAAGATTCCTCCTTCATCCCCTGAATTCCAGAAGCCAGTGTCTAAACCATCTCACAGCATGAACTTCCTTATGCTATTCTTGAGCCAGATCCCGTTTCTACCTCCGAAATATTCACTTCCGGCTTTGTCGGCACAGCCCTGATGCATGGTTACCGGTTGTCGGTAACGCTTTGGAAGAGGGGAGTCTCAGCTTTCCCACTCCTAGTAGGATCCCCAGGCAAAGCCCTCTGGACACATTTTGGACATTCTCTGCTCCCTCTTTCAATTCTGTTGCCTTTCGCAGAGAGCAAATGCATCCATAAAATTTTCCAATTCTTCCAAATAATCACGCTTCTCAGACATTTCCCAACCTTGTTTCCAGCATACTTGGCTTGGAGTACATTCCGAATTTATCATTCTCAGTAGGTGGAGTAGGAACCAGCGCGTCTTCACATACACTGTGAAAAGTGCTCATTAAACAAGAGACAGCTACTCAGAATGTGATGGCGATTTCACAGGTAATAGATGGGGAGTCTGGAATTGGGCAAAAAATGGAGCTAGACTCATATTCTAAGACCCGGCTACTGAATGCG
The DNA here is from genome assembly GCF_012274545.1 of Fukomys damarensis. NCBI lineage: Eukaryota > Metazoa > Chordata > Mammalia > Rodentia > Bathyergidae > Fukomys > Fukomys damarensis. The sequence goes on along the minus strand of NW_022900937.1, from coordinate 30,627,219 downwards.
CGGCAGTGAGATTATGAGCTGACTACTCTCTCCTAACTCCACCAACTAACAGTCTCTTCTTTCCAGTGTGCTGGGAGAGATCAACTCAATTACAGCATCCTTTCCAGGGTGCCAACTCTGGGGCTCCGCAACTTCGCCTTCTCTTTTTGCTGTAACCACACCCAGCTACTGCCCAGCTCAAAGCTGGGATGGAAGGCTTAGCTCTCCTCTGGGTTCCTTGAACTCCACCCTCACTCTGTAAATAAGCCTTTGGGTCATCACAGCCTGCTCACCTCTATGAGAAGTACTCGGAAATGAAATTGTAAGAAAGCCAGGTGAACATTTTAGAGTCCATCATGCGGGACAGAAAGGTCACTCCGTGGCATAGGTCTGCCCTTTGTATCCTAATGTTTCTGGAGTGGTGTTGAATTCAGAGTAAAAAAAAAAAAATTAGACTCTGTTCCTAGTTCTGCTGTATTGCAGCTCAGGGCACTTATCACCTACTCAGAAATTCAACTTTCTCATCTTTAAATGACAGTGACGCACCTGACTCAGCCTCAGTGTAGGATTCAAATTATAAGAAATTCTGACAGAGTCATCAGGTACTTTTCCTCAATTAACATTGCCTTTCATTTTTACAGAATTTTCCAAGTTACTCATTGATATATGAACTCTTTCCACTATTTATCTTCCCCACCTCGTCTCCCAAATGTGCTGGATTTATTCGCATTCTGTCTTCTACCTCCAAACCTCAAAGGATTCTGAAGCACCAGTGCTGGTATCCAAATCCCGGGCTACTGGGTTCAATGCCTGTGTGTGGTGAGGACCACCCAGGCTAGGGCACTTAGGGGAAAAAAGTCTTTTTCCATCCACCTCATCCTCCTCATGTCCACCAAGAGCACTCTTATGCTGCTTTTCCGAGAGGAAATTAAGTGGCTTGGACTAAGTTTAAATTTCAGACTTGCCTGAATATTTTCAGAGCTTTTATAGGAAAACCATTTCTGGCTGCCCCCAGGTTGAGCTGTGAAGGGTTTGTGCTCCTAACATTGCCGTCCTGACTATAATAGATTTCTCCTTGTTTATTTGGAAAAGTCAAGAGCGGAATGAGTAACAGCTTCTCCTCCCTAAAAAGAAGGTAAGTAAAGATGTAATTTGCATATGTTGGAGGTCATTAAATAAAAATCCCCCGATTACAGACAAACTGAATTGGATAAGAATGAGAACTTCTCCAGAAAACCTAAAGACCTCATATTACAGTGATCCGTGCACACCTATGTTTACAACAGCACAAGTCTCAAGGGTAAAATCTTGGAGGAGGCCAGTATGTCCACCAGCAGATGAATGGATTAAAAAATGTGGTCTTTACATACAATGGAGTACTACTCTGCCATAAAGAAGGGTAAACTAGAGTCATGTGTAGGAAGATGGATGTGCCTTGAGGCCACAATATTAAGTGAAATAAGTCAGACACACAAGCTTAAATACTGCATGATTTTTTTCTTGTATAAGAAACCCAAATCAATTACAGAGCAAGATGAAAGATAGATAATGGGAAACAGGGAGAGAGATCTTTTGCAAATGGGAAAGGGATCTAGCCATGGATGGGGGAGGGAGAAGAGGGAAAGGGGACATAAAAATAATTCAGGCATGCTGTGTCCATGTGCCAACTTGCCACAATGAATGTAATCATTATGTAGTGCAAACATGTCTAATAAGAAAAGCTAATTTGCTAAAGAACAGCAAATTAGCTGTTTGGTTGGATATTGACAGAGGTAACTTCCAACACCTAATGTCAGGCCCTGGAAATATATCAGTAGAAATAAGCAAGCCCGCAATGGTATTAAGAATCATATGTATTTATTTATTTATTTTTCAATGGCCCAGTAAAAATCATGTAAAGATAAAGAAACTGAGGCCTGGGGACTCTGAATTGTTTATGTAACATCATAGAGCTGGAAAGAACCAAAGAGGGGCTTGAGACCCAGATCCGTGTGGCACAAAATAATGTTTTTCCTCACCAAACTGCAAATGGCCCCAGCTGTCCCTGAAGATGTGATTTTGCTCTTGTAAATATATCCAGCCAGTTTTCATCAGTGGATGGAACAATAGCCAGCATATGATATTTTATGAAATCACCCTTCACATTTAGAATCCACTAGAAGAAAGTTTTATACTAGACACAGTTTTGCCATAGGATAGAGCAGTTTTATCCTTTGGTTATTTTTTTACCCAACACATCGGAAAACGTCCCTTGCCACAGAAAGCTGCATATGAAGTTGTATAGCAGCTTTATTGATAATTCTTAAACACTAGAAGTAACAAAAATGTCATTGAACAGGAAAACAGAGAGACGAACAATAGCTCATGTAGCCAGATACTACTAAGTTATAAAAAGATAATAAACCATATTAAGCCATGTAGAAATAGTGATGAATCTTAAATGATTACTGCTAAGTGAAAAAAAATCTAATTTCAAAAGACTACCTAATGTATGTGGTTCTATTTCTGTACAATTTAACGGTTCTGAACTGTGGACAGGTAAAGCACAGAAGATATTTTTAGGTGTTAAAAGAATTCTGTATGATGTGCTAAAGACACATAAGTGATACCATGCAGTTTTCAAAGTGTATTAACATTTATAGCAGAAGGAGCGAATTGCAATGCACAGCAACTGAAACAAAGTAAGTTTGGGAGGAGAGGGTCCCAGAAGTGGAATGCCAGATCTGACAAAATCAACTAGCTCTGGAAATGAATGGAGCCTATAAACCTGAAAGCGAGGAAACTCTGTCACCCATCTGGATTGCACTTGATAAAACGATAATGAAGTGTACGGAAGACATGGTGGAGGCCCAGTTCTTCCCTGTCTGAGTGCAAGGTTATGGATGAACAAGAGGAGAATGTTAAACTCATCGACTTGAGTTGTCAACACTCCTAAAAACTCAGGGTTTCATGAACATAGATGGTTACACATAGAAAAAAAATGTGTGCATACAAGAGGTTAATACTGACTCACCAACAGAAAACAGATATATGTGATGAAACTGGAGCACATTACAGAACGAGCAAGTACAAAAGGACTCTGAAAAATAAAAGAGACTACAAGCTGTATGTATGTCAAAAACACAAAGTACCAACAGAAAGAATCACTGACCAAAAGATTAAAAATAAATGAGTAGAGGGGTACTGGGTTAAACCAAGTTGCTTCTCTTCCCAATTCCTTAATTTGCAATTATTATTTGAATTTTGCTTATCATTTCTATTTTAATGTATTATTATTATTTCAATTTTCATATGCATTTTATGAGGTAAAATGTTATTCCTACATGAGGGGTGTTTTACAAGATGCCTGACCTATCAGAAATAGAGGAAGTCTGAGGCAGTATGATAGCTGAGAAGACCCTGAGGCGAATAACAACAAAATTAAGGTGTTTGCTTGGATGAGATCTAGGGAAAGAAAGCTAAACAGGTCAAATCTAAACAAATTTGAATAAAGTTGGACTTGTCTAAAAAATATGTACATTTTTAATCACAACTGTGAGTTGTGTAGAACGTGAGTATACAATGTTGGCCATAGGGGGAAATTGGCTGTGGCTCTACAGGGATTTTCTATTCTGTCATCATAAATCTCTGAGTCTAAAGTTATTCTCACATTTTATTGATTGATTGATTGATTGATTGATTGGCACTACTGGGGATTGAACCTAGGGTCTCCACACTGAGCTGGGCCCCCAGCATTGATTTTTTTTCTTTTTCTTTTTCTTGTTTTTTCTGAGGCAGAGTCTTACCTAGAGAGCAAGTAGCGCAGGCTGGGCTATAGCTTGGGATTCTTCTCCCTCTGCCTCCAGACTGCAGGTTTTACAAGTGTGCACCATCATGCCCATCTCCATTTTAAAGTAAAAAGATTAAGAATTAAAATTCACAGAAAGAGTATGACTTACTGCAATGTGTGCATATGTGTTTATGTGCATGTGAGTGTCAGTGTGGGGATATCAGTTTCCAGGTGACATTTTTTTTCTCTCATTGAGTTTATTGATACATTTTAGGTGTATAGTACAGTTCATTAATCATTGGGATCTTGTACTTTTACATTGCAGGTCTTGGTTCTCATTTTTTCCCCTTGTCCCTGCCCTCCCTTCATCCTCTCCTACCCTCCCCAATTACAAACATTTTATTTCCATTTTTTCTCATATTTTTCTCTTTTCCTTATTAACTTTCCCCTACCCTTCCCACTTTCCCTAAACCTTTAGCCCTTTTCTTCCTATTTCACATTGTCAATTATCTCATTAGGATCTTATGTACTATTATAGTTTTTCCACACCAGAGAAATTATACGGTATTTACATGTGTGTGATTTATTCATTTCACTTAGGAGTATATCCTCAATATGTATCCATTTTCCTATGAATAAATCTAATTTCTCATTCTTTATGGCTGAGTAGTACTCCATTTTATAAAAAAACACATCTTCTTTATCCAGTCTCCAACTAAAGGGCAAATGGGCTGTTTCCAAGTTTTAGCTATTACAAACTGTGCCACTATAAACACAGGTGCACATGTTTCACTGTGATATGATTCTTTTAATTCTTTTGTTAAGACACCCAGCAGAGGGATGGCTGGGTCAAAAATGAAACCCCTAGTCCCAGCTCTTTGAGGTATCTCCATATGGATTTCCATAGTGGTTGCACCAGTCTGAACTCCTAACCAACAATGGAGAAGGGTTCCTTTCTCCCCACATGCCCGCCAATATTTGTAATTGGTTGATTTCTTGATAGCAGCCATTCTTTGTGGGGTGAGGTGGAATCTCAGTGTTGTTTTTATCTGCATCTCTCGAATGACCTGTGATGTGGAACATTTTTTCATATATTTGCTTGCTGCTTTTACTTCTTTGTCTGAGAAATGTCTGTTCATTTCAGATGCGCACTTTTGAATCGGGTCTTTATAATTAGGGGGGCTGATTATTTTGTGTTCTTTATATGTTCTAGATAAGAGTCCTTTGTTTGAGGAACACTTGGTAACATTTTGTACATTTTTTGAGAACATATTGTCACAATAATTGGGAAGGTGCTACTTGGATTTCGTGGGCCCCAGACAGGGCTGAGTGCTCAGATGTCCTATAAAATGAAGGCCACTTCTGAGCGATGACCACAACCTCCCTGTCTCCAACCTTCATGTAGGGTAGAAGACAAAGGAATGGCTGCCACTTACTACTACTGAGGCATAGAAACCCACTGCTATTTTACATAGAAGTGCAAAGTAACACTTTCCTGGTTATACAATGGAGGATGCATTTCTGGTCTATATTAAGAGATTGTAAATGCTTTTCTTCAGAGCTCCATTAATACTTGTTTATTATGCTGGAAAATCATGTAAGCAGAAGCATCTGTAGTAATGGAATTTGAAATTTTAATATGAAACACAGGAGTGAGACTGTAGTTGTCACACATAGAGTGATGTTACACATATGATCAAATATCAGAGATGTTTTATTTTTAGGGTAGTTGTTTCCCAGTATTTACATCTTAGAAGTATCTACTCTTTTACAATGACTTATTTTAGTATGTGCATGTGTGTTAACTTTCCTCCTTCTTTGTATTTGTGCATATTTGCAACATGTAATGAACATATTCATTGTGGGCAGTGGGTTCATGTACATATTACATTCATGACTTAAGTGTATTTCTCCTTTATGTCATATAAAAATTCTATTTAACGTTTTAAAATTTCTAAACAGTTAGGTAATGTAATTTATGAGTTTTATTTTCAGATGGTAAAAAAAACTCTATTTGTTATAAAACAGGAACATTTGCATGCTTGGGTTGAATACCACTAGCAGTATAATCAGGTACAAATTCTCTAACGGACATAGCTGCTGAACCCCTCTTCCCAGCATGCAGTCCTTTCTCAGAGGTGGGCGTCGCTAGGGGAGATCATGTGACAGATCCATGCGCTGGGATCTTGAAAGATGACTGTGCCTTCTCCGCTCCCCCTGGCTAGAAGCAGGAACAACCCTAGGTTTTAATGGTTCAACTATGAGCCAGAAAGCAATAACTCCGACAGGGAAGAAGATGAAGACCCTCAGAGCAGGGACACCCAGACTGAGCTGTGCACCAGGGAGGAAGGACTAACTGTTGTGACAAGTGATTCAGAGTTGAGGGTTTTCACTAATAGCAGCTATCACTGCCAAGTTCATACACAGAATCCAAGTTCACAAGTAACATGGCCAAGTCCCGTACCACACCTGGGCCTTTCTCTAAATTGAGGCATAATTGAGCAGTTTTGTGGGATTGCTGTGAAGCTTATGTGAGAACCTGCCTAGAAAACACACTGGAATTTAGTACGTCCTAATGAAGTTGCTTTGTTCACTGCCTTTCATAGTCAAATTTGTGTGTTTATCTGCAATTTAACTTCTCATGCTGCTAATGAACTGCTAGACTTGAAGTCCATTTGACACAAGTTATTGTAACTGGTTTTGGAATTGGTCTTTCAAGTCTAGAGATGGCCAGTTTCTACCCTCTTCCTCCTGGCTCTCCTCATAGTCCTTGCTTTACGTCTGGACCCAGTCTGACATAGGAGGGGCTCTGTTGGATATCCTGCGTCACTCATACATCAAAAATAGATAATGTTTATTTCATGACCAGATCTGTAATTATTCTTAGTGTGCCTCCCATTTCCCCCATGGTGGAGAATTTGCATAATAGATGAAGTGTGGACTTAAGAAAAAAAGTTCAAGGTTCAAGCCCTAGCTAAACCCTTTGTATGAGCTCCCAATGGGGCTTTGGTTATTGCTTTTTCCCTTGATGAAAAAAAATGAGTGTTTGTTTGAAACCCCCTAGAAGCTATGAATATGGAAATGCTGATCCCTACGCCAGAGGATATATCAGGCATTCAGTGTTCTAGTCAGGGCCACGGCATGTAGACCAGAGGCACTGGTGACCCACACTTCCCTGAAATGCCAAGCTTCCTGTACACATTTGCAAACAGGGTGCTTTGTTTTCTGATAATACCTTTTCCAAGACCTTCCAGATTACCAATTTCCCAAGTAAACAGAGAAGTTGCCAAAACTGAATGAGCCCACATAGCTGGTGAAAAAAAAAATCTTTAAATTCTTGGAGCTTGTCACAAAGAGCAATACTCTGAACCACATTAAGAGTGACAATTGCATTTATATTTGTTAATGTCATAGGAAGTGAGTGGCTTTAACTAGAAGCGAAAAATTTAAAGCCCGGACTTGACCATTTCCTCTGCATTTAATAGTTCACAACAGCACGTTATTGCCTGTAGAAGTGGCTTCAGAATATTCAGGGCAAAGCATGTCTTTGCAAAGCTCCTCAAAACAGTCTTGTATTTTCGTCTTCTTTTCTCTACCTACTCCCAAATTTGTATGACAGTTCTAGTAGCCTATGGGTGCTTAACAAGATTAGACCCACTGGTCTTCAGGATGAAGCCCTCCCCCTCTGCCCAGCCTGCTCTTTTACATAACCCTTATCCTTCTGGGCTGCCTCTCTGCAGTCTGCCAGCTCTGCACCTCCTCCCCCTGCAGCAGTGGTACCTCTCGCCCCGCCACCATCTTCTTGCTTCTATACATGTGCACATCTTATTCTCCTTGATTCTGAAGACTCCTTTTCTCCTTACCATCATCCGACTTATCCGTAATCCTCTAGAACTTTAGCTCAGATTCCCTCTCCTCCTAAGAAACATGGTTTTCCAGACACATTTCCTTCCTATCTTCCACGGACCTTAATGGCATTGTCGGCACACTTCCATATTCCTCTGTATTTTATTCATTCTGCAACTTCCTTTATTGTTGGTTTTATTGAAATGCATGCCTATGACTGTTCACATAAATCTTGACGTAAGTAGAGATGTGCAAGGGGACTAGGCTTAAATGTGAACTCTTGAAACAAGTAGCAAGTCCAGGCATTCTAGGCAAAGAATTAGCACACCACTTTACCACGGAGCAGCGAGTGCCAGCCTTATTTCATTAGTTTGCTTTAGATCAAATAAGAGGCTCAGTCAGAAGAAGAGAACACAGCACAGTGTCGGGGCTGAATTAAAGCAGAGAGACCAATAAAATCGTCAGGTGAAAAAAGTTTTCACGGTGTTTGTCTTTCTGAGAGGAAAATCTGCTACAGGCAGAGTTGTTTAAAAATAAATTTAAAACAAACCTAATAAGGAGAAAGGCTGAGTTGACTCCTCAAGGAGAGAAGAAGTGGGTTGTTCTCATTAGGGTATGGAAGTTGGGTAACAGCAGATATTTTTCACAGCTCTCCCTCTCTTGCTGGTAGGAGAATGAAGACATTAGAACATAAAGATAGAGCAGACTTCCTGGCTGCAGCACACATCCCCCCCACGACGCCTGCGTTGCTTCTGCTCTGGGGCATACCTCCTGCTCTCCGCACTTCCTCAGTTTTCGAGTGCTGAAGATGGCTGGGGAGCGTGGGAGAAGTCAGAGCTGGCAGCCAACGAATGCTGTTACCTACTTACGGGATGCTGGGTAGTTAACTTTTGTCCTCAGTTTCCTCATCTGCCGAGGCAGCTGTTGGAGGCCCCTCCTCTGAGCAAATGGGAAGATCACAGGGACGCCAGGGACTGTACCTTGTGTACAGGGATCACAGGGACTGTACCTTGTGTGAGTAGTCATATCTATGCACGTATCCTCCATGAAAATGTGGGCTCCTTGAAGGTAGGAAGCTTGGATATGGTGGCTAATCGATGTTTACTGACAGAAACAAAGAGATATTTAGCTCACATGTGGTCTAAAAATAGTTTTCTCTGGATAGATACTTCTTGGAGATTACATAGAACAAATTGTGGCATATTCTACCTGAAAAGATTGGTATTGTACTATTGAGACCCAACATAGGCTACATGCAAAGCACTAACAAGCATTACAAGATGAAAAAACATTAGATAAGTTCTTAGCTTGAGCTGCTCCACATATTATCATAAAGTGGGGTCTTAAACAGAAGAGATTCATTTCTCACAGTTCCAGAGGGCTCAAGTCCAAGATCAGGGAGCCAGTATAGTTTGGATCTCGGTGAATGCCCTGGGACTATTTATAGACACCTGGCTTGCGTATCTTCTTATGGTGGAGAGAGATTTAGCTGAATTTCTGGCTCCATCTTACAAGGGCCCTAATTTCATGCATCCATTCCCACTTTTAAGTGAGTCTGTCTCTAAATAGAATTGGCACTAGGGTTTCAATGTAGAATTCGGGGTGGTGGTGGGGATACAAGCTTTCCATGCTACTGATCTATAGCAGGGTGTGGTTGCTGTAGTCATCAAGCAAAGCAGAACTTCAGACCTTGACTCACTTGTTACCTCTTCATGGATATTTTAAAGTAAATGAAAAATTCTTTCCATGACAAAAATTTCTGAATTTACCAAGCATGTTAGCCTCCCACTTAAAGGCAAATTACATGAACTTGATTCCAATCCAGTGGATTAAGTTCCTTGAAATCCAAAAACAAATACGGGAGCATAGTGATTAGCTTAGCGGACAGATCTGCTTCCAACCTCTAAAGGGATGAGCCAGTTCATCAATGTGCATGACCCATATGTGAAGCAGGGCTGTTTCTGTACACATAGACACAATGCGTGTGAGCAAAGAGCTCCAAATGGTCTGATGCCTCTCTTGATAATGGAAGCCCATGATGCATGGAGATGAGTAAGATGTGTAGTATCCTGCCAGGAACTCTGGTCTCTAGGAAAGAGCTGAGAACCCATTTAATTGTCAATGCCAGCCAGGCTCTTGTTGTTTGATCCGATGCTTACCTGTGGACCACACTCTTTCTGGAAGGGTAACATGTCGTAGGAAGGAAGCAAACGTCCAAGTTGGTAGGGGCTGGAAATGCTGGGGGATGAGTTTAGATAAAAGATTCTGCGGGGTCTGAGGTGTGGCACATTTTCATTTACTTTATTGTCTCCAGGGCGCTGAAAAAGGCATCATTGCATCCTCGTGGATCACAGTACTCTCATCTGCAAAATGAAAAACACTAACTGGAGCTGGGTCAAGGTGGCTGCATTCTAGGTCTCTGGAGATGAACGTATTTTTTAAGTCAGTAGACAGGTGGCCTATCTCTAGCAAAACCAGAAAACGACCCACATTTCCTAAACAATATTCTGTCTTTATAAAGTGAACTCCCTCACACTTATTAAATTGCTTGCATGTGCAGTAGAGATGTATAGATGCATGTATAAGTGGAGCTATTTTCTCACCTGGAAAGGATAAAGCAAAATAAAATACAGACTGAGGACATCCTCAGAATCCATGTTCCTCATCAATCCAATTGTATTATTCCACGGAGCCACAAGGCAGATCAACAAAGATCTTAGCTTACCACTGTACCTTGCTTTGCAATCTGCTATGTCATAAAAGCACATGTGGAAGGAATTGGTTAATCTAAGAACATTTTATTGATTTCTCTGAGTATCATTTTTCTCCACTATGTTAAAAGAAAATAATGTCTATAATAATGGTCACCATCCAAGTGGGTATTAAACAAAATGAGCAAATGAAGAATCTAGCACAGCCCCTCTAGTGAACAAAAGATTACAGATTAGAGAAATAGTTGGTTTGATTATGCTCTAGAATTACCTTGAGTGGGAATGGGGAGGAGGAGGTGGAAAAGTTAGGGTGGTGGTCCCCAAATTTCACAAATCTCTGCAAAGTACCAGGAACCCACAAATTCTGGGAAGACCCTCTAGGATTTTGATGTCTTCACAAAAGATTTTCACTGAGTTTTCAAGTGACCATGGCCGCAATCCAGACACGAGCCTCCCACTTGTACCAACTGCCTTCAAATTTTGGTAGCTCTCAAAGAAAATTGGCACAAACATTCTGAGAGACTCCATGGTACCGAGAAATGAACAAACAGGCAAAGGTAGGTGGAGGATGATTTGGGCTGAATCTAGCAGAGAAACTTCATACAGCTGTATCTGTCAAGGGTAGGGCTGGATTTCACAGATAAACAGTTCAATGCAATCATTCATTATTTTAGCCGTGTACTAGCAGTCCAGTTCAAAAACTAGGTCAAAGTTTGAAAAGTCATCCTGATTGGGACTTGACCACTTCGAATTTTTAGTATTCTTGGTTCTTCCTTAAAACATGAGCAATACATGTCCCAAATGAATTCTTGGAGAGCTTTCTCTATTGTTTTCACACTTTGTTCTGGGATAATATACATTGCTCATTCCGGATGTGAACAGATCTCTTATTTCTACACTATCCCTGAACCTCGGACTTGTGTATATGCACTGGGCTTTTCCACCAGCACATCCCACAGGCTTCAAACAACATATCCTAAATTAAAATGTGACCATGCCTAACAAAATAGCTCCTTTCAGTCTAATTTGTTTTAGTTCAGTTGGAGGAATGAAAGGCTGTATTTCCCAGATGTTCTTAAAACTTGGGTTAAAGAGATGAAACCAATGAAAATCTGGTAATATTTGATATTTCTAGGGATGCCAGGTAAAGGACATTTATTTTTCTGGTACAGAAAGGTGTCTTACAGTAACTAAGCTTACAACAACCTTCCAGAGCCCTTCTAGGGGTTTTATAAGCACCTATTTACCTTTATTAAATCAGTTTTTGAAGGAGTATAAAGCGTGGGCTTTACTTTTTTTGACTGAATGGTGATTAATGCAATATTAGGAAAACACTTCATAGTACAACTAAATCTCCTTGTTTTGATGATATTTTTGCCTTGCTGATGGGTTCCTCAACCCACAGACATAAAATCACAAGAGATACTGACTTTTGAGGCTCCCGAACTCCATCTCCCAGTGAATCCTTTCTTATTCTCACTACCATGGTTACCGCCAGTCCTTTTTATGCACTGACTGTCCAGCCATGTAGTACAGTTCTGAATTGATTCTGTTGTTCTTATATTGCTTTCTCCATTTTGCTACGATTAGTTGACTGAATAAACAGAGTTTAAACACACAAAGGCTATCGCTCCCTGGCTAATGGCAGGTTATGCACGGAGAGGAGTCAGGATAAGGCCGACATGAGTGCAGCCCAGGGCCACCTCTCTCTGTTCTTTCCAGCACAGTCTTCAGCACAGCTTGCCTCCTGACACAGTAACTGAACCCCTTGAGAACAAAGAGTAAGACGTCAATGTCTGTATTCTTAGCACAAGATCTGGCCAATACGGTACACTTTTTGGAAAACTAAATAAACACATGCTCTGAAACACCATATGCACTCATCAGTCAAGGAGCTTTACATGTAAGATTTGAGTTTAAGAAGTCAAATGTAACGTGAGTACATTTGTGGTGGGCACTTTGATACAGTTCCCGATCATCTCAACCTCCTCCCGAACACACTCTTGGGCAGGCTGACCATAACAAACATAATATCTCGTTTTAATGAAAACAGTATGGAAAACTGACAGGCAGACCCTTCTATGGCTAAGCTGTAAAAGACTGTGGTTTTGTTTGACTTTCTGTGCCTGGCTCTTTTGATGCATCAATTCTGATGAAGAGATCAACCCAGCCAGACACTTCGGTGCAACAGCAAGCCTGAAACTGAGGCTCACGGGGTCTTACCTTAAGGAACAGAATCTACCAAGAGCCATTGAATGAGTTTGGAAGTAGGTCCTGCCTTCATTGAACTTTGAGGGGAAAGCAGCCCAGAGGACACCTTGTTGTCCTCTTAGGAGACACCTCATGGCTTGCAGGGGACTTGGGAAAGTCATTCCTGGATCTCTGACTTGGAGAAACTTTGAGAAAAAAAATATGCATTGTTTTAAACCATTAAGGTTTTAAGTGCTTTGTTTAGCACTGCATAACTAAAACAGTGTCTGTGTATTTTACACACAATTAAAAAATAGTAAAACCAGTGTTAAACATTCTTGCCATGATAGACTTTGTTTCTGCTCTGACACTTTAATCATGCCATTTGGGGCATGCTGTGGAAGCATATAGTAAGTTACTTAGTTATTTTTCTCATTGCTGAGAAAAAATATCCAAACCCTTAAGTTAAAGGAGGAAAAATTTCATTTTGGTTCGCAGTTTATAGAAATTTTAGTCCATAGTCAGCTGGCCCTGAGGCGGGGCAGTGTGGAGGAGCATCACTCAGGAGAAGTGGTTCATGGTGAGCAGAAGGCAGGAGGGCAGCAAAGCAGCAAAATAGTAAGGAAGCAGCAGCAGAAACAGTCTTCTTCTCTCTTTGTCCCTTCCAGGCCACTCATCCTTCGGGTGGTACCACCCACACTCAGGGTGGGGTTTCCCACTATCCACACTCAGGATTTTGCCAAACTGATCAGTGGACTCATTTAGGAATCACACACCCTTAATCCCAGCATCACACATCCTAGATCCGGCCACCTCTGAGAAGCCCACCTCTAACTGCATGATGCTTTAGGGGGACATCTAGGCACAAGCCAACAAGGTACATGATATTTTATAAAGAAATGATGCTTTCTTTAGTGATACCTAAGGACTTTACACTCAGCTTTACCCTCCACTGTTTTTTATTTTCTATTTTGAGACAGGGTCTTGTTAATTTGGCTATGTTGGGCTTGAACTTGTGATCCCCCTGCCTTAGCCTACCAGAGTGCTGGATTACAGGTATGAATCACCACATCCAACTAAAAATTGAGTTTTTAGAGTGAGTCAAAAAGGGCTGATGCAAATTTAATCTCCACCATTCATAGTCTGTTGAAATTTTGACAAATTTCCAAATTGGTCAGTATGACTGCTTTATCGGTCACTGCCAGCCCTAAGGATTCATGAAGGAGAGAGAACACAATAACAATTCTTGAGTCATGGACTAAGAAAGGTTAGAGTTTCAGAAACTATTGGTTTGATGACATGAGGGCTCATAAGACCTCAGAAAATCACTGCTAATTTTTCTGTGTGATATGTTTCTTTTCTATGAAGACACTGTCCAAGCATTTCACTAAATACTCAAGGAATGATGTACTTCTATGACATTAAAAAATCCTGATCTATTTCACTTAAAAGCATGGCCTCAAGGTGCATCCATTTAGCTATGAATATCTTTAATCAAAAATATTGATCTACTCTGATTCCTCCAGTTGGGGACAGCACTTGTGGGGTGGCGGCAGGGAGGGATTAACTCAAGGCCTTCACACTGAGTTATATCCTTAGCATTTTTGTTTTCTTTTTAAAGTTTGGGGAACGGTCTCACTATGTTGCTAAGTTGCCCAGGCTGACTGAAACTTGCAGTCCTCCTTCTTCAGCCTCCCAGAATGCTGGGGTCACAGGCATACAACACCATGCACAGCTCCTAACAGATCTATAGAAACATAAGTTTTCAAATTATTAATGTAGTGTTCCTGAAATTTCCTGCATTTCTTGTTTTTAAATATATTCAACCTGTACAGGCACAAAATATTCTTTATGTCTTATTAACCTGGGAAATGCTTTTTTCATCCACCCACACATATTTATTAGATTCCTCTTCTGTAACAGTTCCAGGTCCTGAGAATACAACAGGGGCGAAGACACAGCCTTCAGCCAGATGTGGCTGAGGTACCCACAGAGAGACAGGTGACATAATTTAGGATGACAGATTTTTATCTCTGCTACCTTACAGGTGTGCTGTCTTTCCAAGAGATTGGGGATTTCTCTTTTCTTCTGGCTCTTAAAAAATAAGCTTTCTATCAGAAGGAAACCACTGGGCCTCCCTAGGAGTCATAGTGACCCTGAGATCAAGACAGTGGAGATGCCCAGCAACCACTGTACCCAAAACAGGGTCCAGAAATAAGCTTTCTTAGGAAATGACCTTGGCAACATGAGATCTCAATTATCAAAATTATGTCTTTGAGCAGAGACCAAGAAAACTCAGTTCTACTTTGGTAATATTTTTATTTGTGCTCTATTTTGTCATTAATCATTTGTTCAGACAAGACTCTAAGCAGTGCAGCTCCAAGTGTGTATGTGTGGCCTTCCAAAAATTACCGTGAGAATCCAACTTTATCTATATCATGAAGCATGAATTGTATTTCTTTCTTTCTTTCTTTCTTTTTTTTTTTTTTTTTTTTTTTTTTTTTTTTTTTTGGTACTGGGGATTGAACAGTTAAGGTTTTGAGAAAAAGCAGCAATACATATTTAAAAAGTGAATTGTGGAACCAAAGAATCTATGTGGCAATGATGAAAATGTTTAAGACAAATTATAATTAAGAATTTTTATCCTTACATGTATATATGTATATATGTATTAAAGCATCTTACAGTATCTCATAAATATGCACAATTTTATTTTACTTATCTGTAAAAATAAATTTAAGAAGTATAGGCAATAGGCAATTAGTTATATGGCTTACAGTCTGATTGAAGACAGCATTAAAGTTAGTAAATGCAAACCAGACTACTTTGTCTGTATACGGGGGGTGGGGACTCATCTTCAATTTTAATAGAAGCAACATACAATAAGAGTTACAGACTCTCTAATAAGTTAAAATGAGGAAATGTGATATCGAGAGCCAAGATGATTTCCTAGGATCTGGCATGGAAGGAAGTTGTAAATCATCACCGACATCATGTTGCTTATCTCTAAATTCAGCTTCCAGTACTCAGAATGCCATGGAGACAGCAGCCCTTAGTGATCAGAGGGTAATAGGAAATTTCCTGAAAAAGAGACAGGATGGTGTGGAGAGGGATGGAGGGAAACCCCACTGAGAGCTTCACATTCCGATGGAATTGATATGAAACTCAGGTAAAAAGACAGAGCCCTGCTTTCCCACTGCTTATATGCTTCATCATGTGTGTGTATGCATGCGATGACAAGAAACAATGTTCAGCGTTTCTATTTCTATCAGAATGAATTTCAGGTTGCTGTCATACCTGGGCTCTAACAGCTAAAAATTCAAATGGATGTTGCTGTATTATATTGGTAACTTAAATATCAGAACCACCGTTGCCGTTAGCAATATGATATTGTCACGTGATGAATAGCTTGTAGTATACTTTTGACAATTGTATGTACTTCTGAATACACACAGATTGATTCCTGGAAAATACAATGTATAATTTTTTTCCAAAATAATTTATTATAGAAAGTTGAGTGCTCATTTGAAGTAATTATAAATCCCCTGTACATTACTGCCTAGTAAGATATCATTTATGTTTAATATCTGCCTACTAAAAAAAAATCCTGAAATATGTTTGTTATTTGAAGAAAATTTATTTCTCCAGTAAAATGAACAGAACTAATTAATAATTAGCTTTTCTATACTTTTGATATTGTATAAGCAAAACCAAATAAAGTTGCTATTCAAAACCCCAATAAATGATATCAAATGTTGTTCTTCATTAGAAGCAACATTTAGGAATGTAGCTAATAAGCATATTGATGATTCACTGCCTAAGTTGATCTAGTTTATGAGCTAACATTACATTTATTATTTAAAAATAATTTTACATTCATTTCCAAAAATGTATTCTTAATTGACAAATGAAAATTGTGTATATTGATGGTGTACAACATGATATTTTGAAGTATGTGTACCATGTGGCTCAGGTAAATCAGGCCCAGGAAAGTCACCTCTTTTTGTGGTGAAATGACTTAAATCTGATGCTAGGCTTTGTTGCCGAGAGATCTGTCTCTTGAACTGATTCTTCCTAATGCGTCACAGGGTTCTTGTGGCCTTTTCCCACGATGTGACTAACGTTCGAGGTTCGCCCGGTAAGAAGTGAGCTCCAGGGGTTACCGCGGAGCAGCACCCTTCCCAGGATCTCTACAAACTCACACTCAAGGGAAATCCACTGCTCCGGCTCAGATCAGCTTCCTGAATTTCCAGTTCGTGAGTATCTGACATACCCATTATGACTAGGTTCGTCCATCGGTATAGCCCATTGGAACCTCAGATTCACCAGAGCTTCTGTTTCACCCTGGTGTAAGTTTCCAGCAATCTGCGTGTTCTCTTTCACTTCCTGCTTTGGGAAATACAGTCAGTTTCAATCCAGGCTCTCCAGCTAGCTTCTGAGTAATTTTCCTTGATTTGACTCTTTTTCTTGTTTTAGTTTTATTTAGGTAAAATTGACAAATTAAAAATGCTTATATTGAAAATCCAACTTGATATTTTGTTGTTTCAAGCAAGCTAAGTTATGTGGATCAACATATGGTGGATTTTTTAATTAGTAAAATTTGCCACTGATGATGTGTTGATTGATTATAACTCCACTGTAAGTTGAGAAATAACTGGAAAGAATGGTTATTTTAAATTTAAAGAGGAAGAGGGATGGGGATCTAGCTCAGTGGTTCCGGCGCCTGCCTCGCAAGTGCAAGGACCTGAGTTCGATCCCTGGTACACACACACACACACACACACACACACACACACACACACAATTAAAGAGGCAGAAAAATAAGAATTACATTTATCCTTGGCCATGAAGCATGGTTACCTAGTACTCAAGTGAGACTCACAACATACCCAAGAGCTGGGAGAAGTGAATTCTGACAATCACAATGTAACTCATTGAAGATTTGCCATTACTGAGAACAAGGGTCTTCATGAGACATAGAATCTGCTAACACCTTAGGCTTTCCAGTCTCTGCACCTGTGACAAATAAATTGCTATCATTTCTAGATCACTTAGTTTGTTGTACAGCCACCCAAATGGACTGAGACACCAATGTCAGTTTAATCTGCACAAGTAGGAAAAAATATTCATTTGTTATCCAAAGCCGAAGCCAGTTACTTTATCCATCTCAAAATGCAGGATTTCTGGTGACTGCTCAGTCTACTTATTATTATTGAGATATAACATTTTGAAATGTAAATTCTCTCTCTCTTTCTTTTTTTGGTACCGGGGATTAAACTCGGGTCCTTGTGCTTGCAAGGCAGGCCACTGAACTGCTGAGCTAAATCCCCTTCCCTTGAAATGTACATTCTTATAAGCTAAAGAAAGCAAACTGATCTTCCACCTTCTTTCAACACCCACCTACCCAGCCGCCCACAAACATACATAATTATAAATGGTGAAGAAGAGATGGGATGAAAGCATTATTTAGAAAGATATGAATGGAAGACCTTGGTTCTCAGAAGTTGTGAGTCTTGCTGAACAAAATCACTCTCTCTCTCTCTCTCTGTCCTGGCAGTAAAGGAAGCTCTTTTCATAAAATCAAAACTTCAGTATGGCTGCAGGCTCTTCTGGCTCTGCCTTCCTTGCAGTCTCTGCTCACAGCTGAGGAAAGGATGGAGAGGACATTCTTTGTACAGTGATGTGACCTTCAGACTCGTCCCTGATTGTGTAACTTTGGAGTCTGGGGTTTATCTAAATCTTCAGGAGTCACACACATTTTTAGTCTCCAACTAGAAATCCTTTGAAAATTGATTTCTCTCAAAAACTTTGTAGACTTCTACTTGACTTTCTTCTAGGATATGCTCTGTTCCTATCATCATAGGCAAAGTCCTTTTTTAGACATAATTCCTACTTTCTTTGCTTTTGCATGCTTTTTCCATTCTTCCCAACTTAATAGGGGCACTTTGATGCTGCTCAAAATGCTAGGTTGGAGAGCCACTCTGTTTCTTAGAGCTACCTCTGAGCTGAACTTTTTTAACTAAGACCCTTTGGTTTTAGTCACTAAACATCCATCTCAATTATATTCATCCACATTTTCTTTGGCTCAGTAAGTCTCATGTGGTCAAGAAGGCTGGGAAATACTCTCAACAGAGACTTCAGGAAGAAGAGGAATGTGTTTGTAGACTACTGACACGACTTCTACCACATTTGCCAAAAACCAAGGAACTGAAAAGCTTAGCCTGTCAGAGAAAAAAAAAGTGCTGAACTTTCCAGTAAATATGTCAGGCCTATATAGCTAATTACTCTCTCTGTTCCCACCACAAATCTCCTCTTAGAAAGGAACTCATAGGGCCATATTTTCCAGAGAGGCTTTGGGATCTGACATCTGCCAAGCGATGAGAAAACTCACGGAGAAGCTGAGTCTGGTTTCAGAGGCCAAAGGGAAATTGAAATAATGTTGATCATTCTATCAAGGTACTAATAATGATAAGTGGCTGAGCACTTATTTTTTTTCCAGTAATGAGGACTGAACCTCAAGGTTTTGCTGTAAGCTGCATACCCAGCCTTTCTAAATTTTTATTTTGAGACAGCATCTCTTTGTCTCAGTAAGTTGCCCAGGCTAGACTTAAACTTGCTATCCTCCTGCCTCAGTTTCCCTGGAATTCCACAGCTGGAATTATAGGTATTCATCCCCACACCTTTCCATGGAAATCTAATTTTAAAAGTTAGAGAGAATCTTGATGATATTTTCTTAAGAACAAAACAAGGGAGATCAAGGATGGATGGGAAAGCAAAGCTGGAAGTTATCTTAAATGTTGCCCAGAAATCAAAAGGACATGTTTCTAAGAATCCTTTTCTTTCTATTGTGGGGTTGAACAGGAATTGTGAAGAGCTCTGCTCCAACTAGGAGATTGCCTAGTGTCAGTGATAGGAGTTTTGTGTTCTCCATGTAAGTATGTAACAGGTTCTCAAATCTAAAAGAAGACAAACATTCTCCAGGACCAGTGTGGGCTTTGCAGTCACATTTTCCCTTGATTTGCAGATTAGCAGAATGGATGCAAAGTAACTTCCAAGTGTGGAACAAGCAGACAATCACATTGGCTCATTTCTCTGGGAAGTGGCGAGACCTTTCTGAGCACTGGGGCTGGCAGATCTAGATGTGCTCTGGGACTGGGAACAGCACTGGGGAGCCACTTTGGCTTCAGCAACTCCACCCTACTTGGAAAGGTTTCTCTGTTTTAAAGCATGAGTAGAATAGGGTCATATTTCCTCACATTTTGTTTTTATCCTGAGCTTACCAGTTACCCAGAGGAGACTTCAAAAGTCCAGGCAGTGGAGACTCTCCTTGAATGTGAACCAAGAAGCAGCACAAGGAGAAGAGAGGACTGTGAGAAAGGCACCTTACACGAAGTCCATGCCAACCAGTTTTTGGTCAGGGGTCGACTGCTTGACTGAACTGAGTTCAGGTGTTCTTTCTCTGACACGTGTGCAGAGTATTCCTCAAGATCAGGATTGAGTCACAGTCTCTTTGTATCTTCAGGCAAGTGTACGTGCCCGGTGGCTGCTGTTACAATGAACAATTACATCCACGTCACATATTCGTTGATGTTCACATGACAATAAAGTCTTCACCGATACTTTTTATGAAGCTATCAAACATCGGTGCTTAACTGACTTGGTTCCTTACAAAGTGAGATATTGTGGCAAGACATCTATTTATTCAGTGGCTTATTCCTATCTCGGTCCTGTCTTTGCATAGAATTATTTAAAGGAAGTCAAGAAGGTCTGAATCTTGCTCCACTGCTGGCGGGAGTGCAGACTGGTGCAGCCACTGTGGAAATCAATTTGGAGATTCCTAAAAACAACTAGGATTAGAGGTCCCACTTGACCCAGCTATTCCCCTATTGGGTAGCTTCCCAAAAGAATCATACTGCAGTGTTATACGTGCTCCCACATTCATGGCACAGTTTGTAATAGCTAAAACCTGAAAACATCCCAATTGTCCATCAACTGGAGACTAGATAAAATATGGGTGTGTGTTTAAAAAAAAAAGTGGAGTACTACTCAGCCATAAATTTATGAAACTAGAGACATTTATAGCTAAATGGATGGATATTGAGGCCACACTCTTAAGTGAAATAAATAGGACACAAGTGTGTATACACCTAATAGTTTCTCTGATGTGAGAAACTGAAAGTGTAAATAAGGATCAAAAGGTAAAATAATAGATAATATGAAATAGGAAGAAAACATCCAAAGGGGAAGAGCAGTTGGGAAGGGTAGGGGAAAGAAAAGAAGGGAAAGGAATAAATACGAGAAAAGGAAAAAATGGAAACAGTCTTTGTAGGTAAAGAGGGGTGGAGGGGTTGAAGAGAAGGCAGGGGAATGGGGAAAAATAAGAATGAAGATACATTATGTAAAGGTACAAGGTCCCAGCCATGCATGTCAGCATATTGCATACCTCAACTGTACCAATAAACTTAATGGATAAAAAAGCTTTGCTGTACCACCAGTAAGAAGACCAGGTATACCCTGGCCAATAAGAAACGTCAGGCAGAAGACAATCATGTCTCACCAGTGATCGAGGAAGGACACATACACCAGAGAGGCATGGAGAATTAGCAGTGACCGAGGAATGAATGCTTCCTGGGTATGGACAGCCTTGTCCCGGGCCTCCAGAGAGGCTTTGTATGGAGTAAAAATGATACATGGAGACAGTTCCGTGGTGACCTTGGGCAAGTGAAAAAGCTAATCTCTGGAATTTGTTCTCCCACCCTTAGGGTCAAAATGGGCAGGTCATGAACTTTGGTCAAAACATCCTGCTGATATTATACAACAGATGCTCGGTAAGCCAGTGGATGACTCAGAGCCGTTCCTGGAAGGGACCTCAGTGGTGGTGTGGAAGGAAATGTGCATGGGCCTTGTTGAAGAGCGAAAAGGGTATAATGCTTGGAACATCTCCTGTCTGCAAAGTTGTCCTCAGAGGTGATGAGCAGGGTCTAGGGGAGAGTTCTTCTCATTGCCGAGTGACCCAGTTGGACCAAGTGATCCTTTACCAGACCATTCCGTTCTAAGTTGACACAAAGACACCTGCGTTCAGTGGACTCTGGGTTTCACTGCAATTCTTGGTGGGTGCAGGAACACCACTTGTGTCTCCTCTTCCTTCCATACTTTTCTTACACAGCTTTGGCTCCAGGTATCTTTGGAATGAAGAAGCTAGGTCAAGTGAAGGGCATATTGCTGCAATCTGTTGAAGAAAACTAAGTACGAGTGCCAAGATCACAGGAAAATTCTCCCGGGGAGTGAGCCAATGTCACTGTCTTTGCTTGGAGAAATGTGGCCAATAATTATATCCGAGCTGTGAAATTAAACTTTTTCCCTCCTCCAGCTGGCAGAGAGATTTGGACCACATCTGTTAAATATTTATCAGCGGCAGATACTAGTTTATCTTGGTTTTACTTTCTTGTACAGAGCACCAGTATTTTTATTTCATTCACTAGACAATTGCTGGTGGGACCTCTTTGCTTTTATGGTGCCTGGTGTGTGTTAAAGACACAGAGCTAAAGAAATACTGATCTCAGGGCCGATGGGATTGTGCCTAGGATGAGGAGATTTTCCTGCTATTTAAATGTCTTTCTTAAGCTACTGGTGTTTGAATTACATATTTGCAGTCCTGGTCAACTCCTAAGATTTTACAATGATGACTTAACTGGAAAACTCTTCTTTAAAAAATGTGTGCTTCATGATATAGGGTTACAGTGTTCATAATTCTTGAGAATCATTATTTTTGGTGAGAGAAAGCTGGTAGTGATCCAAACTCAATAATTTCCACACCATGCATGGATTTTTCTGATTTTGCTCTTAAATGTAAATATAACCAGTATGGCTTTAAAATTGATTACTTGTAACCACCATATCTATCTGACTGGTTTCTCTTCAAAATCTCCACTGACCTGACTTCTGGCAAGAAAGTAAGATGCAAGAGATCAACCTTTTTTTCCGCCAGTCTTTCCATCTAAGTGATTCATCTCATCAACTTTCCACTTCTCCAGCCTTGTTCCCAAGTGCAGAGTGTGTCCAAATTGTCCTTTCCTCCTCCAGTGCCTCCTTGAGCTCACCAATCTCCTCATTCCCAAGGTGTCACAGGTATGACCTTTCCCTCATCTCTGTGCTGTCCTCCACATTATTCCAGTTTTAGCTTCCTTCCACCTTACTCATGAGTTATACTGTATATTCCTTGAAAACAGAGGTATTTTTTTCCACCCTCTCTTTGTCATTTCCACAGTTTTTGCCTCACCCCCAGCGACTGTTAGTCTGATTAACACACAGGCTGGCAAATCGAGGAGGAGAAAGCCTCCTCCATGGGGAGCCCCAATCCCTAGGCTCACAGCCTGAACAGAATGAGAAAAGGGAAAAATCAGGCAGCGGGTCCATTCTGAAAAGCTCCCACCTCCTTGAGCAGTGTGTCCTCTGCTGGCCTTTGGACACCAGACTCCAGAACTCCCAGGACAGATTCTTGGTGGTAATACTTCAGGGAGCTTCCAGGCTTTCAGCTCAGACTGGTGCTGCATCCTTGATCCCTCTTGTTCTGCAGTTTTCATCTTCTTGGGCTGAGCAGCTCCAGGATCCCCAGCTCTTCAGCATGCAGATGGGCACTGCAAGTTCTCCTGCCTCTGATCTCCCAGTCATTATGGACTTTTCTACCTCTGAGCTTCAAGCTGCTGCCTAAGCCTCCTTGCATATATATATTTCCTATTGATTCTGTTTCTCAGAGAATCCTAATTACCGCATTACCCCTTTTGGAACTTCTATGTGGCCAATTACACACTATTATTATTTATTTTTCCCAGATTTAGTACCTTCCAATAGTCTTCCTGTGGTGATAGCTGACTCTAATGACTACACTGGCTCAATCAGTATGCACTGCAGTGAATTGAGTTAGAAGTTCTAGCTGATAGAGTAGATGGAATGAGGAGATAGAGAGATATTCCAGGAAAGTCTTCTCAGAATGAATGGGATCTCATCCAAGTTCTGAGAGATGAATCAAAGTGCAGAGAGGGATGAGTAATAAGAAGAAAATTTCCCATGAAGAGCAATTCGGTTCAACCCCACAAATATTTATTCTGCCATTATGTGGTTGGAATGAAACTTACTGATGGGTTTAAAATAGTTAATGAGACCAAGCTGAACACTTAGGTATCAAACCGATTGCAACAATAGGCAGTTTGATGGGGGTGAAGGGGACTGAAAGGCTTTTAAAACATTTTCACTCTGGTTTCTCATGCATAAATATGAATAATAGTGATGATAATCAAAACACCCAATTCATGGTGTTCAGGGGGAAGGTCAGGAAGATAAATGTGGGGAAGAAATTATAAAGTTCAAAATCATTTACAAATATGTGTTCTTATCCAGTAGAGAATGACTCTTGTTGCCCTGCAACTCATAATCGACTTTTTGCATATTTCTTACACATTCCTTGCATAATAATCTTAACAACTGGAAAACAACATTGCCTGTGGGAGACTCGTGGAAGTTTCCAAGAGGAGCCAGCAGGAAAATGAAATTATGAACCTAGGGGAGGAAATGTAAAGATGGATGGGCCTGAAATATCTAGGGCTATTTTTAGCAAAGGTAGGAATCTCATTTGGGTAGTAATTAATTATGGGTGCTTCAGCATTTTCATTTGTTATGATTAACTTGGCTTGGGTGATCAATCACAGTTGTCAGCTCCAGTAGATAGGTGGGATTTCCAGTCTGAGGTGGAAAATTATTTCAATATTAATCCTTAGTGGTTCTGAGATGACAGTTTTTCCCAGTCACCAAGTCCTGGAGAGTGGTTAGTAACCTAGACATTTAATGCGTTTTCCAAAGCAGCAAGAGGAAACCCATGTGTTATCTCATGAGAGTTTAACCTGTGCAGAGAAAAGACAAAGACTCCCTTCTTTGGCTCTGCAAGAAAATAGAGCTGTTGGTTATTTCTGGCCCAAAACCCTGCCTCCTCACTATTTTTCCATATAGCTGTCACATCTCTCTCAGGTGGTTTGCATTTTGTATCAGTCCAACTTCCATGGCTGTCATTAAATAACTGAAAACTGGGTAACTTATAAAACAGAAAGGTTTGCTTGGGCTCACAGGTCTTGAGAGACAAGGTTCAGGGACTGCCTGTGGTTCCCAGGCCTCACAGAGCAACGCAGGGCCAAAGACAAGGGAGCATGCATGCGTATGCCTGTCACCTCTGTTGTTCCTCTCTCTTCTTACCAAGCCACCAGGATTCACTCATGTAGAGCAACATCCTGATGATGGAATCTAACTGTCACCATCCCTCAGGCAATCGGCCTCTAAACACAACAACCAAATGAAGTTTCCACCTTCTTCATACCTCATGAAGAGGACTAGCTTCCAACACGATCCTTGCGGGACAAACGTGAGCCACACCCACCCTGCCCCAGCCCGCATTTCTGCGTGCGTCTTTACGTCTGCCGGGCCTTTCTGTCCACGGGGGCCTTTCGCTGCTCCTTCCTGCCTTTGTCCCATCTGCACAGCCCTGGTCACCATCCCCGCACGGTGCTACTTCACCTGGGCTTTTGTCCTTCTGCACATGCATTTATGAGAACAGTAGAAGGGTGAGGACGAGGAAGTTCTTTTCTGTTCTTGGTTGCAACCCCAAGAACATTCACATAGAATGCACCTCACATGGAGCTGGTGCAGGAATAAGCAGCTCTTCAGCAGCGCCCGCGCTCAGCAGCTCATCGGAAAACACCTCAGCGCTCACTGTGGGAAGGAAGTGAAGTCACAGTTTTTTTTTTTTTGTTTTGTTTTGTTTTTGGTACTGGGGATTTAATTCGGGACCTTGCTCTTGCAAAGCAGGCGGTGGTACCACTGAGCAAAATGACACTTGTGATATGCAGCAAACCTGTGAGTTGCCAAGGACAATGTGAACAGGTAAAGCATACCTGGCCACTAGGCTCTTCCACTCTTGGAAGTTTCCTTTTTATTTTATGCAAAATTGTGGCTTGGATTTAGAATCCAGACTCTGCCTCTAGGCAGAGAAAATATTGGCATTTCTGGATCAAATAATTACCCTTTTATATCAGAATGAAAGCAGAGCCAATTAACTTGCTCACCTAGCAGCGCCCCTCTCAGGTCACCTACGCGGGACAGGACCGAAGTGTGAGGTCATGCTGGTTTGGAACGACTCTGAGAAGGAAGAGGTCTGATCTTTAACACCGTTTCGTCTGAGCGTCTCCCCTGAGTTTCCGGAGCCTCCCCAGTGAAACAGGGGATTGGTAGAAGAAGTCTAAACTTCTTTCCAGCCACACAACGTTAAATTTTAAATCAAGAGCGAACAGAGCCGAGCATATAGCTAGCTTTCAATAATTACTTCTTGGCTCCAAAAACCAGAATTCTTGTCTCGTGCTAGGGAGACAATTGTCTGGTGAAAGGCAATCTTCCCTCTGCCTGCTGCAATTGAGCAGGTCCTGTGTAATGAGGACTGGATGGAGTCAAGATCGTTTTCAGGAGGAGCCTGGGTGGCAGATGGAGGGACGAAGCCAAGACTCATCTGGGACAGCAAACACACCCTCTTGCTGCATCCTAATTCCTGAATTGAAATGTGGCTATGGCGCCCCCTGGTGCTGCTTCCTTTTTTTTTTTGTGTTTTTTTTTTTTTTTTTTTTTTTTTTTTTTTTTTTTTTTTTTTCCTTTTACAGAGGGCCCTGGGAATGGACGACTGGAAAACTCCCTGGGAAGATTTTCCTGATGATTCTGAAAAGTGCAAAATGCACCAAGGGCATTAAAAATGCACTAAAGGGAATAAACAGAGGAGAAAGTAGACTACAATGGGAAACAGAAAGGAAGGACAAACAATAGACTTGGATTTTTAAAATGTCACACAGTGTAGAAACTAATTGGGGCCAGTGAAAGACCAAGCCGACAAAGGTATTCTCTGATTAGTTGGAGCAGCTCAGTCATTTACAGATGTTCTTATGGATGATTTTGGTTTTTACCAACAGTAGCTGACTCGCCCATCTTCTGGCTGACACCAGTGTTCGGGGTGACCATGGAGGATCATCCACGGCGAGCCTGAGTTCAAACGTGCCCAGTAGGGCTGGCAGGGTAGTTCTGTGTGCTGTGTGAGGGATGGAGGGGACATCGCAGAAAGGAGGAGGCGAAAGTGATTATATCTGGCTAAGGCGCAGTGGGGCATGGTGGAGATGTGAAAGGAGCTATCTGGCAGATGTGGAAAGAGCATTGATATTCCAATGTTCAAAGGTGAAGAAAGGTCCTTCGGGGAGAAAAAAGTCGAGTTCCAAGTCCACAGGGGTTGCCAGCTAAGGATGCCCAGCATGTTTTTGGGTGAGCTGGGACTAGACAGCTCAGATGGGCTCCTGCAAACTCAGCTCTGAACAAGGGGTTGGACTAACTGCCCATAGGGCTGCAGTGGAGGAGTCCAGGCATTCACTGGAAGAAAAGACTGAGGTTTGACACAAAATCTGAGACCTTAGAGGTAGTCCAGTGGGACTCTTGGAAGTGAGATGCATAGTTGTCACACTCAGGCTAATGTTTTTATGTGAGTGTTGCTTTAGCTATCAGTCCTTCTTGAGAGATATTGGGAAACCAAAGGCGTAAGCCTCCATGTGCTTTGGAGGGAGTCAGACAGACTGAAGTACGACACTTTTCAAACTTGTAATGTTTTGTGTAATAATTCCTGTGAGTTTGGTTTCAGGGGTGCCAATGAAATGATTTAGGTGAATACAAGGCCTACCAGTAATGAGTAGATTTCTAGAGAATCTGTTTATCACCTTAAAGCTGGGGTGACTTTAATAGGTTTGGCATCTGTCAGATATCCAAATGGATACAGGAGAGTAAAAAACATTATTTATAGTCAGGGCTTTTAAAAAGTCAACACAGATGAATGAAAAAAAATCTTCACCATTTTAGATTTTGTAGAAAATAGTAATTTAAGAAATATTTGGTGAAAAAGTTTAAAATACTTATTTTTAAGAATTCGTCTGATGAATGAAAAGAGCATTGAGTTATTAAAAATGCAATTTCCGAGGGACCATTCTAGAGCCCTTGAGTCAGGGCAGACTTCATAGGCCCATCCTGTGATTTAGCAATTTGGGAAATCCTTTTCGAATTACAGTCTCAAAATCCTTGTCAAATGACCAGCAGTCATATCTGCAGATGCAGAAAGAAAGGCTGAGAAGTCCAAGGCCCCAGTCAAAGTGCTGATTGCTGAGATTCTAACCTAAGTCCTTTGAGCTGGCTTCACTGGCCAGCAAGTCACGATGACCTGATAATTCCAGGATTGGAAGTGTTCCTTCCACAGTGTAAAAGTCAGCATCTCTATCCGGCCAGTTGTAAGTGTGCAAATTCCAGAGTTGGGCCAGACGACATTGGAGGTCCCCCGGACTTCCAACATCTAGGCTTGTCTGGTAGACTGGAGGGTTAGAAAGGAAACTCTGAAGGCCCCCAACTCTACTTGTGACTACCAGAGCTGGTCAGAAGAAAGCAGCCATATTGTAAACACAGCACACTCAGAAGGCCTGATTTTGTATGAATCTCACTGTGGACTGGTGTGATTATTATTTGACAATAGCATGCCTTTTCATAAATGAATTTAGGGGATTCTGTTTGGATTTTGTCACTCTGAAGGCCTGCAAAAATTAGCATCTTTCAAAGATCATAATAGAACCGTGACAGAACGAGGACATACATAAATAAAGAGAGTAACACAGAATGGGTTTCGATAAACATAACCAAGCAAATGTACATCTTGAAACACATGTATCTTCACAGAGTTGACTGATTTAGTCCTGCATATTCAGAATGATCAAATGAAAAGAGGCTCTCACATGGACTAATCTGTGCATGAAGGACCAAAAGCAATTTTCCTCTCCTGCTATAATTCTAGAGAGCAGACTATCAGAGATGTGGGAGTCGAATACTGACCCCGTGGGAGGTGACTAGGCTACTGAAGTTAAAGGATTAATTTTGAACTAAGAAATTATTTCAGAAAAAATCCTGCAAAGAAAACCTGTTAAGATTTCAGGTACTCACACTGATGGATCAAGGACATGAAGAACAAACTATTTCAACAACTTCTGATGTCATGTAACGACTCACACTCACACTAACCAAGCAGTATGGGCGGTCACGGCTTCTATTTATATATGTTTGTGTGTGGATACACATATGTATGTGGATGATTACTATATAAAATTATATGTAGGTGCAAAAATCACTGTATACTGTACACCAGTATATTTACTTAACTGGTATTATGAATCAAAATATTTTGCCTCCATAGCTCCATAAGTCTTAATTTTGCCAGGCAGATTTCATGGGTAATCTTTTATGAGATCATTTAGACAGTTGCTTATGTTGACATAAATCTGGCTTTGGTTCACTGTAATCTTCCCAAATTACAGTGATTGGTACACAGAGAGAGCAAAGGGAGGAAAGGACAGAAGCCCAGTGTGAAGACTGCACTAATGATGTCCCTGCCGTGTGCACAACGTAACATCACTGGTTCCATATTGAATTCTTGGATTTTGAGAGGAGCCCCGGCACTAAACAGGATCAGGTTTCAGGCTCGGAACACCCTAGCTGGTCCTCTGTTCGGTGGGGTGGCGGCTTGTGCTTACTTATTTTGTCAGTTGCCCACCTTTTCCACCGCTGTCCTTCCAAGCTGCCGCCCAGCGCTGTGGGTGTAGTGTGAAACCAGGTGGGCTTCATCCCAGATGGACGGGCAGAGCTGAGCTCCACTGTGTCATGGGCTACGAGACTGGGATAGGGCTTGATGGGACGTTCTTAAGCTTTTTAAATGTGTTTCTTGAGCAGTAAAATAGGATAATGACCATGACTTCATATGATTGTGAAGAGGATTAGAGGTAATATTTGTAATGTATCTACCAGGTGCTGGGCACATGGTAGAGATTCACTGTTTAGTTTCTCTCTCTCTCTCTCTCTCTCTCTCTCTCTCTCTCTCCCCCTCCCTCCCTCTCCCCCTCACTCTGCCCCCCTCATGCATATGTGCACACACATCTCTGAGCCTTGCTCCAAAAACACCTTAGACAGAACCTTGCTCCAAAAAGAAAGTCAACTAATTCTTGTCCTTATACTGGCTGTTGTGAATGCTGCTATAACTGCTCTTTCCATCCAAAACAGTAATGTTTAGCCATGGATTTTACACCTTTTGTCTTACCACAAAGAAAATCAGGGATGGTGAGTCATCTGAGTTAAAAATGCTATGAGAAATATTACTAAGCCAGAGGGCATTTTAAAATTATCTGCCTCCCTCCTGGCTTTTATCAGTGGAAATCTTAAAGCTGGTATTACTTGCTGTCAATATCAGGGGCATAGCGTCTTTTGTTCTTGCTTTTGACAACAACAATCCTATGTGGATTAGTTTTACATTCTATTTAAGGACAGTCGTAGCATGTTTGCATGTTTGGCAGGCAGCAGGGTTGTTTTCAAGGCACCAACTCTAGGTTGGAGTAGGGCTGGCACACAGCAAGATCCAGGATTGGACCAAGCTTAAACTAAAAAGATGCTACAATCCCCACTGGGATTGGCGTATTTGAGTGTTTAACAATCCTATTTTATTTTACTTAAAATTTGATTTTTTCTTTTTTGAAATGTATTTTATTAGTACATGTGAGCTGTACACCATGAATACATTCATTGTGGGGATCTGTCAGATGAACATGACACATCTTCTTTCTTTTTATGTCCTCTTCCCTTCCCTCCCTCAAGTCCCCTTCCAGTGACTGCAGCATCTGTCTCCCTGTTTCCCATCGTCTTTTAGTTTATTCTTTGATTCCCTTAGGCATTGGACTTCTCACGTAAGAGAAGCCATACGATCTGTAAGCTTGTGTGTCTGACTTATCTCACTTAACCTTGTGGATTCAAAGTGCTGCTTTTCTCCTTGATCAAAATGACACATGTCTGTCCTTTCTGTCCAGGGAGTGCTCCACTGTGGATATGTAAAGCAGGCATCTTCATCCATTCATCTGTTGGTGGACGTACGGGCTGCTCCCACAACTCAGCGAAGAAGAATTGTTTCAGATGTTTCCTGTCTTGCTTTTCATCTCCCTCCCTCCCTTCCTCGCTTCCTACCTTCCTCCCTGTCTCTTCCATAGTACTTGATAAATTATCTGCCTCCCTCCTGGCTTTTATCAGTGGAAATCTTAAAGCTGGTATTACTTGCTGTCAATATCAGGGGCATAGCGTCTTTTGTTCTTGCTTTTGACAACAACAATCCTATGTGGATTAGTTTTACATTCTATTTAAGGACAGTCGTAGCATGTTTGCATGTTTGGCAGGCAGCAGGGTTGTTTTCAAGGCACCAACTCTAGGTTGGAGTAGGGCTGGCACACAGCAAGATCCAGGATCATGGACCAAGCAGGTTTTAAACTAAAAAGATGCTACAATCCCCACTGGGATGGCGTATTTGAGTGTTTGTTCAACAATCCTATTTTATTTTACTTAAAATTTGATTTTTTCTTTTTTGAAATGTATTTTATTAGTACATGTGAGCTGTACACCATGAATACATTCATTGTGGGGATCTGTCAGATGAACATGACACATCTTCTTTCTTTTTATGTCCTCTTCCCTTCCCTCCCTCAAGTCCCCTTCCAGTGACTGCAGCATCTGTCTCCGTTTCCCATCGCCTTTTAGTTTATTCTTTGATTCCGTTAGGCAATGGACTTCTCACGTAAGAGAAGCCGTACGATCTGTAAGCTTGTGTGTCTGACTTATCTCACTTAACCTTGTGGATTCAAAGTGCTGCTTTTCTCCTTGATCAAAATGACACATGTCTGTCCTTTCTGTCCAGGGAGTGCTCCACTGTGGATAAGTAACGCCAGCATCTTCACCCATTCATCTGTTGGTGGACCTACGGGCTGCTCCCACAACTCAGTGAAGAAGAATTGCTTCAGATGTTTCCTGTCGAGCTTTTCATCTCCCTCCCTCCCTTCCTCGCTTCCTACCTTCCTTCCTGTCTCTTCCATAGTACTTGCTTTTTTGAAATGTATTTTATTAGTACATGTGAGCTGTACACCATGAATACATTCATTGTGGGGATCTGTCAGATGAACATGACACATCTTCTTTCTTTTTATGTCCTCTTCCCTTCCCTCCCTCAAGTCCCCTTCCAGTGACTGCAGCATCTGTCTCCCTGTTTCCCATCGTCTTTTAGTTTATTCTTTGATTCCCTTAGGCATTGGACTTCTCACGTAAGAGAAGCCATCTTTTTATGTCCTCTTCCCTTCCCTCCCTCAAGTCCCCTTCCAGTGACTGCAGCATCTGTCTCCGTTTCCCATCGCCTTTTAGTTTATTCTTTGATTCCGTTAGGCAATGGACTTCTCACGTAAGAGAAGCCGTACGATCTGTAAGCTTGTGTGTCTGACTTATCTCACTTAACCTTGTGGATTCAAAGTGCTGCTTTTCTCCTTGATCAAAATGACACATGTCTGTCCTTTCTGTCCAGGGAGTGCTCCACTGTGGATAAGTAACGCCAGCATCTTCACCCATTCATCTGTTGGTGGACCTACGGGCTGCTCCCACAACTCAGTGAAGAAGAATTGCTTCAGATGTTTCCTGTCGAGCTTTTCATCTCCCTCCCTCCCTTCCTCGCTTCCTACCTTCCTTCCTGTCTCTTCCATAGTACTTGCGACTGAGCTCGGGGCCTTTGGAGTGAGTCCCACCCCCGTCTCTTTATTTATTTATTTATTTATTTATTTATTATGTTAAAGCTACTTTTTTTGTTATCATTAAGTTTATTGGTACAGTTTAGACACACACAGCAGTCACATTCGTCGTATGGAATTTGTACCTATACATGATATATCTTGATACTTATTTTTTCCCATTCCCATCCCTCCCTTCTACTCTTGTCTCCTTATTTACAAGAGCTTTTGTTTCCACTTTATCTTTCTTTTCTTGGTTTTTAAAATTTTTTTCTTCCTTCCTTTCTCTCTACCCACTCCTTGCTCCCCTTCCCATTTGGACATTTTCTTTCCATATCTCAATCTCTATCATACTTTTGGGCTTTTTTACACTTTCAGTTTTTCACACCAGAGAAATAATGCGATATTCAAGTGTGTCCAATTTATTTTGCTTAAGACTATGATCCCTAGGTGTATTCATTGAGCTAGAAATGTCTCAAATTTATCCTTATTTTTGGCTGAGTAGTACTCCTTGCATAAAAAAAGCACACATATTCTTTATCCATCCAAATGGGCATTTGGGCTGTTTCCAAGCCTTAGCTATTATAAACTGCTGCTATAAACATGGGTGTGCGTATATCACTGTGGTATGATGCTTCGTTCAGAAATATCCTCTTTTTATTTTTATTTGTTTATTTTGACAGGGTTTCTGTAAGTCACAAAGCTGGCCTTGAACTTGGGATCCTCCTGTCTCAGCCTCTCAGAGTGCTGGGATTACAGTGTGTACTGCCGTGCCCATTTGAGATATACCTATTTGAGATAGGCACAATTTTCCTGACCTTTGTCCTGGGTTTCCAAAGGCGTTCCCAGTCTCTTTCCTGTTTGCTGGAATATGACCTTCCTTGCCATCCTCTTGCTCCCTGATTTCTGATTGTCGTTCCCCCGCTCTCCACTCCATGTCTAACTCCCCTCTGCCTCCCCCATGCTCTCATGCTTTGCACAGATTGCTATTTGCTGACGAGAAGCCACTTTTCATTTCCTCCCTTGCTAACAGAAATATGGATTGGTTTAGATATCTGATGCATAGCAGGCTGTAGGGGGCAGGGAGGTGTTTCCTCCGGTCCTGACGTTCGTGCTTCATCTATACCCGTCAGTCAGTTGTCTTATTTAAGGATGAGGTAAGCGTGCTGCGTAATGGGAGAGAAAGGCACACCTTCGGGGGCCTTTTGAACAAGATTTTTGTTCTTCAGAGAAGAAAAGATTGTGGAGAAAAGGGATCTAAACACATGCACAAAGGTGTCCTATATTGTTAGTTCTTCCCTTCTACTCTTGTCTCCTTATTTACAAGAGCTTTTGTTTCCACTTTATCTTTCTTTTCTTGGTTTTTAAAATTTTTTTCTTCCTTCCTTTCTCTCTACCCACTCCTTGCTCCCCTTCCCATTTGGACATTTTCTTTCCA
The DNA here is from genome assembly GCF_012274545.1 of Fukomys damarensis. Taxonomy (NCBI): domain Eukaryota; kingdom Metazoa; phylum Chordata; class Mammalia; order Rodentia; family Bathyergidae; genus Fukomys; species Fukomys damarensis. The sequence goes on along the minus strand of NW_022900937.1, from coordinate 30,593,604 downwards.
TATCTCAATCTCTATCATACTTTTGGGCTTTTTTACACTTTCAGTTTTTCACACCAGAGAAATAATGCGATATTCAAGTGTGTCCAATTTATTTTGCTTAAGACTATGATCCCTAGGTGTATTCATTGAGCTAGAAATGTCTCAAATTTATCCTTATTTTTGGCTGAGTAGTACTCCTTGCATAAAAAAAGCACACATATTCTTTATCCATCCAAATGGGCATTTGGGCTGTTTCCAAGCCTTAGCTATTATAAACTGCTGCTATAAACATGGGTGTGCGTATATCACTGTGGTATGATGCTTCGTTCAGAAATATCCTCTTTTTATTTTTATTTGTTTATTTTGACAGGGTTTCTGTAAGTCACAAAGCTGGCCTTGAACTTGGGATCCTCCTGTCTCAGCCTCTCAGAGTGCTGGGATTACAGTGTGTACTGCCGTGCCCATTTGAGATATACCTATTTGAGATAGGCACAATTTTCCTGACCTTTGTCCTGGGTTTCCAAAGGCGTTCCCAGTCTCTTTCCTGTTTGCTGGAATATGACCTTCCTTACCATACTCTTGCTCCCTGATTTCTGATTGTCGTTCCCCCGCTCTCCACTCCATGTCTAACTCCCCTCTGCCTCCCCCATGCTCTCATACTTTGCACAGATTGCTATTTGCTGACGAGAAGCCACTTTTCATTTCCTCCCTTGCTAACGGAAATATGGATTGGTTCAGATATCTGATGCATAGCAGGCTGTAGGGGGCAGGGAGGTGTTTCCTCCGGTCCTGACGTTCGTGCTTCATCTATACCCGTCAGTCAGTTGTCTTATTTAAGGATGAGGTAAGCGTGCTGCGTAATGGGAGAGAAAGGCACACCTTCGGGGGCCTTTTGAATAAGATTTTTGTTCTTCAGAGAAGAAAAGATTGTAGAGAAAAGGGATCTAAACACATGCACAAAGGTGTCCTATATTGTTAGTTAGTACATGAATGCATAGCCAGGTGTATGTTTATAGTATTTTTCTCTCTCTGACACATTCCTTCCCCTTACGAAGCTGACGTGAAACGCTTTCCCGTGCTGCCTCATGGGCCGATTTACAACCCTGCTGGAGAGACCAAGAAAATCTTGGGTACACCCAGCCCAAACCTCACATCCTGGAGCTGATGACCAAGCCTGAGTGGGTCTGAGGAGCTCACGCAGGCCGTTCTCGGATGAGTGGTCACCGCTCCTGTTGCTGTCCTGTCTCTGCCTTTCTCTGCATTGTGGGGTTAAAGCTTGGGAGCTGATGGTTAGGGTACAAAGAGACAAAGGAAACTGCCTCTTTCTTTTCTTTTTCTCATTAATATCGCCCTTTTTAAGTTAGTGATCGTTATTAGAAATAGTTGCATTGTACAGAGGAGAGGAGGCAAAGAGCTATCTGCTTCCAGAACAACCCCAGTACTGATTCCTATGGGCACAGAATCTTCCTAACCTTCTGACAATGTGCACCCATCCCCGCCACAGCCTTATTTTTTTCATTTTTAATTGAAAAAAAAGGAATCAAGATATATCACATAAAGGTACGAATTCCCTAGGATGAATGTGATCGTATGGAAACTGCCTTCTAGTGGGAGAAAGGATTGAGGGGAAATTTGCACTGCGTATGTGATGGCATTTTGTCCTCTAGCTACACGAGCGCTGGTTGTATGGCTCTTGCTTAAGGGTTGGATAACTGAGGGTTACAGAGTCACCATAGTTCGCCACGAGCTTCAGAACCTGTGAGCCATATTTAGTTTCCATAGTTATAGGGCCTATATTTTATACATTTTCTAACCGCTCCATGGGACAAAACTACCTGACATGCTTAACGTGGACGACAAGCCCCTCCCTGGTCCCATCTGCCGTCGTCCCCTCCCACCGAGAACTTTGACCTGGCATGATTGCCATGCTGGAGGCCAGCCACCTCCGCTGTGCTCTCCGGAGTCTGTCTACGTCGCTCCCTGTCTGGAATGCATTTCCTCTTTTCTCCTTCTAAAGATCCCTTCTGTCTTTACAATGGCACTGACACGTGACCTTCCCTCCAAAGCGCTCCCTGGTCTCTGTATAAATCAGATGTATAATTAAGTCCACATCAAATAGGAGCATTTCTTGCAAGCTTCCAGGACCAAGAGGACTAGTATTAAGGACTTCCAGTACTGAGTACTTAGTAGTAGGACATGCTGCACTCAGATTCCATCCTGCTTACTGCTGTATGACCTGAACCCAGAGCTGCCTGTGGTTCTGACAAGAGTCTGTCAGCTATCCTTATCTGGAGGCAAATCGATGTCACTTTGGCTTCCATTCCACATACGTGACATGAACCCTAGGCTTGAGGTAGGGAATGTATGCTTTTGAAAGCTCCTCTGCTGGTTTTAATGAGAATTCCTGGTGAGGAACCAGAACATGATGCATCCAAAAGTGTTTGTAGAGTGAGTGTCTGGCCAGTTCTTTGATCCCTAAACAGAAAACCAACAACAGCAACAAAAAATCCAACAGAGGCAAAATAACACAGTTTTGAATATCCTCCAACTAGTTGTAGGAGCTAATTCAGTTCTGTCCCATATATGTTGCTCAGAAGTCTACCTGGAAGCAAAAGAAACAAACCATAAATCAGCTAGAAGCGGCAGCAAAGAACCCCAATTTCTAAAGGCCTTTTGAAAGTCATTTAATTTCAGTCATATGGTTAAGCAGTTCAGGAATGAACAAGGTCTGCTTCAATATGAATTCTACTGTGCTCAACAAAGAATAAAAAAAATCAGATTTTTTTAACCAGAGTTTAGAAGGAATTGCTGAAGAAAAAAAAGCAGTACAATAAAAG